>NW_005435082.1:102259-105129 GCF_000147415.1 Chlorella variabilis | reverse complement strand
TGGCCTGCACGCCCGTGAGCGGCACCCTACAAACAAAATTGCTTCGCTCGCGGCTCCA
Organism: Chlorella variabilis; assembly: GCF_000147415.1. Lineage (NCBI taxonomy): Eukaryota > Viridiplantae > Chlorophyta > Trebouxiophyceae > Chlorellales > Chlorellaceae > Chlorella > Chlorella variabilis. The sequence continues at coordinate 105,071 of NW_005435082.1, read as the reverse complement.
TTGCTGGCTGGTGTTGCTGCGTGCCCTGCAGTGGCGGCACCCCGACCTGGACAAGAACGTCAAGCCCATGGGGCTGTTCCCCGTTGACGATGCCGACATGTATGGCCACGGCACGCACGTGACAGGCATCATCGGAGGGGTGAGCAGCCGCAGTGAGGCGCCCAGCCCAGCTGGCTGGTTTGGCTGCACAGGGGTGTCGGCTGCGCAGGGATGGCTGGGTGGGGAGGGTGGGGCGGCGCGGGGGCTGGCAGGCTGCAGCTGGCAGGCAGGCTTGCAGCGCGGTGCTGTCTTGGGGCATCTCCGACCCCGCCTCATCCGTCCAACGCGTCCCTCTGCCTACCCCCACCCTTTCGTTCACCGCTACCCTGGCGGCCACCCGCCACCAAACCCCTCGTGCCTGCCCCCGCAGGTGGGCAACAACGGGATCGGCATCGTTGGCACCGTGCCGCGCGCCCGCATCACCGGCTGCCGGGCGCTGGACTCCGACGGCGTCGGCTCCGTGTCCGCGGTGGTGGCCTGCCTGGACCAGTGCAGGTGCGTGCGCGGCTCGTGTGGTGTGTGCCTTGGTGTGGTGGTGGTGCGTGGACTAGCTGGGTGGATCGGCGGCGCGCTCGGGGGGGGGGATGCCTACCGCAGGGGCTGCCCGCCCGCCTGCGAGCCATCAGTGCATCCCGCACACGTGCTCCTGCCTGCGGCTGTCATATACATTGTAGTGTCTGCTCGGCAGGCGCGGTGCACCCCACCCCCCCCACACTTTCCCCCGTCCACCCAGCCCACCCCCTGCCCCTCCTCGCGGCCCCCTGCCGTGCAGGCTGTGGGGCGCCCGCATCATCAATCTGTCTGTGGTGACCACCACACACTTCCAGTCCTTGAACGACACTGTGCGCTCCCTCACCCAGGACGGCGTCTTCCTCAGCTTGTGAGTTTCCCCTCCCCAGCAGCTGCAGTGCTGTGTCGCATGGTGGTGGCGTCGGGGGCACTGGGATGTGCGGGGCTGCGCGGGGCTGGCTGTGTTTGAGGAGGCACTAGTAGGAGTGTGGGAGTAGGGGAGCGTAGGGGCATGGGGGCTGTGGTTTTGAGGGCAGGAGGAGGGGCGGGCGTGGGGATGCGTGCCGCGCTCTGCCGACGTGCACGATGCGTGCCGCGCCGCTGCAGCGCGGCGGGCAACGACGGCGACAGCAACGACGAGTATCCCGTCTACCCGGGCAGCTACGGCCACCGCGGCGCGGTGACGGTCGCCTTTGTGACGCGGCAGCGCAAGCTGGAGGAGCGCAGGTGGGGCGGCGCATGGCGCTGCCTCTGCCGCAGCTGCTGCTGCTGCTGTCGCGTGGTGGTGGCAGCGGTGGTGCCGCCGCCGCTGCTGTTGCTTTGTCCTGCAAGGCAGCGCACCCCGCATGCGCATGATGCTGACACGCCGCCTGCTCCTTACCCCGCCTCGCCCCTGCAGCAACTTTGGGCGGCGCAGCGTGCAGCTGGCGGCCCCCGGGACGGGTATCCTGTCCACGGTACTGCCCGGATACTCCAGCAAGAACTACGACTGCGATGAGGAGCCTAAGAACTGTTGTTCCCCCAAGGACCTGTACTGCTATGAGGATGGGACCTCCATGGCAGCCCCCTTTGTCACAGGCGCCGCCTCCCTGGCGCTGACCGCCTCGGGAGGCAAGCTGACCAATGTGCAGGTGGGGGTGGCGAGCGGGCTGGTGGCGTAGTGCGGTGTGGTGCGTGTGCTGGCCGGCTGGTTGGCGGTGACGTGCTACATGCAACGGCAGCCGCAGCAGCGGCAGTCTGGCTGCAGAGGATATCGCAGCCCTGCAGCGGTGCGCACCCCCGCCCACGCCTGCCTCCCCATCCTCCCTCGTGCTGCCCGCAGCTGGCCAAGCTGCTGGTGTCCACCTCCACCCCCAGCATCTACCTCAAGGGCAGGGTGGTGTCTGGCGGCATCATCAACCTGCAGCAGCTGGTGAGGGAGGCGATACGCAAGTGCCGGCGCGGGCCGACGTGCGCCGTGTGAGGCGCCTACACGTGCCCGCCTTTCCCTGGACGTTACTGGAACGTGTGAGCGGACGCCTATGCTTTACTGATTGGAAATGCATGTAATAATCTGTGGCAAGCATCAATAAATATTTGATTTATTCAAAAACAATTGAAGCGAGGGCTGGCGTGGTGCCTCAGCGCCGCCACCGGCTGAGAGTCCAGGGTGCTGGCGCCTCACCATCGCTACTACACGGCATTTCCACCCCCTCCTGCACGTCCCTGGCCCTGTAACAAGCATGTCTCGCCTGCAATGCAGTCTGCATTGCCGGCAGCGGCAGTGCACAGTGAACACCCTGTTTTAGCCGGGGCGCCGCTCGCCCCATCGCGCTGCGCCGCGCTGAGCTGGTTTTTTCGAGGGCACGCTTCAACCGGCTGATGCGCATCTGCATTGCTATTTGCTACTCAGCAGACACCCGCGCGCTTGGTGTGCTGCAGCTAGCTCCCTCCAAGGTCAACACGATGAGGCGCCAATTCGGAGGCGCCTTCACAGCGCCCGCGAAGGCTCTGCCTAGATATGAAAGCGCCGGGCAGGTCAGTACCTGGGTGCCGCCGGCTGTTGGAGGCTCTTTGGACGCAACGGCAATTGGCATTTGGTGTGTGCAGGGGCGGCCGCGGCACGACATCCATGTTGTGCGGGCGGATGTGAAAGTGGAGCCGTGCGCGAGGGAGCGGCATGTCCAGTTCGTGCAGGCGAGTTGCAACCTGCGGGCGGCCCAGTGATGGCGGCGCCGGCGCTGAGGCTGGCGCGGGGGGGGGGGGGGGGGGGGGGGGGGGGGGG
>NW_005435082.1:77563-102209 GCF_000147415.1 Chlorella variabilis | reverse complement strand
GGGAGGTGTGCTGGTTGCTCTGCTGTTGGTTGCTCTGCTGTTGGTTTCGATGCTGCCTTGGCTGCTGGCACCAGGGAGGTGCCCCGTACCCTACCTGGCCACACCCCCTGCCAGCGCCTGTCCAGGATCTCCTCACCTCCCACTTTGGCGCGCCCTGCCTGCCACCCCCCCCGCCTGGCTGCAGAGAGTGCTCGTGCTGCTGGGTGCGCTAGCACCGGCTGTCCAGCAACTGTGCACATTGGTTGCGGCCAAGGCCGCCGAGGCCACAGCCCAGCGTGACGAGCTGCTGGGCGCGTGGCAGCAGCAGGACAAGGCTGCTGCCGCTGAGGCCAACCAGCGCAGCACCGCCGCCCACGACGGCATGGCCGTCTTTAGCAAGATGCAGGCTTTCTTCACCAAGATGGAGGCTGGCAAGGAAGCCAGCTACATCGAGCACCTGCTGTCCGAGGTGGAGGCCGCCTGCATCGACGCCCAGCTGCACGGCGTCACCGAGCGCTGGCTGGCTGGCATGGCGCAGCTGGGCGACCGCTGGGGCGACGTGCTGCACACCGTGGAGGATGTGCAGCACATGGCCATTGTGGAGCAGGTGCTGTGCACACTGCTAATCCAGATGCACGACCCTTGCACTCCCCCGGGTGGGACGACGCAGCTGACCTGGGAGCAGCAGGAACGCCAGCGCGCCGCAGCTGCAGCGTCAACTGTGGCAGACACCAACGCCAGCGCTACGGCGGCGTGCAGTGGCGGCCTCGACAGCGGTAGCGGCCGCACCCTCAAGTTCGATGCGGTGCGGGTGCCTGCCGACCCGCCGCTGGTCGGCTTTGAGGGGCACCGCCAGCGCTGGCGTGAGCTGGTGGTGGAGGGCACCGAGAGCCTCGTGCACTGCGCCCAGGGCCTCGTGGACATCAGGCAGGTGCAGCTTGAGGACAGCCTGGCGATGCTGCTGGCCAAGCTGGAGGGAGCACTGCAGCGCTTCCACCAGGCTGCCCCCGGCGCCCCCCAGGAGGCGCGGGCTGAGCTGGTGGAACTGTGGATGAGGCACCCTGGCCTCATCCTGCAGATTCTGCAGCAGGCAAGCTTGCAGTGGTTGGGAAGGCAGGGGAGCCACCTGGGGTGGCTGCTGGCCAGGGAGGGGCGGGCTAGCTGTGGCAGCTCTGAAGGTGGCGCCTTGGTGGCTCTGTCGTCGCCTCCATCCAGTTTGGTGCAAACATTTGAGCCCGCTCCGCCGTCTGCTGGCTGCCCCCCACACGCTGCCTGCTGCAGAGCATGCAGGTGTATGTGTTGCCGGGGCTGCAGCGCTTGGAGGAGGCCCGCCTGCTGTCCCTCACACTGTGGGCCTGCAAGGCCCAGGCGGCGGTGCTGGAGATGAGCACCCTGCGCGGCCAAGTGCACACCGTGCTGCAGGCGGCGGTGCAGGGCATGGTGCCTGCCGTGCAGCTGCAGACGCAGGGCAAGGATGCTGGTGAGGCATCAAGCCTGGAGCTGCGCCGCTGGCGGTGCATGCGGCTGCAGCTCTGCTGCCGCCCTGTTCACTGCTTCGGCCAGGCAGACCTCCGCTCAGATTGAGCTCCTCCTGTGCCTGCTGCCTAACTGCCTGCTGTGCCCTGGCCCGTCCGTTCCGCGGTGCAGGCTGCACGAGTGTTGCTGAGCTCGCCAGCGGCGTGGATGAAGTGGCCAGCCTGCTGCTGGCGCGGCTGATGCCGCGGCAGGAGGCCACGGCCATCGCCGACCAGGTGGACAGGCCCATAGAGGTGCTCATCAGGTGGGTGTGCTGCCAGGTGGGGCATCCCCCCGCCGCACGCTTGCTGCGCCGCTGTTTTGAGCTGACGCAGGGTCAGCAGCAGCCGCCCCCTGCCACCCATCTAGGTGCCTGCCCTGCTGACCCCCTGTCGCCTGCTTTGCAGGCTGGGCTTGAGCACGCAGGAGGTGGCGGCGGCAGCTCAGGCAGGAGCGGAAACTGGCGTGGCCAGCCTGCAGCACTCCATTGAGCAGCAGGCTGAGCAGCAGCGCAAGCTGCTGGAGGGGCAGGAGATGGTGCTGGCGCAGCTATCAAAGCTGGCGCACCTTTGCCAGCAGCAGCAGGGTGGCAACGGCACTAGCAGCACCCCCTTGTCTGGCCGCACCACGCCGCTCGGCAGCTAGGGGGATGGGTATGTACTGTGGCCGGGAAACGATGCGATGCTGGACTGACGGGGCAGTGAGGGGCAGAGGTGTGAGCATGTTGGGATGCTGAAGTGAACGCTGGTGGCAACGACAGACGATTCTTCTTCGGCGCCTGCAATGAGAGGAGTGGCGCATTGTATGTCATTGTAGCTGGTTTACGCAACCAATTTCTTTGTAATGGTGATGCGTTTGAATCTGCGACCATCCAGGGATGGCACCTGCAGCCGAGGGCCTCCACCGGGCGGCCGCTGGTCTGGTCTGGTGCAGTGTCGGCACATGTTGACTGCTGACAACAGGAGATGTGTCAGACAATAAATAGAGCCTGCATTCATACGCCGGCTGTTCTGCCGCCCGCATAATGCCTGCCGCTCTCGTGCTGGCCCTGGCTGTGACTTAGCATGCCGCGTCGTGCTGCTGCCTCTCTTGCTGACTGCAGCACGTGCAGTCGCGGCTTCTGGCAAGGCGAACGACTCAGCAGCACCGTGTACCAGGCAAGACAGGGTGCTTTGGATGCAGGCGTCACGATTGGCGGCGGGCAGCGGGGGCGGCGGCGGGGGCCAGGCGGAGGTCGATAACAGCTCGAAGCCTACAACCTGGTGGCGATTCAAGACCTCCTGGCGACTTGATCACTGCCCTGACACCACGGCCCCTGCATCCCCGTGCCCGGTGCCGCCACGCGCCGCCACGCGTTGCCACGGCGTCTCATGCCCTGGACATACTATTGAATATTTAGTAAAGATCATCAAAGCAGGCTCCCGACCGGCAGTTGTGTTCAGCACTTGCGTTGGGACCCCCCAGTCAACTCAGCCCGCTCTGGAGGTCCACAACCGCTGTCTCTCCCTTGCTCAAAACCACCTGAGAAGAGCCTCGTGCCTGCCCCACTCTCCCCTTCACGCTCTCCCTTTCCATTATTCGGTCGAGCAAGTTGGCAACGCCTGGGTTACAGGGCTGGGAGGTGGACGGCAGTCAGGCGGGGGCGCAGGGTGCTGCGCAGGGCTGCACCGTGCACCGGGGCCGCCAGCTCAGCCGCGTGGATCTCGGTCGCGCAGAGCTCAGCAGGGCGGAGCTCAGTCGAACAGGGAGAAGCCCATGTCCTGCAGCAGAGGGCGGCGGGGAGGTGGAAAGGAGAGGAAAACCATTGAGCTAGGCGGTGGCGGGTGCACAGGGACACATGCTCGGCACTGGGACCTGGGTAGGCAGCATGGCACAGCCGCGAAGCCGGGCTGTGTGGTAAAGAGCGCGGCGGAGCGGGCTGTTTGGCCCGACAGCCCGCTGCCGCCTCCCCTGCCTGGCAGCACCCAGGCCGGCGCCAGCCACCCACCTCGTCCTCCTCCTCCTCAACCTTCTCCTCCTTCTTCTCCTCGGCGGGGGCGGCGCCGCCCGCAGCGGCGGCGGCGCCACCAGAGGCAGCCACGGCGCCGCCAGAGGGCACAGAGGCCAGCTTGGAGATACCCGCGGCAATCACCTGCAGCAACAGAGGGAGCCGGGGAGCCGGGTCTGGCAGTCAGGCGGGGCGCCCAGTGCAGCGGCCGAAGCGGGGCAGCTGTTTGGAGAGCGAGTGGCGGGGGAGGCCAGCTGAGCACTCCAGGGCGCCTGCCAGACATGCGGGCCGTCCGGCCACACGAGCTGCAGGCTCCGAGGCTGCTCCCGAAAGGCCCAGCCCGCCGCTGCCTGCCGACGCAATGCGTGCCGCTGCTGCCGCCGCGCCTGCTGCCGCGGTGTCACCTCCCCAGCAGCAGGCCCGCAGCTCGCACATCGGCAGGCGGCGGCATGGCAGCGGCGTGGCGCGGGGCCTCGCAGCAAGCAGCAGCCCATGCTTGCCTCGTTCACGTCCTTGCCCTCCAGCTCGGACAGCAGCTTCTGCACGCGCTCGGCATCAGCCTCCACGCCGACTGCGGCAGGGGCAGGGACAGCGTGGGCGGGCGACGCAGACACGTTTGCTCTCCCGCCCGCCGGCGACAGCGGCAGCAGGCTGTGGCATGGCATGCTGGAAGTGCCCGCGCGTCCAGGCTGCACTGAAATTGCGCCGTCCTGACTGGCTCCTGCCTCCCAACACGCTGTCCCCAGCTGCCGCTGCATCACATGAGCAACGCCACCGCCCGGCTGCCGCCGCCGCGAGCAGCTGTAGAGCAAAGGCGCACCAGAAGACAGGATCTTCTTGATGTCGGCCTCGCCGGGGGCGGCGTTGCCGCCGAGAGCGGCAAGCAGGTAAGCAGCGACCACCTGCAGGGCGGGCGGGCGGGCGGCGGCAGTCAGCTGATGGGCTGGGCGGCCGGCACCCAGTGGCCGGTCTCTGCCGTCGGCGGGCCGCCAGGCTGCTGTTGTGGCCGTGGGCACGGCGTTCCAAGCCCTCCCCGTGGCTGGCAGCGGCGCCTGGTGGGAGGCTCGGCCTTGCATGCAGCATGCTGGTGCCGCCGGGCTGCTGCGACCAGCTGGATGAGAGCTGTCCTCTGTCTGCGCGCTGCCGACGGCCCCAGCACCCCGCTGCCATCACCCCACCTTCATTGTGCTCTCGACGCTAGAAGCAGTTTAAGGCCTAGGCCGGCTACTAGTCAGTCGAGGCGACTTGCAGAGGGAGGGGCCAGGCGCGGGGGCGGTCTTTGAGCGGCCTGGGGTCGCGAGGTACGTGTGCCCGGGTCGCGCAGTACTTCTGGTTTGCCGCTCTTGAAAACGGGGGGCCCTGGCCGCCACTCGAGCGGCCGATCAGCCTCCCAGTGCAATTTCAACGCTTTCAAAGCGCGCATATAGCCCACTCGAGTCGACGATCGGCGCGCTCTTTGCCTGGCACCCAGCAGCCGGGCAGCGGCTGGGGCGTCTCGGACAGCCCTCCTGTAGCTGTCAGGCGGGCATTTGAGCATACCACGCCCGACAGGGCAGCTGTCGCCATGGAGCCGGCTCTGGACGGCTCGGACGGGGCAGGGGTGAGGCCAGCGGGGTTTACAGGGTGTTTTGATCGGCTGCACGCCGCCCGGCCCGGCCCCACGGCCCCCGCCAGGGTAGCTGCCGCGGGCTGTCGCCGCCTCCCGCCTGCCGTCGCCGCTCCTTGATTGCCCGGGGCCCCCGCCACCTGGCCAATGCCGCTGCAGGCCCCGGAGCTGATGGAGGGGCTGTATGCCTCGGAGAGCACCCTGCACAGCAGTGTGGCCTTCCTTCGCAACACGCTGGCGGGTGCGCTGGTGCCGCCGGCCGGCCGGCGTCGAGGGGTGGCAGCGCCGCGGCACAGCCGGGGCCCAAACAGCGCAGCGCAGCAGCTTCGGGGGGCACCCAGTGTCTGTTCTGCGTCCCATGCCTGCCGCGTGCATGCACCGCCTGTTTGGCTGTTGCCCTGTACCTTGCCCTTGCCGCATACCGCTGCTGCTCCGCCGCACCGTGCTGCCGCAGGGCTGGGCTTCTGCCAGGACCTCAACCTGCTCTCCACCGAGCCATCGGATGTGGTGTCCACCTGCAACACCATCTACGGCCTGCTGCTGCAGCACCAGAAGGACTGCAAGTTCCGGGAGCAGCTGAAGCAAGGTGGGCCTTCGCCCGGCTGCCGGGCACTCTCACGGAATGTATTGCACGCCACATGCGCAGGGCCGTTCCTGCCGCTCCTTCCTGTCCTCATATTTCACTAGCAGCAGTATCAGGCAGGGCCGCTGTACGCCCATGCCAAGCTGCCGCTGCCTGTGCGTCGCTCTGCCTTCCACCACCCTGCCCTGCAGACATGCACCGCCTGCGGCTGGACATGGGAGTTGCTGACAAGGAGCGAGGGCGGCTGGAGGCGCGGCTGGCGGCCAAGGAGCGGGAGATAGGGGGGCTCACAAACAAGGTGCGGGGCCGCGTGGGGAGGTGCCGGCCGGTGCTGGCGCTGGTGGTGCGTTGTCGGTGTGGAGGCCAGCCAAGGGCTGGCCGGTGACTGCTGGCACCGCCGCTTGCTTGCAGGCCAAGGCAGCCGGGGAGCAGCACCGGGAGGAGCTCAAGGCGGCGAAGAAGGAGGCGGAGGACTTGCAGAAGAAGGCGAGCGGGCGGGGCTGGGTTGGTGGGGAGTAGGGTTGGCAGGGGTGGCGGGCCAGTGTGGCGGCAGGGGTGTGGGGTGGCGGGGAGCAGCAGGGATGAGCTGGCCGCAGGAGAAGCACAGCAGCAGGCATGGAGCCCGGAGGCAGGGTGTGAGGTGTGCTAGCCAGCTGCCCCGCACCGCACCCTCGTCGGAGCCCCATCCCACCATCCCGCCGCCGCCGCCACCACCACCACCGCTGCGCCTCCGCTCCGCAGGTCACCGGCTGCGAGCGGCGCATCGTCCAGATGCAGCACGAGATCAAGCGCAAGGAGAAGGAGTATGAGAGGCTGCAGGAGAGGTGCGGGCGGCATGTAGAGGCATGCGGGGTCCTGTGGGGACCAGCCTGGCCCCCGTCACGCCGCACAGCGACTCGTGGCTGCTCCGGCCCTCTTCTCATGCTCCTGCCATTGCCCTTGTGTCCACACGTGTGCGCACACTCACGTGCACACCCATCCACGCACACACACACACACACAAGCACACCGCCATCAACCCCCCGCAGGCTGGCGCACTACCTGGCGGACAAGAAGCGCAGCGAGAAGGCGGCGCTGGACATGGCGGGGAAGCTGACGCAGCAGCTGCAGGCGCGGCTCGGTTGGTGTGGCGTGTGGGGGTGGGGGTGGAGGGTGAGGGGGGCCAACTGGCGCAGCATTCAGGCCTGTGTGTGGGCTGGTGATGGCGTCGCGTTTGTGGGTTTGGACGTGGCGGGGCCAGCGGCGCGGCAAAGCTACACCTCTATCCTCCCTCCCTCCCTCCCGCACACTCTCTCCCGCAAACCCCGTGCCCGCAGGCGGACCAGGCGGGGGCGCGCGGCGGGCGCGGCGGCGCCGCCGCCGCCCTGCGCTCGGACGAGGGCCTCAAGGCGGTGGTGGCTGCCTACGAGGCCAAACAGGTGGAGCTGGGCAAGGAAAACCGGGACCTGAAGGCCGCGCTGGCATCGCTGCAGGTGTGTGCTGTGCCGTGTGTATGTGTTTGTGTGTGTGCTGTGTGTATGAGGCGAGGGGGCGTGCCTGCACCGCTGTGTGGGTGTGTGTGGTGGGGCAAGGGGCCCTGCCTGCAGCAGTACGTAAGTGTGGTGTGCTGGGATGCACGTGCGGGGCCAGGCGCGCGCCAGGGAGACCAGCGGCGGCCGTGGGTCGGGGCGCCGGGTGCACCTGGGCGATGTTGGGGAGGCGGGCGGGCACAGGCCCGTGGCCCTCTCGCCCTCTCGTCCTTCACTTTACAAATTTAACAGCACGCGCTGCTCGCTGCAGTCAAAGCTGCCCTTTCCTTCAATTTCATGGCGTGCCTGCGCCCACCGCCTCCCGCCCATGCAGGCCGAGTACAAGGATGTGCTGAACCGGCAGGTGCGGCGCCAGCAGGAGGACGCAAGCACCAGCGTGGCGGCCGCCGCGGCCGATGACGCCTTCCTGCAGAGTGAGCGCCGCTGCCGCTGCCGCTGCTGCTGCTGCTGCTGTGCCTGCACGGCGTGAGCTGTGCGTGGCTGCGTGGTGCTGCGGTGCAGCCGGCCTGCTACCTCTTGCGCCTGCCGCCACGCTGCCGGGATGCGCTTGCTGGGCCTCGTCACCTCGGCACACCTCCAGTCGCCTGCCTGCCCCCATCCTGCGTTCCTGGCATGTGTCCCGCCAGGCAGGCAGCCAGCCCTTGCCCACCCACCACACCCTCCTCCAGCGTGTGCCCTGCGCTCTTCCTCACCGCCCTGCTCACCCTACCCGCCTCTCCCTCCTCCCACGCACACTTGCGCACACGCAGGCGTGCCCAGCATGAGCGAGGAGGAGCTGCGTGCTGAGCTGGCGGCCCGCTCCAAGAAGCTGCAGCGCCGCACCTCCAACCTCGCCTCGCTGTCCGCCAGCGAGGCCGACTTTGCCACGCCGGGGGAGCAGCGCCTGTTCCGCGACCTGCAGACCACGCAGGTGGGGCAGGAGGGGCGGTGGGAGGAGGAGAGGAGGGGGGTGGGACGAAGGAGGGCAGCTGGCAGCCTGGCCTGCCGCCGCATGGCACGTAGCGTAACACGCCGTTCTCGCTCGCCCGCCACTGCACGGCCTTGCCTCGCCTGGAATCAGCGACCTCCCTGTGTGTTCTCAACCACTTCCCCACTGCCCCCGCTGCCCCCCGCTGTGCCTGCTGTGCCTGCTGCGCTGCAGAGCGTCATCCACGACCAGGAGCGGCTGCTGACGGCGGTGCTGGCCTCGCTGCGCTCCTCGCAGCAGGTGGGGCGGGGCGGGCGCATTGGGTGGTTGGTGGGGGGGGCGTCATTTGGGTGGGTGGCGGGGCGTTGTTGGATGGTGGGCGGTTGGTTGGGCGCGTGCCAGAGCCCAGGGGATGCGTGCAGCCTGGCTGCCCCAGCTGCCCCGCCTGCTCGCCACCCGCCACCCGCTTCCCCTCCTGTCGCCTCGCCGCATTCAAACTCCTCCCTCCCACCAACTACGGCTGCCCCGGCTCCTGTACCGCCCCTTCAGGCCAAGGAGTCGCTGCACCAGGCCGACATGCGGCGCATGGCCCAGCACTACCAGGCCCAGCTGGCGGCCGCCGAGAGCGAGATCCAGCGGGCCAAGGCGCAGCAGGCGGAGGCGGCGCAGGGCGAGGTGGATGCACTGAGGGAGCAGCTGCTGGAGGTGAAGGGGGTGCTGCAGCAGCGGGCGGAGGCGGAGCTAGCGGCGGCGCGCGCCGAGGCCGAGGCCGCCGCCGCGGAGCTGCGCGCGCAGCTGGCAGAGGCGCAGGCGGCGGAGCAGGCGGCCGGCGCGCGCGCGGCCGCCGCCGCGGCCGCCGCCGAGCGCGAGGCGGCGGAGCGGCGGCGGGTGGAGGAGGATCGGGGCGGGGAGCGGGCGGGGCTGGCGGCGCAGCAGGAGGCGGCCGTCGTCGCGCAGCAGCGCTTTGAGCTGGTGAAGAAGCATTACGAGGTGGGCTGGGCAGCTGGATGGCTGGCAGGGAGGGGGGAAGTGAGGGCTGGCTGCTGGGTGGCTCAGGAGCTTGGGACGGGTCGGCTCTTGCCCGTTCCGTGACAGGGGCCCTGGCCGCTGCACGGCCCACCCCTCGCCGCCTTCTGCCCCTGCTCACCCCTCCTCCCGCCGGGCTGGGCCCCCCGCCCTATGCGTGCGTGCAGGCGCTGCTGCGGCAGTATGCGCCCGGCATCGGCGCCGGCATCTTCCTGGAGCGAGCCATCAGCCGCAAGGCCTCGGGTGCGCAGCCCGGCACCCTCCGCCCTGTGCCTGCCGGCATCGGCGCCGCTGTGCTGCCCGGCGCTGTGCTGCCCGCCGCGCCTCCACCCGCATGTCGAGTCGTCCACGCCGCCCCTGCATGCTGCATGCCCTGTGCTCCACGTCAGCTGTGCCCTCCTCTTGAAGAAAAGGGGCTGCCTTTTCCCAAGCCATCCCGGCCAACCATCCGCATGCCCCTGCCCCTGCCCTGCCCTGCCTCTGCAGAGATGGCGGATCTGGAGATGCAAGACTCGGCGGCGGCCCGCGAGGGCACCATCCCCGCCGCCCTCTCCCAACGGTAGCCGCGCCAGCGCCCGCGCAGCAGCAGCGCTGTCGCACCGGCAGCCGTGCCACCGCCCACGCAGCAAGCTGCAGCACCACCAGCGCTAGCGGCATCCCGGGCTGTGCCCCGGCGCCTTACCTCTCCCACCTGCTGACAGGCGGGCGCAGGACCCGCCTCGCCCCTCTCCCCCCATCCTCTTCCCGCACTTGAGTTTTGACCGCCGCCGCACCCAGGCACGTGCACCCCGCACCTCTCTCCGTTCCCTCCTCCCATTGCACTCCCTGTATGTATCATTTCAACAGTTGCAATACAAGCACAGCGAGGGGACAGAAATGCCGGGGACCAGGACGTATCGAGCAGTAGAGACGGGCTGTGAGGGCTGCTGCAGGCTTGAGCCTGAGGGAGAATAGTACACGCTTGCGCTCAAGGCAGGCGGCCGCCGCCCATCCTCGGCCCGCCAGCCCTGCTCGCGTCACCGGTAGCCGCTGTACTTGCGCCCGTCTGCCCGCCGCTGGCCCTGCACCGTGACCACCAGCCGCCGGGGGCCGCCGTAGTTCCTGCAGCACCCGCGGCAGGGCCGGCGGGGACAGGGACTGGCCTCTGGGTCAGCCGCGCTCCTCAAACCGAGGTCGGCAGCCCAACGAGAATTGGGCCGGGGCATAGCCACACAGCTTGCAGCAGCATGCTGCCATGGGGCAGCAGCGCGTGCTGCCAGGGGGGTCCGCAGCCTGCCTGTGTTCGTTGAGGTACACGCCCTGCCAGATGCCCAGCGCCAGGCGGCCGTGCTGCACCGGCACCGTCAGGCTGGCGCCCATCAGCGACGACTGCAGGGCGGGCAGGGAGGGTGGGAGGCAGGTGTGTCGCCACCCGAGGAACCGAAAACAGGAAGTGTGTGCTGCCAGCAGGTGCTGTGGGGTGCAGGGCGATGCCCGGCAGCATGACCCCCTGAAAACAACCCCTGCGCTGCCTGATCTGAAGCAGTCCCGGCGCGAGCACTTGCCTTGACATGAGCTGCAGGCAGGCAGGCAGGCGGGAGGGCAGCTGGGCAGGCAGGTGAGGAGGAGGAGGAGGAGGAGGAGGAGGGACGCCCTGGCTCAGGCAGGCGGCCTGCACTTGCAGCCCGCGTGCTGCTCTGACCTGGCATGTCGTCATCTCCTTCGTCGTCGTGCCGGTACTTGATTTTGTTGCCCTCTGGTGCAATGCGGTCCAGGCTGTCGGCCAGATCCAGCGGCACGTCTGCAGGCGGGCGGAGCGGTCACGCACGCTACAAGCCATTAACAGCGGGGTTGCTGGGGCAAGCCATCCGCCTCCTCGTGCATGCAGGCCAACAACCCAACCAAGTCATGCATCATGCATGCACAACAACGCGCCACCTCGCGCATGTCTGTGTCGCAAGTTCCTGTTGTGGATATGCAGACTGTAAAACCAGACCAAAAAGCAAAAAGCAAGCATGCACCCACCGGGCGAGGCGTTTTCGTTGATGGTGAGGGAGCAGCTGGTGTGCTGTACGAAGAGGTTGGCCATGCCCACCTCAAACTCCGCCAGCTCTGGCAGCTGCAGGGAGGGTGCACGGTGGGCATGGCCGTGGGTGACAGCCCGGCACCGGCAGCAGTACCAGCTCAGGATGCGGCATCGCAAGGCAGGCTTGCCTGCTGCAAGAGCTGCCGCGTGATCACGTGGCAGCCGCGGGACAGCGGCGGCAGCTCGATCACTTTCTGCAGCCTGCACGCAGGTAGTGGTGCGGGCCGCTTCAGCTATGGCGAGCAGGCGGGTGGGCGGCGGAACGGGCGGCGGCAGCATGGCGGCAGGCTCACCATTCAGTGGGTAGCACCGCCCCGGCTGCTTCCGTGTCGGCTGCATCACGGGCAGGTGTCATGGGGCTCGTCAGCGTGTGCAGCCACGAAGGAACGGCTCTGGGGTTTCGGCACTAACCTGCGCGCGCCACTTGACGGGCTCTGTCGGGCCGCTGCTGCTTCCAGGGGCCTCCGTAAGCTGCACAAGCGGGCTGCAGCGCAGTGGAGAGCTGCAGGCGGATTCTTGCGGCCGCCCTCGCTACCGCCGGGGCGCGGCTGCTGCAGTGGGGCGTCGCGATGGTGAGGCAAGTCATGCTGGCGATGGATCAGGCACGCAGGGCGGATATCGGCGGCAATTCGTCTCTGCCCCGCTGGCGCCCGTCAGCATTTGATCTGAAGGCTCAAGAGCTCATGCAGCGTCGCCAACGTTCAATTGGGGTGAATCGAAATCAGATCAGCTGAGCCGCAGCCCCTGCCGCCATCTTGCGCGGTCAACGTTTGGCTCCCTCTGCCCTTGCTCTCGCGTTGCCCTCAGGGGCAGCCGGGCCTAGCCGTGCATCGCAGGAGGAGCACACTGCAGGCATCACGCTGTTGACGAGCTGCGGGGGCACCTGCACCCTATGGCGCCACCGCCGCCACCGTTGCCGCCAGAGGACGCCCGCGCCGCTCCGCCGCTGCCTCACCACCTGCAGAATGCGGTGCACCGCGCGCTGAGCGACCTGCAGGCTCAGAGCCTGCTCTACCCGCAGCAATGCGCGGCGGCAGAGGCGCAGGGCGAGACGGCGCGGGAGGAGGCGGAGAGGTGGGTGTCGGGCTGTGAAAGCTAGCACGACGTGTCATCCAGCCGCACCAAGGCAATAGCGTGGCCTACCACCTAAATGCATCATTTCCCTGCCCTAGCAGGCGCGTGCTGAGTGCTCTGGGTGGCGCGTTCGACTACCCAGCCGCCAAGGCTGAGCTGGAGCAGGCACGCCGTGCTGCCAAGGCACTGTCCCGCCAGCAGCGGCGTGGCGGCGGCAGAGCCGCCGGCGTGGGTGCAGAGAGGTACACACTGCCGCTCTGCTGTGCTGACGAGCTGACACGGATTTAGGTAGACAGCTTTTCTCTGCTCCTCTTACTTACACCGCTGCTGATGGCCCGTGCTTGCAGCGGTGCGGAATCGCCTGCCCAGCCAGCACCCGTACATCCAGCACCCCCTGCCGCCAACAGCGGCGAAGATGATTTGTGGGGCAGCTTTGAGGCCTTCTCTGCGGCTGTGGCTGCAGAGGTTGACCAGCGCATTGCTGCCGCCCGTCTGCGCCCGCCCCTGGGTCCCTCCAGCGAGTACCCACGCCGCCAGCAGCCCCAGGGGCAGGAGCCTGCCCAGCCCTGCCGCGAGCCAGCTCCAGAGGCAGCTTCACAGGAGCAGCCCAGCAGGAGACCACTCGGCAGCCTGCAGCAGGTCAGCGTGCCTGCGGGGCAGGCACGGAAGCGGGGGCGCTCCTCGCATGATGCACCCCCGTTGGCTGCAGCAGAGGCGCAGGATGGCAGGCCAGCCGGCCAGAGGCGTGCAGCGGCAGCGCCGCTGCCGGTGCCGGCCCCACCTGCAGGGTCGCCAGCCTGCAAGCGGCAGAGACCGCATGTAGCATTCGGCACCCGGTGCGATGCACCCCGCACCACCAGGAGCCTGAAGCCTGTGCGGCTGGATGCAGCGCAGGCGCCCACACCTCCGCAGCTGCCGTCAGCTGCGCCGGCAGTGGCAGACAGGCAGGGCGCCAAGGGCCCAGCAGCCGGCTCGGCAGCTGCAGCAGCCTCTGGTGTGCCGCGGCCTGATCTGCTGCGTTCGCTGGGAACCGCGCTTGCTGGACGTGACGGCATTCCTTCTGGGAAGACCGCTGGCGAGCAGGCGTCACGGGGTGCAGGTACAGCAGCCCCCGCAGTGCTGCTGAACAGCATGGGGGGCGCCGGGCAGCTGCAGCAGCTGTTGGGGGACCTGACTGCAGCGCTGCACGGCCTGCAGCCTTCATCTGTGGCAGAGGCTGCTCTGAGCGGCGATGCTCATGGCAGCAGCGTGCACGCAGTGCTGCAACAGCAAGGCATCACCGCAGTGGAGGCCCAGGACGCAAGCAGCCTGCTCCAGGTGTGTCTCTGCCGAATGGCCTTGATGCTGCAGAGGGCAGTGCTTCAGTTGCATCGAGGCCATGCCTTTGCAAGTTTGGCTTCAAAGCAGGCCACTCACTCACACGCCTCTGTGGTGCCCTCCCCGCCACCCCCGCAGATTGTGCTAGATCGTATGGATGCCATCGCTGCACGGCCCGCCAGCCCTCCCGCCGTGGCCCCTCCTGTTGCTGCTTCTGAGCAGCTGTTGCCGGCAGCAGCCGCGGCGGCGGCTTCTGATGGTGGACCGCCGCCCAGCGCCAGCTGTGTGCCTGCTTCGCTGCCAGGCCCAGCAGCCCCAGACACCGCGCAAACAGACGCGCTGTGCTGCCGGCTCAGCCACCTGCTCGACAGCAGCGGCGCACAGCTGCAGGATGTCGGAGCCGGGTTGGCGGCGGCGCTGCATGCCGAGGCCAGGCTTCAGCGCATTGGGGCCGCTGCCATGGAGGCGGCTCTGGCCGGCGCGGAATCGGCTGTAGCCTGCATGGCTCGGGAGCCCGCAGCCGCGCCAGCAGCTGCCATGGCGCAGCCGCAGGCAGAACCACGCCCTTCAACATTCGCAGGCCGGCCGGCAGAACAGCCAGCCTCGCCGCCGTTGGCCGGCAGCCTCAGTCTCGCCCCGGGCGAGCCCCCTGCATGCTCGGTGATTGTGGCTCCACACAGAGCGCAGCCTGCGGCTGCTCATGAAGGGGAGATGCACCACAAGCATGTGGAGCAGCAGCCAGCTCGCCAACCAACGACAGCAGCAGAGCCAACCGAGGATGCCAACCAGCCAGTGCCCGCTCAACTTCTGCCATCGACTGATATGCCAGCCGCTGTGCGATCCGCACCCATTGGCTGCCCCGCCCCCACCCAGCCTTCCATGGTATGCGCAGCGATTGGCATTCCGCTGGAACTTCCCAGCCAGCCTCAGTGGCTGCTGCCCTGGGGCGGAAGCAGCGGCCTGATGCTGCAGCCGCAGTCAGCAGTGGTGCCAGGCTTCCCTGCCTACGGCGCCCTCCACCAGGACCAGCAGCAGGCACAGCAGGAGGGCCAGGGCGATGCCAGCTTCTCTGTGGCTTCCGACGAAGAGCTGGAGGACGAGCCGCCCAAGGAGACCAGCAGCGCTAGTGCCAGCGAGGCAAGTGCCAGCCCGGCCTGCACAGGCATGGTGCCACCGGTTGACTTGGCAGCCTCTAAAGAGCAGGATGGGGGAGGGCAGCAGGGGCAGGAGCAGCAGGCTCTGCTGGATGACATGGCGGCGCTGGCGATAGCGCAGTACCGCCAGGTGAGGTCAGGCTCCCTGTTCGACAAGTGCTGCCTGCTAGTAGCGTTTCGCTATTGCCTACATGCCGTGGACTGCCAGCCTCCTCCCAACAGCTCCTGCCAGACCGGCCAATGCTGCAGATCAATCATGCAGTTGAGGAGCACGAAGCAGAGCAGGCTGACCACGGAGCCTGGGATGTTGCCATGCGAGCGATGGGGCGATCTGCTGTCCCCAGGCCTGGAGAAATGGTGGAAACAGGCGACGGAAATGGCGAGGCAGCTGGATGCAGCAGCGCCGAGGCGGCCCCAGCATGCGAGACCACACATGCCGCCGCTGCCGCTCCCAGCAACACGTCCAGCCCTGAAGCAGCCGTGCAGCCCGAGGCCTCTGAGCAGGGTGTGGCGCTGCCCATGCCAGCCGCTTTGGGCGTGCCACGGCCAGCGCCGCCCTACAATCCCATCAAAGCGGCGGCCGAGGCGGCGGCGGCGGCGCGGCGAGAGCGGGATGCCGCCGGCTGGCGGCGGCTGCGGGAGCGTGCCGACATGCTGGCGCTCTGGCACGAGTATGCTGCTGAGCTGGGCATCAGCGGAGGCTGTGAGTCAGAGGAGGCACAGCAGCAAGAACTGGTAGCGCCCGACCCAGCCGCGGAGCAGCTGCCGACGGCGGCACAGCTGCACCAGGCTGCCGCCGCGCCCGCTGCCCTCGTGCCAGCGCCTGATTCGGGAGAGGCGGCGCCTGCCGTGCCGCAACAGAGGCGCCATCCGGGGCAAGGCCAGTGGCTGTGGAGGGCTGCCGACCCTGCTCAGGCCGAGACGGAGCCGGCTGCGCATGCCACCCCTCCCCCGCCGCCCTCAGCAGGCCTCAGCCAGACGGCCACACCGACCACCAGCGGCAGCAGCAGCACCTGCCCAAGCAGTGAGGACAGCGGCTCCCTGCTGACCGACAGCAGCTGCACCGGCACTGACGCCAGCATCAGGCTAGCGGGAAGGTACGCTTGGAGCAAGCATAGTGCCTGCAACGGTGCAGGTCAAGCTTGCTTGCATCACAGCATGAAACAGGCGCATGCCATGCCTCCCCTTCCCTGCAGGCACAAGGCTCGGGCGCTGCGCTACCGCCTGCTGCGTCACCAGCTGGCGGCGGCAGCGGGGCTGCGGCAGTCGATGGCAACAGATGGCGGGTACGGAGGGTCTGAGTGCAGCGGTCTGTCCCCGCTCTCAGCGGCGCAGATTGCGCCTGCTGACAGCAGCTACGCCAAGCCGGCCACTGCAGCGGGCCAGCTGCAGCCGCCGGCACAGCTCCCAGGCACAGTGCTGGGTGTGCCTGTGGACAACGTGAGCAGCAGGGCAGTGGCCCCACCGCCTCCCAGCCTCAGCTGTGATCAGCAGCAGGCGGAGCAACAGCTGGCAGCCACGCCCCCGGCAGTGTCCCACGCGGTGGGGGCATCCGAGGCAGGGGCTGCTGGCATGCCATGTGCCCTGCCTGCCGCCGCTGCGGCTGCAGCAGGCCAAGCAGGCGGCCGAGTGCACCCCAGGGGCCTAGCTGACCATCTGTCTGATGCCACGCCTTCAGTGGCATCCGCCCCAGCCAGCGCCTGTTGGCAGCGCAGCGGCGGCAGCGGCAGCTGGGGAGAGGCGCAGGGACCATGCCCAGCCCGCCAGCGCGACTGGCGGCTGCGCCCAATGAGCTGCAGCAGCTGCAGCACGCTCGGCGAGATTGGCGGCTGCAGCAGCCCGGCTGGCGGCCTGGCGTTCAAGCACGACCGGGGCGAGGGCAGCTGGCTGGGCGCCAGCAATGCAGCATCAGCAGTGAACCCGACCAACAGCACTGATGACTTCATTGCGGCCACCCTGGCCAGGTGTGCTGCGCATCAGGCGGCGGCGCTGGCAAGCGCCCGCGCTCCCGGCTCGATTGCCGCGGAGGCGGCGCCTGCCTCGGAACCAGAGGCACCACCATCTGCTGCTGGAGCGGATTGCGACAGACTCATACATATCAGTTCTCTCAGAGCAGCAGTGTCAGCGCCTGCCGGCCCAGACTGCCGCGTGACCGTGAGCAGCAGCAGAGGGCTGGCGGCGCTGCGGGCCCTCAAGGAGCGCGTTGCAGCGGGGCGGCAGCGGAGGTAGCGGCGGCGGTGCGGCTGCTTCCGTGATGTTTGGGCACTGGTATCCATGATGCTCCGAACATATTGTGCTATATTTTACATTTAGAAGTAAGCACACCGTGGTTCCTCGACTGTACGCTTGCACAGCAGGAAATGTATGAGGCAGGGGAGACGGGGAGGCACCCCACCTTTGCGCCACGGACGCTGGCTCGCTGTACAGCCCTGCACACTCGGTCCAGTGAGCTACCCCATGCAGGCCCTCCAGGCCTGGTCGTCCACACGCCTGGCATTCATCAT
Organism: Chlorella variabilis; assembly: GCF_000147415.1. Classification (NCBI taxonomy): domain Eukaryota; kingdom Viridiplantae; phylum Chlorophyta; class Trebouxiophyceae; order Chlorellales; family Chlorellaceae; genus Chlorella; species Chlorella variabilis. Next base: position 84,963 of record NW_005435082.1, on the reverse strand, counting down.
TACCTGCACCCAGCAGGCTCCGGGTGCCACGGTATGTGGTGCCGGGCGGTGCCTCCTGCTGGCAGCTGGCACCTGGCAGCTGGCTGGCGGCGCGGCGCTCCCGCAGCAAGCCTCACCTGGTCGCGCGTGCCCCACCCGCACTGCTCAGCCAGCTGGGCGGCCCTGTCCAGCACAGCCGGCACCTGGGCGCAGGTCAGGGCCGGCGGCGCTTCCACCACGGTGTTGCAGGACTGCAGATGAAGGTGGAGGTAAAGGTGGGGGACGAAGCTCCGCAGTAGCTGCGAGGGGGAGTAGGGTACCCTACCCGCACAGCAGCTGGCCGGCAAGGTCCAGAATCATTCACTGCTCGGCGCCTGCCACTCCACTATGACTTGCTGCTGACCGGTACCGACCGGTACCGCTGGCCGCACTGACCTGGCATGACTCTGCCACCAGGGCGGCGGCGGTGGCGTTGGCAAGGTGGCCGTCTGCCAGCGCCAGGCCGGCGGCCAGCAGCAGGGCGGCGGCCTCCTGTGTACGCACGCGGCCCCAGTCCACCAGGCAGGTCTGCAGGGCCGGGCAGTTGATAGGTGTAGTGTTTCGGGGGGGAAGAAAAGGCCCAGGCTTGAGGTGCAGCTGCTGGCAGCGGAAGGTGCTGGCCAGCACCTTCCGCATGCGCCCCGAGGCAGAACCACATCATCCAGATGTCGGCGCCACGCCTCGGCGTGGCGCCTCTCATGCCAGGCCCTTGTCACGGCCCGACAAGCTGCTGTCATGCATCCGCGCAAGTCGGGATGTGCCCACTCGCCTGGCCCCCGGTGCAGTCGCCGCGCACCGCGCCCGCCAGCCACATCCCGGGATCCGCCAGCCACGTGCCCGGCCCCATCTGGCGGTCCCACTCGGCGGCCGCCTCAAAGGCGGTGCGCAGCGCTGCGGTGTCGTTGGCGTTGACCAGGGCCGCCACGGCCCTGCGCATGCGCATGAGTTGAGGGGCGGGTGCGAGGGGCTGGCACAGCCAACTTGAATGCGCAGCCGATGCAGGGCGCCAGAGATTGACGGCAGGTTGAGGGGTGGGTACATGCTGCGGCCTCCAGCACCTCCAGCCGCACTGCGTGGCATGCATGCGGTGCGCCCTCCTGGAAGCAGCGGCACCGCCAACCTGGACAGAGCCAGACTCCGGCTCCATCCCTAGCCCCAACCCCGCATGAGATCATGCCCGCACCTCTGGTACGAGTCCCGCGGCCCGTAGCGGGTGCCGGCCCCCCAAGTGGTGGCGTTGGCGGCGCCCAGGGCCCCCAGCCGCCCGCCCTCCCTCAGCGCGACCACCTGCGGGTCCCGGGGCGGGGGTTGGGGTGGCGGGACGCCTTCTTGCCAGGCCCACTGAACTGGCGGCACACCCACTCCACAAAAAGACAGGCATCCGCGCGCCTTGTCTCGCCCCGCCACGCCACTCCATGCCATGCCACACTGCAACCCCAGCACACCCCACCACACCACATGCACCCCCGACCAGCCCACCGTCAGCAGCACCAGCATGTCCACATCCACGTTCACGCCCGGAGGGTCGGTGATGTTGGCGGCGGCTGCAACGTCCCCCGCCGCCGCCTCGGCAGCGTAGCGACTGGCCGCCGCCAGCGTGGCGTTCAGCACCTCCTCTGCAAGGGGTGGGACAGGGGCAGGGCAGTGGACAGCATTGCGGTGAGGTGTGCAGGGTGGCAGCCTAGCAGGAGGTCGCCCCCGCCTCAGCTCCACTGTGCCACGCCTCTCCCCTCACACCGGCGGTGGGCCCCAGCAGCGGCGCCGCCGCCCCGCGCGCCAGCGCCAGCGCTGACGCCTCGTCAAACGCCGCCTCGCTGCCCGGCAGGGCGGCCTCGCAGCCGGCCGTCAGGTTGGGACCCATCGCAAACCTGCAGGTTGGCTGAAATTGCAACCCGGAGGCGGAGAAGTTGCCTCCCGCAGGGCCGGCGGCCCCCGCCGCCGCCCCCACCGCGGCATCGAACCGCGCGGGCAGCGTGTTTTCGGGGTCGATGCGGCCGCTGATGCTGCAGGGCTGGGAGCTGACCCACTGATCAGGGGGAGGCATTGGCATGGCGCCAGCGGAGATGGGCGTGGGCGGGGGCAGGTGCAAGTTGCAGCGGCCGGCGTTGGCGATCAGGGGAGGGCCGGCCAGGCCCTGGATCTCCAGGCTGGCGTTGGGGGTGGTGATGTCGGCGGGGGTCATCCAGCCCTGCTCCGACGCGTTGATGCTGAACCGCTCTGTGGCAGCGCTCATGGCGGCGACACAACGCAGACGTCTTGGGGGCGGCAGATCACGCATTCAGCGAAAGGGCTGGCGCAGGCGTGCCATGCCATGCTGGCAGGCTGGCGGACCGGTGCGCAGGGCACAGCCTGTCTGAGCAAAATAACCGCCGCCGCCACGCCATGCCCACCCGTGACTCCCGCCAGCACGATGCCGGGCAGCAGGCAGGCGTCCGCGCGGCGGCCCAGGTACGGCTCAGGGCAGCTGATGAGGCGGGTGTACAGGCTGGCTTCTCGGAAGGCGCCGCTGACGAACGCCACCGTCGTGCACGTGCACCTGCGGCAGGCGAAACGCAGCGCCGGTTCAGCGAGGCACTGCTAGTTCTACCTGCGGCGTGCGTGCTGTGCATGCTCTGCACGCTGTGGTCCATGTCGCGCAGTGCTGCCGCCTCAGCTTGCAGCAGCAGCAGCAGCAGCCAAACCAATCCCACAGCGAGCGCCTGGTTTGTAGCCAAGCCCTCCCCGAGGCACCCTCCCACCTCAGCGCTGACAGGGTCAGCTGCCCCGCCGTCACGTTGCGGATCACCAGGCGAGGGTCGCCCTGGCCTCCATACAGCACCGCCGCCGTCAGGCTGGGCACGGTGAAGGGGCCTGCGGTGTGGCTAGGCAGGGCAGGGGAAATTCGATTCGATCGCAAGTTGTGGCAAGTGCTGCAGCGCAGCTGCCCGGCCCCAGGCACCTTCGATGATTATCGCAGGGAAGTCGCCGGCAGCGGATGTGGACAGGTCACCGGCGGCGTGGCCGTTGCTGAGCACGGACCGCACCTGCGGGAGCGCTGGGCAAGGGCACAAGCAGTGACTGATCTTGTGGGGTTTTCACTCCCACCGCATTCAGCCTCCATGCTTAACTTGACAACACGGCTGGGCTGCCTGGAAGGGCGGCGACCGCACCCACCTCTGCCAGCGCGTCTCCCGGCAGCTCCACGATGGCCGACACGCAGCCGAGGGTGGCCAGCGGGGCGGACAGGGAGAGGCGCAGCGTGCCGTTAGCCACCTCGTGCCTGACGGCGGACGCCACCGCCTCCTCCTCGGCCGCCACCGTGAGGCTGTAGGGCGCCGCGGGGGGCGCTGCCGCGCCGTTTGTGGCCGCCGCGGCGGCGCCAGCGGCGCTGGGGCGAATCAGCAGGGAGAAGGGGAGGCAGGACTGGACCTTGGAGAAGGCGGGGAGGCTGAAGGTCTGCTCGGCGGCTGTTGCCGCTGTGCTCTGGCTCAGGCACAGTGCCGCCGCCAGGAGCCAAGCCAGGGGGAGGTGCGGGCGCATGCTGCCCTGCCTGTGGGGAGCAACCTCGCAAGGCGATTGGGGCTGTGAGAGGCAGAGGAAGTCCAAGGGGCACCCCGTGGTACTGCTGACTCAGCACGAAGGTACAGGCGGCTACCATCAGCCGGCATGCACGCTTGCCGCTGGCGGGCCAGCATTTCGTCACATGTAGCGCTTTACAGCTTGCAGGTGCACAGCGAGGTGGTGGGGCGCGTAGAGATGAGGACAGGCGTGCAGCGAGCGGGGAGCAAGAGCGCACAGGGTGGCCGCAACTCGCAGGTCAGAGCCTTGCAGGAGCTGGCCCGGTCATGGCATCGCTGATCGGGCGGCGGCAGCGGCGAGGCGCGGGGCACGTGCTGGCGCGGCCAGGCCGAGCGACCCTTGCCGCAAGCTGCTTGAAGGTGCGGGAGGTCAGAAGGCACGTGCTCCGGACACCACCTCCCACCACAGCTGGAAGTCGCAGGCCAGAGACCAGAGAGGGTACCTAAAAGTGGCTGGCCTGTTCTTCTCGAAAAAGAAGTGCCCCAGCCAGGCGAAGCCATACCCCACCAGCCCTGTATAGAGCAGCAGGCCGGGCTGGCGGGTCGCTGCGGCGGCCGCCGCCAGCGCCAGCGCGCAGCTCGTGCCCGCCACGTGCAGGCGGCGGCAGGTGCGGTTGGCATGCTCGCCTGCCGCGTGCACGGGTGCGCAGGGCGGCGGCGGGTCAGGGGAGGGCAGGGCTGGGTGGCGCAGCGGCGGGACTGGCTCTGAGGCACCACCACCCACCTCAAGCTTACCTAGGTAGAAGGGGTAGAACTGCCTGCGGCTGCGGAACCTGGACCCCGCGGGGTGCGGGATGCGAGCGTACGAAGGATTCACCACCATGGGAGCAGAGCGTGGTCAGCTGCAGCTGCAGCTGCAGCTGCAGGTGGCGGCGGGGGACCCGCTATGTGGCGGCGGGGGGCCGGGCGGGGACCTGCCGCTTGGGGTTGGGGTTGGGGAGAGCGTGTCGGGGCTGTCGGAGGGCGACACACGGGTTCCTGGCGATCAAAGCTCGCCGAATGGGCTGTTTGCTGAGTCGGGAGTGCCGGGGATGCGAGACTCGGAGATGGCGATGAGGGCTGTCGGCGTTGTTAGGGCTGCTTTTTACCAGGACACATGCATCAACCCGCAAGCCCAACATCAGCAGGCTCTGCGCGCTGATCAACACCACCACTCCCTGCTGCGCAGCGCTGCGGTGGGGCGGGACATTGGGCTGAGCAGCCAGTCTGCACAAGAAGAATGCAGGAAAGGGCTACACAGAACGAAATTCGAACAGCATAGGGTGCGCGGCACATAGGCAGGCTAGCTCGCAGCGCCGGCCGTTGCCGCTGCCGCTGGCGCCGCCGTCCCGTTGCCCGTCGCCGCCGCCTTGCTTGCCTGCTTCGGCTGCTTCCACGGCTCCTTGGCCTGCCGCCTGACCAAGGCCTGCTTGGCAATCGGCTGCTGCTTGCCCAGCTGCGCGCCCGCCGCTGGCTTGCGCGTGTGCTGCTGCTGCCACAGCTCCTGCGCGTGCTGCCGCACGGTGGTGGGGCCGTGTGAGGTGGCGTACTGGCGCAGTGCCTGCTGCAGGTGGCGCTCCTCCTCCGCCTGCACCAAGCAGCAGCGGTGACGGTGGGTGGCAGCACGCGGCGGTGGCTGGCCACACGGGCGCCTCCGTGCAGGGCCGCCCGACGGTGCGCCGCGGCCCAAGGCGCCTCGCAGGGCCGCCGCCCCCCCTTGTGGCTCCGCCCCGCACCAACACACCAACACATCCGCCGGCCGCTCACATCCCACCCACACACCCACACACACGCCCACACACACACACATACACACACACAAGTCCCCACCTGGATCTGCTCGATGATGCTCTGCTGCCTGACGCCCGTCGCCGCAGCCGCCGCCTCCTGCCGAGACGAGAATTCCTTCTCCACCTGCGCAGCAGGCGGCAGCGGGAGGAGGGCGGCGGCTGCGCGGCTCAGCCTACCAACCCGCGGCGACTGTGCGCACGCCTGCCACCCATGCGCACACCTCGGCAAGCACACATGCACTCACACCCACACTGACACCCACACACCACCCACACACGTCACACACACGCACACACACACAGTCACACAGGCACCCACCCCACACACCCCAGGGCACCTGGATGGACGCCTCAATCTTGCTCAGGCCCCCCCCTTCCTCCGACATCAGCTCCAGCTGGCGCAACGCAAAGCGGCGCCCCGTGGGCGGCTCGAAGCTGGCCAGGTCTATCGCCTCCAGGCGGGCCTGCAGGGGGCGACGGTGTGTGCGTGGATGTGTGTGTGCGCGCGCGCGTGCGCGTGTGTGTGCACTCGGTTTGGAGGGGCGGTGTGCCGCAGAGCAGCAGGGGCCCTTCAGCCTGTGCCGCCCTGCCACCACCCGCCTCCGGCCTGCCCGGCAGCCCACCTCTGGGTGCCTGCGGTAGTAGGCGTCGATGAGGCTGTCCTCTGGGAACTTGATGGGCGGCGGCCGCCCCTTGCGCAGCGGCTTGACCGGCAGCGGCGGCGTCCTGCGGTGAGGCGGTGGCCGGGAGGTGGCGGCGGTGGGGAGGCGGCGGCGGGTGCATGGCAGCCAGGGGCAGAGGCGGCGGCCTGCTTGGGGGCAGCAGCTTGTTTCGGAGCGGCAGCGTGCTGATGCCGGCAGCAGCAACGACGGGGCAGTGGTGTGCACGGATGCCAGAAGGCAAGAGCACGGCGGCGGCGGCGGCGGCACCTCATCAGCGCATACAGCCAGGGCGGGATGTCACCGACGCCCGCCATCACCAGCTCCCTGGCGTATTTGACGAGGTCCCGCTTTGACATGGCTGCCCGCCGGCCGCTGCTGGGGAGGGGGCTGCAAGGGCGATGGGGTGTGGCCCAGTTTGGGGGCAGAGGGGGTGCTGGTGGGTTTGGGATGGCTCGACAGGGTTACCAGGAGTCACTTGGAGGGCTCCAGGCGCTGGGTTTTGCGGTGGGGCGGGAGGAAAGGCCAGGAAACAGCATGTGTTGCCCAACACATGGGCGCCCCTAGGCTGCTGGCCGGCCATGGCCGCTGCTTCCACGCGCGCCTCAACACTCACGTTGCTTGCATGCAACCACCTTGCGTCGGGGAGGCTGAAACCAGCGTCATGGCAGGTCAAGTTCCTTTCAAGAACGACGGCTCGTTCTTCGACCAGTGGCAGAAGATGCAGGAGGCCCAGCAAGCCGTTGCGAGCAAGGAGGGCGCGCCTGCAGCAGGACAGGAGGAGGCGGCCGCCCCGCCGCCGCCGCCGCCGCCACCGATTTTGGGGAGCGGGAGAGGCCAAGCCACCGCAGCCTAGCGAAGCCGAGAGTGGGCAGGAAGGAGGTGGGTGCTTGGGAAGGCTGTAGTCCTGCTGCCACGGGCCGTGTGGAGCCTGCACGGCCGGGTGTGATGGGCAGGGTTTCTGGAAGCGGCGCAGCCAAGCTCGCTCCGCCAGAGCTTCAGGCCTGCTAGCTAGCACGCACGCGCTACAGGTGCCGGCAGCAGCGCCCCACGGCAGCAAGACGCGGCGGCGGCGGCGGCGCGCGGCGGCGGCGGCCCCGCGGCGGCTCCCGCGGCAGCGGCGGGCGGCGGCGGCAGCGGCAGGCCTGCCTCCGCACCGGCTGTGGTCCTGAAGACGAAGTCAATTGTGCAAGTGCGCACCCGCAGCGGCGACGTGCTGCAGGCCGGCAGCGGCAAGCGCAAGAAGGGTGGGTGGCAGGGCGGATGGGGCGGGCTTGGGAGTGGTGCCTGCGCCTGCCCCGTGGTGCATGCATGCGCTGCTGCGCCCTGTCGTCCTGTTGCCTGTCCACAGCGATCCTTCTGTCGGCCTGCGCTGCTCAGTTACCCCTGGCAGTGCC
>NW_005435082.1:72598-77420 GCF_000147415.1 Chlorella variabilis | reverse complement strand
CTCGCCACCACCCGCCACACCCCCGCCACTCTCGCCCGCCCCCCACCTGCGAGTCGGAGATGTCGGCGATGGAGGTACGGGAGAAACGCGCGGCAGCGGCGACGGCGGTACCGCCGCCCGCCACGTCGTCGTGCGCCATCATGCGCTGCAGGTGCGCCAGCTCGCTGCGAAGCCGCCGCACCTCGGCACCGTGCCGCTCGGCGGCGGCCTGCGCCGCGGCGGAGCCCTCGTCCGGCTGCCCTGCGGCCGGGGCGGCGGCGGCGGCCTGTGGGGGGCAGACACGGGCGGCGGGCCGGCGGGGTGAGCAGCCGGCGTGATGGGCGAATGTGCCAGCCGGGCAGGCGGAGCCAGCGCCAGCCGGTCTATGCCCCAGCCAACACCCGCCACTACACCCATCCACGCGCCTGCAGCACTGCATGCCTGCAGACCCTCTGGGTGGGTTGGCATTACCCCTACATACCCACACCCCGCCCACCTGCAGCGCCGCCTGCAGCGCCGCCTGCAGCTCCTCCAGCTCCGCCCCCATGCTGTGCTCAACAGCCTCCTTCTCCCGCTCCGCACGCGCGGCGCGCGCCTCCGCCTCCCGAATGTCGCCCTGCGGGTGCAGGGGGCTCGGCGCATGGAGGCGTGGGGCACAGCCCTGGACGTCCAAGCTCTGTTCTGCCGCAGCACGCCTGCCGGTTGGCACACCTAGGTGTGCTGCTGCCCTGGTGTGCGGGTGGAGGAGCACCGGCACCTCCCACCGACAAGCTGAAGCACGCCCCCTTCCCTGCCTCCCTGCCACGCCCCACACCAACCCCAACTGGTCGACTCTCCTCACCTCCAGTTGCTCCTTCTCCGCCGCCAGTTGCAGAGCCAGCCCCTGCGCCTGGTCCAGCTCCGCCTGCAGCCGCTCGCCCTCGCCCGCCAGCTCAGCCTGCGCCGCCGCCAGCTCAGCAGCCGCGGCCGCCGCCGCCTGCGCGGCCCGCCCCGCCTCAGCGTCGGCCGCCTGGCGGGCGGCCGCCAGCTCGGCAGCCAGCTGCGCACGTGCGGCCTCGGCGTCGGCGGCTGCGGCTGCGGCCTCGCCACGCTGCGCCTCCAGCGCCTCGCCCGCCTGCTGGGCAGCGGCCACGGCAGCCTCCAAGTCCGCCTGGAGCTGCAGGCAGGGCATGCGGGCCATATGTGTATGTGTGAGAGAGGGTGCGTGGAGGCAAACAGGCCAAGCATCCGCAACAGGGCACACGCAGAAAGCAGCCAGAGCTGCTTGCCCATGTCCACCGCCACCACGGGCGGGCAGCAGCAGCAGCAAGCGCAAGGCGTGGCGCCCTCCCAGCCGCCCCCGCATCCCAGCCCCCAGCCCCGCCCACCTGCGCCACCTCGACGCCCAGCCGCCGCCGCTCCTCTGCCAGCTCAGCCTCAGCCTGGCCCGCCCGCATGTCCAGGTCGTTGCAGGCCTCCTGCGCCACCTCCAGGCTCTGCTGGGCGGTCTGCAGGGTGGCAGGTGCGGGGTGAAGGGGCAGGTGGCACGCGTCGGTATGCGTGGTGGTGGGCACGAGCCGGGAGCTCCCAGGCACGTGGCGCAGGTGCAGCAGCGGGAAGGCCATTCAGCAAGAGCTGCACACGCCACATCCCGGCCTATATGCTGCTGCTGCCGGTACTGCCTGTACTGCCTGGGCTGCCCCAGCCCACCTGCAGCTCCGCCTGTACCGCCCCGTACTGCTGCTCCAGCTCGCCGACCTTGGCCTGCACCCCCTCCGCAAACTGCTTCCACTTCTCGGCAGAGTCCACCGCCTCCTGCAGCCGCCGCTCATACTCCGCAGCATCCGCCTCGCGGTCGCCCCGCAGCGTAGCCAGCTCAGCCTGCAGCGCCGCCAGCTGGGCCGCCAGGCTGGCGCGCGCCTCCTCCACCCCGCCCTTGGCGTCGGACAGGCAGGCGAGCTGCTCGCCCAGGACCGCAGCCTGCTCCTTGGCAGCAGCCAGGTCGGCTGCGGGGAAGGACAGGAGGCAGGGATGAAACCAACGGCAGTTGGGGCAGTGACATGTCCCATTAATGAAGCAACCTGCAGGCGGCTGCAATGAGCACCCCAACAGCGACGCCCAGCGCGTCCCCCCAGCAGGTAGCGGCCTGCCCCCCACCTGCCAGCGCCGCCACAGCCTCCCGCTCGGCAGCCAGATCTGCGGCGGTGGCCTCCAGCTGGCCGCGCGCGCCCTGCAGGTCTGCCTGCTTGGCAGCCCCATCCTGCTGCAGCTCGGCCACCTGCCCCTCCAGCTGCTGGCACCGCGCCACGGCCTGCTCCTCCTGCTGCCGCACACAGTCGCGCTCCTCGTTGGCGGCATGCAGCTCGCCTGCAGCGGGCAGGCAGGCAGGCAGGGAGCGGGTCGGCCGCGGGACGCAGCGTGGCTCCGCGGGCCGACGGCAGCAAAGCAGGTCCCCGCGAGTAGCGAGGCCCGCGAGTAGGGTTGCAAGGGTGCCCGTCCACCTTCCAGCTTGGCCACGGCAGCCGCCTTTGCCGCCACCTCCTGCTGCAGCGCATCCCGGGCCCCTGCAGCAGGGCAGGGAGGCAAGCAGGGCTGGGAGGTTGCTCGGGCTGGATGCATGGCACCGCTCCGCATGGCGGCAGCGTGGTCAAGGCGACCAGCTGCCAGCGGCCGACAGACAGGCAGCAGAGCAAGCATGACCCCTGCCCACCTGCCACCGTCTTGAGCTCCGCCTCCACTCCCAGCTTCTTGGCGGCTACCTCGTCGATGCGCTGCTGCAGCCCCTCGGTTTCCGCTGCACGCAGGGCAGGCAGGCAGGCAGGGGCATCGGGGACTCTGGCCGCTAAGCTGCCTCCCCTTACTCTCTTGTCCAATGCCACCCACGCGGCAAAAAGCTATCCCCGCACCCACAAGTGAGCCCCAGCGACCCCCCCCCACCCCCACCCCACCCCCCCACCATTGCAGCGCACCCGCCAGCGCCTTCTCGCGCGCCTCTGCCGCCGTCGCCTCCTCTGCCCCCTTGAACCCGGCCTCAGTCAGCTCCGCCTGGGTGGCGGTCAGCTGCTTCTGCAGCTCCTCAATCTCCGGCAGCCGGGCCTGCAGGGGCTTGTAAGCGAGTGCGTGTTGGTGTGGGTGGGTGGGTGGGTACTCAGAAGGCAGGCCATGGTGCAGGTGCGGGGCCGCGGTCGCTGTCAGCACGCCGCCCACACCTCGGCAGCAGCCAGGGCGTCCTGCGTCTTGGCCAGCTGCTCGCGAGCCGCCTCCAGCTCGCCATCCGCGTCGCCCTTCTGGTGCTTCAGCAGCGCGTGCTCGTCGCTGCAGGGGGCAAAGAAGGGCAAAGAAGGGCAACGGCAGCCGGCGTGAGGGGCAACACAATGGAACACCTCGAAGGGCACCAAAGCCTTTCTTTCTGGCTGGTCATGCCAAGCAGAGGGAGGGGCCCGGCTGAGGAGGGAGCCCAACAGAGAAGGAGAATCCCAAATCAGGTCCCAACCCCCAAGGCAGCAGCCCCCACCTCAGCACGTTGTGCCGTCCCTCCAGCTCCGCCTTGTCTGCGCCCACAGCCGCCAGCTCCTCCTCCTTGCCCGCCAGCTCCGCCCTGCGGCAGGCACGGCAGCAGGAGCCCGCTCAGCTTCCCCGGGGAGCGCCGCTGGAGAGCAGGCAGCAGGCAGGCCTCCCAGGCACTAGGCACGCCATCCTGCATCCCTCCCGTCTTGTCTAGTCATACATCCCCATCTATCCCTCTCCCCACTCACTTGGCCTGCTCCAGGTTGTCCTGCACATTCTGCAGCTCCGTCTCAGTGGCCGCCAGCTGGGCCGCCAGCTCATCACGCTCCGCCTGCACGCGCCATGGCCGGGGTGCGCCAATGGGGCAATAGCGGATGGGGCAACAGCGTGAGCCAGGCCACAATCCTAACACCCAAAATGGTACGAGAGGCCAGCCCGCTCCCCATCAGCACTCCACATGAAGTGGGGCAATCGAGCGCAGGCGCTGCGTTTGTCGCCAGCCTCCCACCTGCAGCTCCGCCAGCGCTGCTTTGGTCTCCTTGAGCTCAGCGTCCAGCCCCTCACACTCGCCTGCAGCAGCGGGAGGGCAAGGCAGCAGCCCAGCGCTCAGGCCCAGGGCTCCAGGCACGTGTGACGCGGCACTGGAGGAAAGCGAGGCAGGCGGCAGCAGTGGCGGCAGGCTGGCTTGGGGACAGGCCCACCCACCCCGCTTGGCCTGCAGCTCGAATTGGGTCTTCTCCAGCTCCACCTGCGGGCCAGGTGTTGTGGAAAGAGGCAGGCAGGGCAGCGTGAGTGACCTTGCAGCTGACAGCTGACAGCGACCGCAAACCCTGACCGTCTCCTGCCCCAGCTCTCCTTGCCTTCACACACACACACCTGCACGCGGTGCAGCGCGTCCTCCGCCAGCTGCAGCCTGCTCTTGGTCTGGTTGGCCACCACCATGATGCTCTCCCGCTTCTTCTCCTCCACGCCGCTGATCTGCAGAGCAGAGGGCGGAGCACGGCGCGAGGAGCTGGGCCGCCAACCAGCGCACGCAACCGCAGCAACATGCGGCTCCGCACAGTGCAGACCATTATGGCGTGTGCCAAGACCAAAGGAGGTGAGCAGGCACCCCCAGACACCACCCACCACCACACCCACCCACCTTGTCCATGTTCTTCGTAAGCTTTTCCGCCTGCTGGCGCAGCGCCTTGAGCTCCCGCTCCAGCCCCGCCTTCTCCAGCTGGAAGTTGTTCTTGTCCTGGATAGCGGTGCGCAGCTTGGCCTCCTGCTCGGCAGCCTTTTGCCTGTGGGAGGGGTGGAGGGGTGGATCAGGGGAGCAGCACAAGAACAGGAATAGGCAGCAGCAGGAGAAGGA
>NW_005435082.1:69040-72306 GCF_000147415.1 Chlorella variabilis | reverse complement strand
GCGCATCAGGGTTGGAGGAGCTCCCCTACACTCTCCCCTAAACGCTCCCCACCCCATCCTGAATACCAGCACACACCCCTCTCACCTGCTTGTGCTTCTGCACCTTGCCCTCCAGGCGCTGCCGCTCCACCTTCACCTCCGCCAGCTCCTCCCGCAGCGACTCCCCGGCCTGCCCCGCCTCCGCCAGCCGTGCCCGCAGCGCCGCCGCCTCCTCCTCCGCCGCCGCCAGCGCGGCCGCCAGCTGGCCCTCGCCGGCCGCCTCCTGCTGCTGCAGGGCCGCCACAGAAGACTCCAGGTCTCCAACCAGCGCCTGCAGCCGCCCGCGCTCCTCCTGCGGCAGCGGCAACGCCAGGCATGAGGCGGCAGGCATGAGGCGGCAGGCTGCGGGGGTGCAGATTCAGTTGAGCCCCCGCCCCCACCACACACACACCACCACCACACACACACCCGGCACCGCCAGCGGCTGCACCAATGGCGGCGGCTTAATTCCCTCCTCCTCCCCAGCAGCCCTCCTCCCCTCCTCCCTCCCCCCTGCTGCCGCACCGCCCGCCCCTCTTTGCCCATCAGGACCTCCCCCTGCCGCCTCCCACCCCCACCTGCGCCTCCTGCAGCTCCTTCTCCACCTGTCGGCCCCGCCACCGCGCTTCCTCAAGCTGTGGCACCAGCCGCTCCTTCTCCTCCGCCACAGACACAAGCTCGTCCTCGGCATCCCTGGCAGGACGAAGAGGGGTGGGGAGGTGGTGGGCGGTGCAGGGGTTGGGGGCACGGCGCACAGGCAGGGCAGGCAGGCAGGTACATCTGGCCGGCAGTAGGGAGATGGGTGGGCCAACCACGGCGCAGGGACGCCGGCACTGGTGCGTTGCGGGTGCCCAGATGCCCATGCCTGCGCCCGCCCCCAACCCGCCCTCACTTGAGCTGCTGCTCCTGCCGCGCCGCCAACTCGCTCATGTGGTCCAGCTCCCGCTGCATCAGGTCGTTCTGCGGGCGGGTGGCGGCGAGGGAGGGTGGAAGTGAGAGATTTTAGTAGTGGGAGGAGAGGCTGGGTGGCGAGAGAGGGTGGTAGGTGCGTGGGCAGGCAGATGTGCTTCTGGTGCGCCAGAGGCAAGGCAGGCAGCGGGCCACGCCCCATCTTCAGCCTTCAGCCATTTATATGTCAGTGTGGGTTTCGGCAGCGCTTGCCGGGCGGCCCGTTGAAGGGGGGGGCAGCCTGCAGCCGCACCGCCTCCTCCCTCCCTCGCGGCTCACCTGCGTCTGCAGCTCCCGCACCCTCGCCTGCAGCGCATCCGCGTCGCTCTCCGCCACGCTGGAGGGCCGGGGCGGCGGCAGCCGCAGCGCGCCGCCGGGGGGCAGCTCCTCCTTCCCCTCCTCGTCCTCGCCTGCAGGCACGGCAGGCGGCAGGGTGGGGTGGAGGGAGACCAGGAGGCACCAGGCTGGGGCGGGCAGGCGTGGCCCGTCCGAGCATGGGGTGATCCAAGGGATAAGGCCCTGCATTCTGCTGCTGTTCTCTCATGCACCGGGAAGCGAGGAGGAGCCACAAATGCTGCGGCAGGCCTGCCCCCTGCCGCACCCCGGCCTCCCCGTCACCAGCCCGCCCCCACCTGTGCGCTGGTGCTTGTGCGGCGGCGAGCCGCTGCCGGCGGCCGCGCCCAGGCCCGACCCCACGCTCTGCCGCTCCCGAAGCAGCAGCAGCGCGGCACCGTCGCTGCGGCGGGAGGCGCCCTCGCTCGGTGCCTCCCCCTCCTCCTCCATTAGCTCTGCCAGGTTGGGCATCAGAGGCCGCTTGCGGCCGCCAGCTGCGCACACGCGGGCCAGGCGCGGCAAGAACGGGTTTGCATATATGCAGGGAGCAGGTCGGGCCGCCGCGGTACTGCTGCTGCCAAGCCTGCGCAACCTCTCTCGCCGCTCCCTGCCCGACTTGTAGCCGAGCGCCGGCATGCAGCATCCCGGCCCTGCCAGGCACCTCCGGCCGCTGTCGCCGCCGCCACCTTTCATGCACTTCCAGCTCTCGCCCAGCCCCCAACCCAATCTAATGCGCTGCCATGCACTGGCAGCCGCCCCGCCGCCGCCGCACCTGCCCCCGGGCACCACGTCTCGCGCCGGTTCTCGCGCCGCGGCTTGCCGCCGGAGCCGGGCGCGGCGCGGCCGCCCTCGCCCAGCATCAGGCGCGTCATGTTGTCCACCTTGCGCTGTGGTACAGGATGGTACCGCCAAGCAAGCAGTAGAAAGCGTGTCAGCGCACATACGGAGAGCACCCACAGGTCAATATCAACCATAACTAGTTACAACGCCCCCCGCGGCTCATCACCGTGTAACCCCGGCCGCCGCCGCACCCTTCAGGTGCAAACCAAACAAAAGCTCCCCAGCTGCCGCCGCCCGCTCCATCCCCGCCGGTGTCACCCGCGCCACCACCACTGCCAGAGGCCACCGCCACGACCACCAGCCGCCGCCATCCCCTCCCCCACGCCCCCCACCTGCGCCCGCTCCCGCTCCTCCTTCTCCGCCGCCAGCTGCAGCCCCATGCGCTCGTTGTCCTGGTCCTTGCGCAGCAGCTCGGCTCGCAGCCGGTTGATCTCCTCCTCGATGTGCGTGTTGCTGCGGGGAGGGAGGGAGTGTCAATTGACAGACAGACAGAGAGTGTGTGAGTGATTGGCCGGGATGTAGCCATGTCTGAGCACCGCCGCCACCCTCCTCCAAGCAGCCGCCACGCACCCCGTGCCAAGCCTGGCCCGGCCTCCCCGCCGGCCGCCGCCGCCGCCCGCCCCCAGCCCTGCGGCAATCGCGCCCCGGCAGCCACCCACCCGGTGCCCTGCAGCATGCGCCGCAGATCCTCGATCTCCCGCGCCTGGCGCACCAGCACCGCCGCATCCGACAGCACCTCGTTGACGGTGGCGTTGTTGACCACGCGCTTGGCGCGGCACGCAAAGCGCAGCGTGCTGCGGGGGGGCGGGCAGGGAGCGTGGTGGGGTGGGTGGGTGGGTGGTGGGGCCGGCCAGGGAGGTATGGAGGGCCGGGGTTCCGGAGACACGCACGCACACACACACGTGCACACACGCAGCACCCCCCCCTGCCGTGCCTGTGCGTCTCCTCCACGTGCACCACGGCGGGGGTGCAGGCGCAGATGATGGCGGTCTTGGCGTTCCCGCCCAGGCTGGGCTGCAGGATGCGGGTGAGCTTGGAGTCGCGGTACGGGATGTGGCCGCCTGCGGTACGGGTCGGTACAGCAGTACACGTCGTTCTTACGGTGGCCATGGACGCTGGGTCGCAGG
>NW_005435082.1:57996-68732 GCF_000147415.1 Chlorella variabilis | reverse complement strand
CATGCGCGTCGTCGGGGTTGGCGTCCCGGCTGCGCGACTCCACCACCATGCGGAAGACGGTGTGTGAGCGGGAGGACGACTTGTTCATGCGCGTCTCACCCGTGTGGCGGTGCCGCTCGCCGCACTCCAGCAGCTCCAGCACCTGGCGGGGGCGGCGGGCAGGGCGGGGGCAGGCAGCGGGGTTGGGTGGCAGCAGCAGGAGGGCGAGGCGGGTTGCGGGGCAGGCTTGCGGCAGGCTGAGGCATCGTGGCGCGGCGTTGCAGCAACCAAGGGGGCTCAGCATGCCAGCAAGCACACACCGGCGCCCGCCTCCTGCTGCCGCCCACAGGGCACAGCCAGCACCTGCCGCTCCCCCGTCCGCACCCAACCAGGCCCAGCCCACGAAGCCTGCAAGTCCCCCAGCCCCGCGCCCCCGCCTGCACCTGCTCGGGGCTGCTGACAATGTCCTCCCGCAGGCCTGCCACGTGCACCCCAGCCTCCTTGGTCTCGTGCACCGCCAGCTTCTGGTTGTCTGGGGCCAGCAGGTCGTTGATGTCCTCGTTGTACAGCTGCGGTACAGGTACCGGGTGCGTGACACGGCGGTACCGGAGCGTGAGAGGCGGCAAATTCGGGCGGTGGCGGCATCATCAAGTGCCCTCCCCCTATTTTTTCCTCGCTCCCAGCTGCCCCGCTCCGCCACTACTGCTCCCCGCTACCTCCCCCCACCCCACCTAAAAAACCTCACACCCTCACCTCCATGTAGGATACCCGCAGCAGGAACTCGCGGTCCTGGCAGGCGCCGATGAGCTGGAAGATCTCGCGCACCGCCAGCGGGATGATGCCCGGGTCGTCCCCCGTGCCCTTCATCGTGTGCGTCTTGCCGGAGCTGGTCTGGCCGTAGGCAAACACTGTGGAGTTGAAGCCGTTGACCACCTGGGGGGGAGGAAGGGGGGGAGGAGATGTGGTGTAGGGAAGGAGGGAAGAAGAGGTGGTGGTGGTGTTTCGGGGCAAGCGGTGATGGTGGTGCAACATGGTGGCCAGAGAGGGTAGGTGGAGGTGGAGGTCAGCAGGCCTTTCGAGCCTGCGCCTGCTCGTCTGGCACCAGGCGCGGCACACAGGCAGCACCATGCAGCACAATGGCAGCACCAACCTGGCGGATCAGGCCCTGCGTGGTGGCCTCGTACACGGCAGCGGTGGGCTGGGAGCCGTCGAAGATGGCGTCCAGCTTGTAGGCATTGTCGGAGACGCGCGCCTCGCTGGCGGGGTCCACCTGGCGGCGGGGCGAGGGAAGAAAGTGCGGGAATGAAGGGCGGTGGCCGCGCATACGTGCAGTGGGGAGGCGAGCCGAGGGTGATCTTGCAGGGATGTGCGTGCGCATGGGTTTGGGGACGGTGCAAATGGCCTGGATTTGGTCTGCCTGGCAGGGCAGTGCTCCCTGGCACTGGCGCACCTGGTACACCCCGTTGCCCTCGACGCGCCACGCCGCGCCGCGCTCCCGCTCTGCATCGTTGAGCGGGCGCACGCGCACATACACGCTGCGGCGGTGCAAGGGGTGGGCGAAGGCGGTTGGGTTTGAGAGTGGCATCGAGGCTTAGCAGTGGGTGTTTGACGCCGCCAAACTGAGGGCGGCGTCACCGGGAGCGCAGGCGGCGGCAGGCGGCGACAGGTGAGGCAAGCTGCACCGGCGGCAGCCGCGCAGGGCGCAGGGCGCTGCTCCAGGGACGTGCCTTATGTTTTCCGTGCTGGCCATTGCTGCTGAGCCTCGCGCAGCCTCTCCTGCAGGGTGTCTGTCGCACCCGCAGCTTCAGGCAGCTGCTGACAGGACGGCAGCCCGTCGCATGGGCGTAAGACGAGACAGAGGAAGGCGGCTGGGGTCCAGCGCGCCCCCTGGTTCGCTCCGAGTTTGAGGCGTACTGGCGGCGGCAGAGGTACATGTGCGGCTTGTCGCTCGCCCCGGGGCATTCAACAAGCGCCATCAGCCTGTGCAGCACCATGCACGTTTCCTGCCTGCAGGGCTGGCTCCCCGCGGGCCGGGTGGTGAGCACCGTGCTCCGCCTCTCCGTCGTGCCTGCCCCCCGCGACGCCTTCACCTCCAGCCGCGGTCTATGGGTCGGCAGGGTGGCATGCAGTGCGGCCGATCCGCCACCGGCGCAGCTGGTGAGCCGGGGGGGAGGCGGCCGGGCGGCCGGCAGCAGGCAGCGGCAGAATACCTTCGATGCACCGCCCTTTAAAGCTGTGTCATGCACCATGCCTCTCGCCCTGCCCTGCCCCTGCACAGATCCGCAAACGCAAGCGGCGGCTGGACGAGGTGTGCCTGGAGCGGCACCCAGAGCACAGCCGCAACGTCATTCAGTCGTGGATTGCGCAGGGTGAGCGCGCGCTCTCGTTTGTGCTACTTCTTTGTTTGCCAACTCAGTCCGCGCCTCGGCTGCAGGCACTGCCCGCCGCCGCCTAGCTCCCGCTGTCAGGCTGCTGCAGGGCTGCTGCAGGGCCGGCGCTGCAAGCTCGCTCCGTAGCCACCCCCGCACTGGCGCCAGCCGCCTCGTCACCAGCCTGCCTCCCTCCCTCCCCTGCCCGCAGGCAAGGTGCTGGTCAACGACCGCCCTGTGCTCAAGGCAGGCACCCAGGTCCCCGAATCCGCCACAGTCGTCATCACCGCCGAGCAGCCCAAGTACGTGTGCCGGGCGGGGCTCAAGCTGGAGGCGGCGCTGCAGCACTGGGGCATCGCGGTGGAGGGCAAGCGGGCGCTGGACTCAGGCCTGTCCACCGGAGGCTTCACCGACTGCCTGCTGCAGCACGGCGCCGCGGCGGTGGTGGGGGTGGACGTGGGGTACGGCCAGGTGCGGCTGGGGTGGGGTGGGGTGGGGTGGGGTGGAGTGGGGTGGGGTGGGATGACGGGGTGGGAGAACCTTCGGGAGCGGGAGGTGGGCCTGCTTGCTTGGCTGACTGGCTGGCGAGTGCTGCTGACGTGGCTCGGCCCACGCCGCCGCCCCGTCGGCTGCCTATTGCCTCGCTGCCCCCCGCCAACTCCGGCCCTGCGCCTCCTGACGACGCTGCGCCCCTGCACGCCTTTGGCCCTGCCGCTCGCCGCGCCCACCCCTCCACCAGGTGGCGGAGCGTGTGCGCACCGACCCGCGTGTGCGGGTGATGGAGCGCACCAACCTGCGTGCGCTGAGGCTGCCCGACATCGGCGGCGCCGCCGTGGACCTGGTCACCCTCGACCTCTCCTTCATCTCCGTGGCCAAAGTGCTGGACACGGTGCGGTACCGTGTGGTACGGTGCGGTACGGCAGTGTGGCTGCGGTGCGGTGTGGCTGCGGCGCGGTTCGGTGGGCGATGGTGGGGCAGGACAGCGGGACACAGCGGCGCGCTCCCGTCGCGCCTCGACCACCTCCCTCCCTCCCTGCCTTCTGTCCCCCTCGTCCTGACCTCCCGCCCCGCTGCCCCCTGCAGGTGTGTGACGTGTTGCGGCCCGACGGCGAGCTGGTGGTGCTCATCAAGCCGCAGTTTGAGGCGGGCAAGGAGCAGGTGGGGTGCTGTGGCGCGAGGGCAGCGTGCCGCAGCCGGCCAGCCCCCCACCCCTTGCCCGCAGCGCCGATGTGCATGCCTTGCTGCCGTCGCCCTGGCGTGGCACCCTGGGGTGCCAGCTGCGCCAACCACTGCACCTCCCTCGCCTCGCAGGTCAGCTCTGGCGGCGTGGTGCGGGACCCTGCGGTACATCGCCAGGTCATCGACAGGGTGGTGGCCACCTACGAGGCAGCCGGCTTCGCCTGCCAGGGCTGGAAGGAGTCGCCCATCAAGGGCGCAGCCGCCGGCAACACGGAGTTTCTATCCTACTTCCGGAGGCTGCCGGGCGGCGCGGCGGCGGCGGCAGACGCGGGAGACTCGGGAGAAGCGGGCAGCGGCGCGAGCGGCGGCGGCACCTGCTGACGAGCCAACGCCGAACCCACTCCTGAAACATGCTTGCTACGTCGCCTATGGTTGTCGTCACCCACGTAATCCTGAGGTCGCCAGTCCCTGCCAGCTGCCGACTGTGCTCACCGCCCAGCGCGGGCAGCGGGCGGGCGGGGCATGGAGAAGCATGCTAGGCCTGGCTTGCAAGCGGATCATGTCCATTTCCCCGTCCTTAGCAGCGGAGGGACGCTTGCAGGCGCACAGGCACCACACCCGCGCTGCCCGACACCACCCGGTGCGACGTCCTGGCTGGCTTGGCGTGAAGCTGCGCGCTGGCACTCCGCGGTCGAATCAGGACGCCATGCCTGACGGCGGACCGCAGCTCCCGGCGCTGGCGAACTTGCTAGTCTTGTTGGCGGCGGCGCTGGGCGGCGGCCAGAACGCAACCGCCAGCGGCGGCACAAAGGTGGGAGCCGGGGGGCTTTAGCAGCCAAGGTCGCTTGCGCAGTGGATGTCACCTGCTCAGACAGGCAGCACACACAAGCCTCTGCTGGAGCGCGCGCCGCCTGACATGTGCCGCCTACCGTCCTCGGTGGTACTCCTGCCTACTTCGCCGCCGCTTCGTGCGCCCCCCAGCAGGCGCCTGCCACCTCCGCGCCTGCCAGCTACGTGTCTGGCGTGCCCACCCGCATCTCTGATGGCGACAGCCTGGTTGTGGGCGACACGCGGGTGCGGCTGTTCGGCATTGACGCTCCAGAGCTGGCACAGGAGTGCTTGGATGCGGCGGGCGCACCCTACCCCTGCGGTGCACCCTTACTGTCTGGTTTCAGCAACACCCAGCTCGCAGCACATCCTTTGCCCGCGTCACTGCGGCGGCGGCCGCCAGCCAGGCCCAGCCCGCCAGCCGGGCATGCCGCTGCACCCCAGCCTGCACGAGCTGGCGGCGTGTGGGCGCTGCTGCTGCGCGCCTGCCACAGTGCCCACCGCCCGCCTACCACCGGCATGAGCGTGAACTGAGCAGGCGTGTTTGCCCGGTACCGGCCACTGCCTGCAGGCGAGGTGTCCCGGGACGCGCTCATCGCCAAGATCGGCGGCTCGGAAGTGCGGTGCGAGGAGGTGGGTTGCCCCTGCCTGCCCTGCCTGGTTTGCCCTGCCTGCCTGCCTGCCTGTGTGCCCTGCCTGCCACCACCCCGCCCGCCGCCGATCATGCCCCTCCCTCGCTGGCCACTGCCCACCTTTGCTGATCGCCACCACCTCCACCACAAACGCCCCACCATCTGCAGAAGGACACCGACCAGTTTGACCGGATGGTGGCGGTCTGCTATCTGCCGCTGCCCGATGGCACCAGCCTCGACCTGAACGGCTGGATGGTGGAGCAAGGGCTGGCAGTTGCCTACAGGCAAGCTTGCGGCGGCCTGCGGCGTGGTGGCAGCTCGTGGTCGCGGCTTGCGGTGTGCTGCGGAGGCTGGCCTGGGGCCCAATGGGCTGCCGCAGCCTGCTCCAGGCAGGATGCAGAGCTGGCGCTCGGCAACGAGCTGCCACTTGGCAGCGAGGCAGACGGTGGGCAGCCGGGGGCATCGAGCTCCGTACCCCCTGCCCTTCACTGGCGGTACGCGGTACGCTGCCACGTACTGCAGGCGGTACACCGATGACTACGTGGCGGCCGAGGAGGCGGCACGGCAGGCTCAGCGTGGCATGTGGGCCGGCGAGTTCCAGGTGGGTTCTGCCCACTGCGCTGCCGCACATTCCGAAACACAATTTTTTTGAACGGATGAGTATGATTACTTGCAAGCAGCACGGGCGAGGCGTCTCGCCCGTGCCATGCCTGCATGCTCCCCGGCCAGAGCAGCTGAGTGGCCCTGCCCGGCGTGTGCAGGAGCCCGAAGACTTCCGCCGCAACGGCCCCCCCTCCTCCTCCTCTGCTGCCGCCGAAGACGCTGCCGAGGCCGAGGACCCGCAGCCCCCAGCGGAGCAGGGTGCAGCAGGGGGCGAGCAGGATGCCTCTGGCGCCGGCGACGGCAGCGGAGGAGAGGCCGGCGGCGGCGGCGGCTGCTACATCAAGGGCAACATCTCGAGGTCCACCGGGGAGAAGATCTTCCACGTCCCGGGCAGCCCCACATACGACAGCGTGGTGATCGACGAGAGCCAGGGCGAGCGCTGGTTCTGCAGCGAGGCGGAGGCGGAGGCGGCGGGGTGGCGGGCGCCCAGGTGACGTGCCGGCGGGGCGGCAGGCAGAG
The DNA here is from genome assembly GCF_000147415.1 of Chlorella variabilis. NCBI lineage: Eukaryota > Viridiplantae > Chlorophyta > Trebouxiophyceae > Chlorellales > Chlorellaceae > Chlorella > Chlorella variabilis. The sequence goes on along the minus strand of NW_005435082.1, from coordinate 62,623 downwards.
CGCCGCGGGTGCCTGGACCGCACGTATCATGCCTCTGCTGCCCAGCTGCGGTTTGTCATTGGCCGTATTGCCGCCCTGGCACCGTTCTGCGCGCCATGTGTGTTTTATTGAAGAGAGAGCTCACTACAGTCAGGATGTCCAAGAGAATGCAATGCAGCAATTCGTGTGCCAAGGGGGATGCATACCCAGTCACCAGCTCTGAGCGGGAAGGCCGCCGCCAGCCGGTGGAGTGGCACCAGCCGCCGGCCCGGCATCACACTCGGCGGCGGCGCAGACGCTACGATCCCCCGCTGCGGCTGCAGCCGTGGCGCAGCTGCCATCCTCACCGTCCTCAGCACCCGCAGCCGAGCCGGGGCTGGCGGGCGCAGCTGCCGTTTGCTGCCACCGGTGCTGCAGCCAGCGCCAGGCCGGCAGCGCCTGCGCCCACTGTGGCACCTTGACAGCTTCTGCCGCCGCCTCCAGCGCAGAGCACACGCTGTCGCCTGCGGCGTGGCAGGAGGCACGCGTGTGCGCCGCCGCCAGCACCAGCGCCGCGCTCCACACCGCCACCCGAGCCACTCGCAGGCCCAGCTGCAGCGGCGCCGCGGCCCGTTGCGCCGCAGCAGGCAGCGGGCGCAGCAGGCGGGCGTGCGCCTGCCAGGCAGCCTCCACGCTGCCCACAAACAGCAGCACGCTAAGCGCGCTGCTGAGCTGGCGGTTGGCGCCGGTGGCACCTGCCTGCACAGGGGAGAGCGTCATGCATCCAAGCCAGCTGGTGTGTGAGGGGTGCCGGGTGTCTCACGGCAGCACATAGTCTGGATAGATGCATGCACTGGACTGAGTCCCAGCCCAGCAGGGCTCCCACCCCCCCCAGCCACCCGCCCTGCTCACCGCGCCGCCCTCCTCGCTGCCCACGCCCGTCAGCAGTATCTTGCGTGACAGGAAGAGCGCCGCCACGTCAGCCCTGGACAGCAGGCTCTGCCCATACCCCGCCGCCGCCAGCAGCAGCCAGTGCAGGGTGCCGGCGCGGGGGCGCGGCGCCGCCGCCACGCGCTGCTGCTGCTCCGCCATGAGCTCCCGCTGCTGCGCCAGCAGGGCCACAGCCTGCTGCAGGCCGCCCAGCAGCTCCAGCAGCTGCTCGGGGGGCCTGCAGGTGCCACAGCAGGGGTCGCAGCATCACAGGGAGCAGCGTCAGCCACGGCCTTGCCAACCCTGCCAGGCAGCAGGCCACAGGGCACCAATAACTGGCTGCACCCGCCTGCCCTTCCCTGCCGTGTGGGTGCTAACTCAAAACCGCACCGCAGCGCACCACCCCCCACACACCGCCTGCCCACCTGCGGGCCGCCTCCTCGGCACGCTCCTGCAGCTGCGGCAGGCGCATGAACTCCAGCGTGTCCAGCCGCTGCAGCGCCGTCTGCACGCAGGAGGAGGCAGCCGGCGCGCAGGGCGGCGGGCCAAAGGTGGGCATGTGGCAAGCGCCTGTCGGCGGTCGGCAAAGGGCGGCCCGCCAGCGCTCACCACCAGCCCTGCCATGCTGGGCGCACGGGCACCGTGCGGCAACACTGGCTGGCTGCTTCATCGCCGGCAAGCGGTGCCAATCCTGCGGTGCCAATCATGCCCCCCCCTCCCCACACACACCCCACGCACACCTCCACCAGCCCCTCCGTCTTGGTGGCGCCTAGCTGCAGCTGGCGCCAGTGCGCCGCCTCCTCCTCCAGGCGTGAGTGCAGCGCATCCACGGCTGCGGGGCGGGGGCGGGGCGGGATGGCTAGTGGGCTGGGGAGACAAGCGGTCGCCAGCCGGCAGGGGGAATGTGATGTGACGCGCAGGAGAGCAAGCTACAGGAGAACAGGCTGGCCGCAATGCTGGTTGCACCCAGTTCACCACATGTGCACCCTGCGCGCCCACCTGAGAAGCACTGCCCCAGGGCCTGCTGACCGGGCAGGGCCTGCTGGAAAGCGCACATCAGCGCGGCCCGCTCCCCCGCCGCGTACGACGCCGCATCCATGCCTGCCGGCACGCCGCCGCCGCCACTTACTGCGCCAGCCGTGTCGTATAGCGGCTGCGCCTGCAGCTGAGGCCGCTTGTTGGGACTCCACAGCTGCCGGCTGGCGGGGTCGCCTGGCCCGCCGGCGGCAGCGCCGCCCGTAGGCGGGATAGCCGCGTCTGCCACCCCTCCGTTGGCCGCTGTTGCCCCAGTCACGGCAGCCACTAGCCCGCCCTCCTGTGCTGCCACCGAGGCCAGTAGGCCGGAGTAGGTATCGCTGTCAGCTGAGTCGCCCACGCTGGTGTAGCGCCAGGAGGAGGAGGCCGAGCGGCGGCCCGGGCTGCCTCCACCGGGGCCCGCCTGGTAGCTGGTGTCCAGCGCCTCGGTCCCTGGGCCACGCATTGAGCGACAGGCTGCAGAACGGGGCGTTCCCGTTCTGGGGCAGTCGGGCCCAGCTGTCGCAGGCTGGGCGGCTCGAACACACGGCAGTTGCTCAAAGACGGTGGGTTCCGGTGGCGCTGCAAACTCGAGCGCTGAGTGGTTTGGCAAGCTGTTGTTTGTGCGTTGATGCTGAGCAGGTGGCTCAGCAGGCTCGCCGGGCACAGCAGGATGCCGGAATTCTGCTCAGGCTGTCTGTTTACCTAAAACAAGTGTTCTAAAGATGTACAAGTGGATACGATCACGAATGGCTGGGAGTGCTGAGCAAAACAAAAAGCAAGCGGCGCACATTAGAATTGATTGAACCCCGCCAACCGAAAACAAACATGAGGTTCTTCGGATTCATATCCAAGAATCAGGAGGGATGAGGTTCATCACATGCATGTACATTGCTGCCGGGCTGATTAGACGCTACTGACGGCCTGCCTGGTACAAATGGGATGGCAGTCAACGGCTGCCTGCGGTGCGCACATGGCACAACTGAAAGGGCTGCCGTTTGCTGACTGCGTGACCTCGATCGATCATGCCTCCAAGCACGGCACGTTCAGCACGGCGCCTGCAGGGGCGGGCAGCGGCATGGCTCGGCTGCTCAGCATGGGGCTGTGCTGGCGCCAGCTGGCACCCATGTAAGTTGACAGCAGGTGAGCCAGCAGGCACAGCGCACACAGGGGAGCGCAGCCACATATCTATTTGCATGGGGCGCTGGGAGCTGCTGCGCACCCAGGGCCAGGGAGTCCGGGTTGGAGATCTGGGGGTTGAGGGCCAGCAGCTCGTCAGGGCTGATGCCGTATGTCTGCAGGCCGGGGCAAGGAGCAGGAGGGGTGCTCAGCAGGAGGCGTGCCACACAGCATGCGCGCTGGCTGCCAGCCAGGCCGCTCGGACAGCTGGCCACCCCGCCCCGCTCGGGTGGCACCATGCCTCGGAAGGTGGTGAGCAGGACCACGGCGCAGCCATGCCTGAAAAGCAGGCCAGGACATGGCACGTAAGCAGCCAGCAGGCGGCAGCCAGCTCACATCTGCCAGGCTCGACAGGAACTCGCCAGCTGCCAGGGTGTGGGTGCACAGCGCGGGCGGGCTGGGCGGCGGCGGCAAGGGCGGCGCGGCGGGCGCCTCGGCTGGAGCGGGCGAGGGGGCGCCCACGCCGCTGCTCTCAAAAACGTCACTGCCGGGGATCAGCACCTGCAATCCGTGTGGTTGGGCAGCAGGCCAGCCGGCGCTGTCAGCGAGCCTCGCAACAAGGTCCAGCAGGCCGGTAGCAGCGCAGCAAGGCACAGCACGGCACAGCACGGCGTGCCTTGTTCACGGTGTGCACCAGCGCGCTGCCGGCCACCAGGTCTGCGTTCTTGATGCTGGCTGTCTGCCCCGATGTGGTCTCCAGGCGCGGCCGCGTCCTGCCTGCCTTGACCTGCGCCAGGCAGCCGGCGGCGCCATGGGCGAGAGCGCTGGGCAGGCATGCTGCACACGCATGCGCTGCCTCCCTGCTCCCCTTGCGATGTCCGGCAGGCTGCAGGCTGCCCGCCACCCACCTTGAGCTCGCCCGCCTGCCCCCCCAGCTGGGTCTGCAGGATCTCGCCGTCCTCCAGGTCGCCAGCGGTGAGAGCCTGCCCGGGAATCACGTGATAGGGCAACACCTGGGCAAGCAGCTCCTGCACAGCAGAGAGCCCAGGGTGACAAGGCACCGGTGACAAAATGGCGCGACAAAGGCGCCTGCTACATGCCAGCGGCAGCGCGCTCATGTCGCCTGTGCCAGCGCGTAGGGCCGCACCGTGTCCGCCAGAAGCTCCTCGACGCTCATGCCGAGAGACTCGAGCGCCGCAGCAAATGCCTCGTCGGTGGGCGCAAGTACAGTCGCGACGAGGGATGGGTCTGCGGCGGGCGGCAGGGGTGGCGGGGAGCAGGCGGGGCAGAGCGTTGCCGTCGCATGCTGTCCTGGCATCGGCGTGGGAGCGCCATGCAGGCCGGAGCCAGCCCCGTTCGCTCCTCCCTGAGGAGCCACGCCATTCCCAGCGCCTGTTGCTGGCAGCCTCACCGCTGAGCTGCTCCAGCTGGCCCGCAGCCTCCAGCGCCGCCTCAAGGACACTGGTCAGGTTGCGGCTGGACACCAGGTCGGCCACTGAGGCCCAGGTGCGCCCAGCCTCCTCCTCCTCCGGGACGGGGTCATCCTCAGCGGCCCTTGCGGCTGCGCAGGGCGAGGGAGGGGGGGGGGGGGGGGGGGGGGGGGGAA
>NW_005435082.1:43873-57946 GCF_000147415.1 Chlorella variabilis | reverse complement strand
TCGCCCCTTTTTTTGGGGGGGGGGGGGGGGATGCAAAGCAGCAAGCGGGGACCGTGAGTTGTGTCCAGTACGCGGTGGCAGCGGCGGCGCAGCAGGTGCCATGCGGCCGATGCGCTCATGGCCCAGCTCGGATTGCGGCATGCTGGCGGCATCCCAAAAGCCAGCTGCACACTCCAGGCACACAGTTGTCGCGGGTGTCGAACATGGCCGCTGCGCAAACGCCACCGACACCCACCCCAAAGCGATCCAGCAGCGGCCTGCCTGGTGCAGCGCAGAGCAGCAGCAGCGCCAGGCCGGGGCCCAGCAGAGTGAACAGCCGCATGCCCGAGTTCGCGCAAACGGGGGGGCGCTGTGGAGGTCGAATGCACGCCTGACCAGGATGTCGCGCGTGATGCACCCGGTTCCAGTTTGGGGGAATCTGCCCATCTTGTTACCCCTGGTTTGCCTGCTGCGACTGCTGCGCATGCTGACCTGGTGGCGCAGCTCGCGTGCATTCACTGGTCAGGCTCGGTTACAACGTGTACATACGGAGATACACACCAAAGGAAGCAAATCAATCAATGGAAATGGCCCCTTCTAAGAAGAGGATGAATGGCAGCGCTGAATCCTGCTGCTGTGCACCGTGGTACGTGGCAAAGCATAAAAATGACTAGTCCAGATGCCGAAACAATCGCGTTCTAATGTAGACATGTTCTGTAACGTCGATCTACGCTACTGAGCTACCGGCGTCTCTATCTAAAATGGCACAGCTTCTGCGCGTTGCTGGAGAGGAGCGGGCAACCTGTAATGGCGGAGTCGCGTGTGGGTTTGTAAATGCATCGCTGGCGGCCCTGAAATGGGGGCAACCTCTGGGCAAGCTCTGCAACTGAGGACTGCTCGGTCTGGATGTGGCGTCTGCGACGGGTCCAATTGGCGCCCGCTGCTCAGGCCTTCTTGCAGGGCACATTGATGGTCGAGCCTGCACAGGCGGCGGCACAGCGGGCGGGGCGTCGCTGGCCATGGCGAGTCGGCGCTGGCGGGCGTGGAACGGCAGCACACTCTGTGCTGCCTCGTGAGGCACTGCACCAGCGGCACCCACCCAGGGGGATGGAGTCGGGCTTGGTGATCTGGGGGTTGATGGCCAGCAGGGCGTCGTTGGTGGTGGCGTAGGTCTGATTGGAGGGGCAGGGGCAGGTCGTGAGGAGCTTGGGAGGCCAGGCAAGGTGGCTGGCAGAAAGGCAGGCAGGCGAGCTGGCAGCACAGCACACCGGGCATGCGGCTGTGGCTGTGGTGGTGGTGGGCCGCCGCCGACGCAGGCGAGTGCACCACGCCGCCATGGCAGCCAGCGGGCAGCTGGGAGGAGATTGGCAGCTCACCTCTGCCAGGGAGGAAAGGAACTCCCCGGCTTCCACCACGTGCATGCACAGCACGACGGGGAGGGGCGGCCGGGGCGGCAGCGGCGAGGGCGGCGGCGGCGACAGCACCGGAGACGGCGGCGGCGAGGGGGAGGGCTCCGGAACGGGTTCTGGCGCTGGAGCGGGCGCCTCAGCGATGGAGAAGTCGCCGCCCTCGAAAAACTCGGCGCCCGGAACCAGCACCTGCGCATACATACAGGCCAGCATGCATGGAGGCATGGGTGGGTGCCGGTACGCTGAGCAGGCCTGCCCCTGAGGCACAGCATGCTGGGCAGCACAGCAGCATGGGCTGGGCTGCTGCGCATGGCAGGCGGCAGAGGCAAGCAGCGCACGCCTGCACCGCGCCACGCCCACCGCCGCCCTGCCCCACCTTGTCCACGAGGTGCACCACCGCGAAGCCGGCCTGCAGGTCGGCCTTCACAACCTTGGCCCGCTGCCCCGAGGTGGTGCCCAGGTGCGGGTTGCCATTGACCTCCGTGTACTGCAGGCAGGAGGCGCGGTACAAGGGAGTGCGCGGGCAAGATGGGCGGCGGTTGCAGCGGTGGCGGGCAGGAAGCCAGAGCAGCACAGGAGGGGAGGCCAAGGGAGCCGAGGATCTGCAGCGACGTGGCGCCTCTCCTGTCCCGGCCCCCCATCAAGCAGCGCCCTGAAAATGCATGCCCAGCCCCATGCATGCCACGCAAGGCCCCTGCGACCCTCCTACCACCCACCTTGAGCTCGCCCGCCTGCCCCCCCAGCTGGGTCTGCAAGATCTCGCCGTCCTCCAGGTCGCCAGCGGTGAGCGCCTGCCCGGGAACCACGTGGTAGGGCAGCACCTGGGCAAGCAGCTCCTGCAGCCAGGCAGTGTGGCACAAGGAGCGGGCGACGGCACGTGAAGGGCACATGGCAGGCTGAAGGAAAGAGGAGAAGGCAGTCGGAGCGAGACGTCTTGGCTGCAGCCCGAGCGCCGCAGTAAGCAGGTGCAGCTGAAGAGCCTGGGTCCCACCCCAACCACCAGGCGCTCCCCACCCCCCACACACTCACTGTGTCAGCCAGCACCTCCTCCTCGCTCAGCCCCAGCTGCTCGGCCAGCTTGCCAAAGGCCTCGTCGGTGGGTACAAACACCGTGCCCACAAAGCCCTCTGCGCCGCGGCAGGGGACGGAGCATGGCGGGGCGGGTGGGGCGCGGCAGCGGAAGGCACGCGGGTGCCTGACGGCGGGCGCGCGTTCTGGCCGCGCTCCCGGCCATGCAAGCGCTCAATGCAGCTGCCCAAGAGGGTGCAAGCCCGAGGCTAACGGCCACCGCGGCTCACCCGCCAGCTCATCCGACAGGCCGGCGGCCTCGAGCGCCGCGGCCAGCCAGCTGGCGTCGCCGCTGGCTGCCGCCAGCACCGCGACCGACTCGGAAGCGTCCTCTCCCTCCCCACCCTGGGCGGACACTGCACGCGGGTGGAAGCGATGGCACCGATGGTGAGGTTAGAGGCAAAGAGGCGCAGGTGGTTGGTGTGGCTGGCAGCAATCGGGGACCGTGCGAGGCGGCAGCAGCGGCTACTGGCGGCGGCGGCAGCCGAGCGGCGGCGGCAGTCACTTGCGCCTAACGCGGCGAGGGCGCGCGGCCCCCAACCCCAACCCAGACCGGCGGTGATCACATGCCACATCACATCAGCAGGCCTCCAGGCACTGGGCTTCTGGGCCTGGGCTGAGGCGATCCTTCCCTCTCCAGAACACTATCAGCAGCCCCAACGCCGTCAGGAACCAACCACACACATCGCTCTCAGCTTGCCTGGTGCGCCGGAGATCAGCAGGAGCGCCAGGCCGGTCGCCAGCAGATGGAGCAGCCCCATGCCAGGGCGCATGTGGGGGGTGATGGGCCAGGCTGCGCACAACACTGATGGAGCCGGTAGCAAGTGTCGGGAGGATCACTTCGTGGACAAGCCAAGATCTGCCAACGCGCCTGCTGTGCCACGCTGCGCCGCCGCCACTCGGCAGTTGCATGCCTGCGGGCCCCATAGAAATTGCTGCAGCTGGGCCATCGATTTGGAAAAGAATAGATGTAACAACTGTATATATTGTGTGACCCAACCAGGCAAAACCACCTGCAGCCTTCCCGCCCGGCGCTGTGCCGCCATGCACAGGCTGCTCGGCCCGGCACCCACTGCTTTACAAATATTCGAGGGCAGCAACTGCAGAGATTCATTTGAGCCTTGTGGTGCACCACATCGCTCGCTTTACACTCCTGGTGCTGGACGCTGCGCTGTCAGGCAGGTGGCGATGCTCCCGCATGGGCTAGCCGGAGGCGCGTGGTCGCTCAGCGCCTGCTGGGGGCGGGGGCGGGGGCGCTTGCTGCGACAGACTCGTCGCCCGGGATGAGGACCTGCGTGGCGGCACAGTAAGAAGTGCAGGAGCAGAGTTATTGAGAAGGTGGAAGGAGGACCAGGCATTGCCGTCGCAGCCAGCCTCCAGCATGCCCACCGGAGGGGCAGCCCTGAGCGCCGCCAGGGCGCGCTGCGGACCGGTGCTGCCAAGCTCAGGCAGGGGCCTGGCCTCTGGAGGGCATCCTCAAGGGCGGCGCCGGCAACCCTCTGCCCCTCCACACCTTGTTGATGAAGTGCACCACGGCGTCGGCGGCGAACTTGTCGGCGCCACCCTTGATGATGTCGGCATACTGGCCGCTGGTGGTCAGCAGGCTGGGCCCCTTCTCACGGGGCACGTACTGCGGGCAGGCGTGGCGGGCAGGCAGAGAGGGGGCTGGAGCTGTGGAGGGGCCGCGGCAGCGATGCGCTCGGCATGCAAAGCGGGCCGGCGCCTGCTCGGCTCCTGCTGGCACCGGCCCCAGTTGTGCATCCACCAGAAGCACCCCGGCATGAAGCAGGCAGATTGCCACGGCCGCCACCACCACACACACCAGGCGCCCCCACCTTGATCTGCCCGGTGGCGCCGTCCAGCAGCGTCTGGTACACGCTCATCGCCTTGGCCTTGCCCTCGCCCGCAGTCGTGACCAGCTTGCCGGGCACGACATGGTAAGCCAACACGTTGGCCAGCAGCTCCTGCAGGGGAGGAGGCAGGCAGGGAGGCGTGTGGGCAGGTAGGTTGGCAGGCAGGCGGGCAACGCGCCAGCAGGGATCGGGGGGAGCAGGTGACGAGGCGGCCTGGGCAGGCGGCAGGTGGCAGACGTAAGAGCAACCTTGCCTACCCCAAGGTTTGGGCACTGGCTCGCCCACACCTGCCACCATACCAGCCCACCACCAGCCCACTGCCCCCAGCTCCCCCCCAGCCCGCCCAGCGCCCCTTCCCTCCCACAGAGACCCCCACCGTATCCTTCAGCAGCTCTGCAGGGCTGCCCAGCTCCAGGTCCTCGGCCAGCTTCTCAAAGGCATCGTCCACAGGCACAAACAGGGTGGCCTCGCCCAGCGTGGCGTCTGCAGCAGGGCGGGGCGGGCAGGCGGGGAAGCCGGTGGTGGGCATGGTGGTGCGCCGCACACGGTGTACGTAGGTGAGCGCGTGGGTCCCGCTCCCTAGCCAGGGGCTGGACCAGAGGCTCTCTGCGGCCCAACAGCACCCGCCGCACTTCTCAGCATGCTCGCTCACCGTCCAAGAGGTCTTCCAGGCCGGCCGCCTGCAGCGCCGCTACGAGCAGCTTGGTGTTGTTCTTGAACTCCAGCAGCTCCACCAGGGTCTCGTACGTGGGGCCGGGCGCCGCGTGGTCGTCGTCGTCGGCAGCTGCGGCATTGGCGGCGGCGGCGGCGGCGGTAAGCTGGGGGGCAAGTTGGGTGCTGGGGCGGCTGCCTGCAGCGGCTGCGCTGACCGCGGCCTCGATGCTTCTGGTGGATGGAGTTGCGGAACAACAGCATGGTGGTGTTTTGGGACCTGTGTGCTTTGCCATGTTGCACATGCCGTTTGCCCACTCAGCCCTGTTGACATCGGCAGGGTGCCGTATTACCTGCTGGTCTGGCGCCGGCGATCAGCAGTATGCCGATGGAAATGAGGGCGAACACGCGCATGGTCCTTTGCATTGATTCCCCTTGAAGCACCGGATGGCCTCGCAATCCGCCCTGGACGGTTTTTAAAAGGCGATAAAAGCTGCAGAGAGTCTAGAAACGGGGTGCAAGGCGGCCTACAGGCAGCGATGGCCGTGCTTGTGGCCGCTGAAAAGCGCAGCAGGCACAGCAGCTCGTCGATTGTTGCTGCATGCCGCTTCTTCTTGTGCTCTGGGATGGCTCATGAATTCGCACACATGCTGGTATGCATTTGCTAGAGGAACCTGGCCGATCGCCCTGAGCGCAGCACAACCACCGGCGGCGCCACTCGCGTCTACTCACAAACTGCGCTGCACATCATTACAGCAGCCAAACAACAAGAATCGAAATGAAATGCGCTAGGGGGGTCATTTCAAGGGATCAGGAGGAATCGCAGAGTTGCAGCCCCCACGCCAGGCCGCCGCAATGCACGGCAGCGGGAGGATGCACAGATTGCAGAGGCCTGGTGCCACCAAATGGCTGGCTCAGAAGCGAACCAATGGATGGTGGCCCGAGGAGTGCCGGACGGCTGGAGGTCACGGGCTGGGGCCAGGAGCGGGGGCAGAGAAGAACTCATCACCAGGGATGAGAACCTGCGGGGGCGGGCAAGGGGTGGCGGCATTGGTGGGATCAGGACGCGGGCAGGTGTCGCCTGGTGCAGCCAACAACAGCAGCGGGCAGTGCCAGCTGGCAGGGGCCGCTCAGGGCCGGGGCTAGGCGCAGGAGGTGGTGGGCGGGCCGACAGCAGCAGGTTGCGTCGCGCGCCAGGCTCCCCCCACAGCACCCTGTGTGCTTGCGCAGCGCGCAACGTCTTGCCAGCCTGCCCGGCTGTGCCCCCCCGCTGCCCCCGCCGCCACCCCCAGGCGCAACCCACCGCATCGATCAGGTGCACGATTGCCTTGCCGGCGGAGATGTCGGTCTCGGTGATGCGCGCCACCTGGTCGGCGGTGGTGCGCAGGCGGGGCAGGCCCTTGAAGGTGTAGTACTGCCAGGGAGGAAAGGAGGGGGCGGGGAGGGGCAAGCGAGGTCAGGAAGGCATGCAGGCGGCGGGTACCGCGCAAGAGGAGGCAGCGGTAGGGGAGGCCAGGCAGGGGCAGGTGGAGTGGGGCAGACGGAGTGTTACGGCGGCGGGGGGCCTCGCGTTGGGCTGCGGCAGGATGCTGCGTCGAGGCCTGGGGCGGGCAAGGCGCCCCACAGGCCAGGCCCAGCGCACCTTGAGCTGGCCGGCGGCGCCCTCCAGGATCGTCTGCAGGATCTGGCCCTCCTCCAGTGCGGCGGCCTCCACGGCGACGCCTGGGATCACGTGGTACGACAACACCGTGGTCAGCAGGTCCTGAGGAAGGAAAGTGGGGGAAGAAAGGACGGCAGGTGGGGGGCGGGCGGGCTGGAGGACCAGCTTTTGAACGCCAGGGCTCCGCGTCTCAGGCTGAGGCTGAGGCATGCAAGTTGCCTCAGCTCAGCCGCCAGTTTGCCAGCACGGCAGCGCCGCAGCGGTCAGCCTCCCCCGCCGCACCTTGTCGCCCAGCACCTCCTCGGCGGTGAGGTTCAGGGCGGTGATGGCGTCCGCAAAGGCTTTGTCGGTGGGCGCAAACAGCGTAGCCTCCAGCGCATCGTCTGCTTGTTGGGAGGCGAGGGGTGCGGGCAGAGCAGGCATTGGAGTGCGGGGTTGAGGGCGTCTGAAGTGTGAGACAAGGGCCTGGCTGGCGGGCGGCAGCATGCAACACCACGCTGGCCGCCTGCAGCGCAGCCACGCGTTGCGGCACGCAGGCCCGCCAGCAGCCGGCAGCCAGCGCGGGCGGCCAGGCAGCGCTCACCGCTGGCCAGCTCATCCAGGCCCGCCGCCTCCAGCGCCGCCTTCAGGATGCTCAGCTTGGGGGTGTCGTCCAGCAGCTCGCCGATGTTGTCATACGACTGGGCCGCTGCAAGCGAGGGATTGGGAGCAAAGGCAGTGGTTGCTGGGGGCGTCGGCAAGGCGGCTGCTGCCTGCTGTCGGCGCCCGTGCATGGTTTGAGGCCAGGGCCGCCTGCCGCTGCGGCCGCTGACTGAATGCGTGGCGAGGAGCGGGATGCCATTCGATCAACAGGGCAGTTCTGCCGCCCCCCTGGAGTGGCTGGCACTGATGCAAGGGTGGCCGCACAATGCCGCGCCATGGCTGGCCCTCGGTGCCAGTTTGCCTGGACGCGCCTTGAACGCGTCCCAATTTACCTGCAGAGCCCAAGAGCAGCGCCAAACAGAGCAGAACCGCCGCGATCGCCCGCATGTTTGTGGTGGCCACTGGAGTTGTTGGGGAGCCCGCTCAAGGAAGGTCAAGGCGCTGCTTTGGGGTGATGATCGGATGCAATGAAGAGTCTCAGCGGACAGCCTCCATTGACTCAGCACCCCTTCTCGAATAACGCGGCGTGCATGACCAGCAACGCCAGCCGTACAGGACTCGGGAGTTGTGCCATGACTGATGCCAATGCGCAACCTCCAATTGGGCGTCTCCACCCCACATGATTCGATTCCGAGCAGCGATCAGAGCAGCAGCAAGTGAGGTCGCTGCGCGCCAGCTCAGCACCCGCTCAGCTAGCTCAAAACAGGTCCACCCAAAATTGCGGAGAGGACATTCGGCATCAACCCATCGCCATGGCGCACCTGGGGCTGGCATCGCACGACCTGCACGGCTCCATCCTGCTGCGCGACAGCCTGGACCTGCAGGCCTCCTTCCTGCTGGCCCAGCTGATAAAGACAGCGCTGGAGGGAGGCGCCGATGCGGCGGCGCATGTCGGCCCAGCGGCGGCGCCCGCCGCTCGCTGCCGCCGCCGCGTGGTGCTTCTCGCTGCGCAGCAGGCAGCCTCCCACTACGCCCAGGTGCTGCGCAAGGCGGGCCTGCAGGTGCCCGCGCTGCTCGCCAGCGGCCAGCTCACGGTCCTCGACCTGCTGCCCTCGCTGGGCTCGGGCCTGCCGCCCCTCCACGCCCTGCACCGCCAGCTGGCGGCGGCGGTGGCCAGCGGCGGCGGCGGCGGCGACGGCGGCGGCGGCCACGCGTGCCTGGTGGCTGATGACCTGTCGGTGAGCTGGCTGAGCGTCGCTGTGTGCGATCTGCTGGGTGCATCAGCGCCGCCGTCCACACCATCGCTGCGGTGGAGGCTGCCTGGTGTCTGCTGCCTGGGCCCGGTCCAGCCTCCCCTGCTGCATCCACACTCCCCTGCCTCTGTAGGTCCTCCACTGCCTAGCGCAGAGCCGACAGGACTGGGATACCTTCCTGCACGCCTGCATAGTGCTGGGCCAGGTGCGGTGTCGGGGTCGCAGGCTCGCGGCCCCTTGCCCGCTGCTGCCAGTCGGTGCTGGCGCTCCAATCTGTGCTCAGCCGCAGCTGGCTGCCTTCCGCCTGCCGTTCAACCCCGCCCGCTCCCCACCCACACCCCTCTTGCAGGCCCCCGGATGCTGCTTCATTGGGCTAGCGCACGGCGACGTGGCGGCAGGCGAGGGGTGGCTGGCACGGCTGGAGCACGCAGCCACGGTGAGGCGGCGCCGCTGCGCTGCCGGTCTTGATTGGATTTGGCTCTGTGCATGCCAGCTCGGCGCAGCGTGCTGATGTGTGGCTCACTAACCTGCTGCCCCCTACTGGGATGCAGCTGGTGCTGGATGTGGAGCCGCTGGAGCCGGGCAGGCCGGGCGCTGGCAGCAGCGCCGGCAGGCTGGCCATCACTCGGCGGGATGCATGCCAGGCGACGGCAGCCGCGGCGGCAGGTGCGGCCGCCGGCGTGGCACCGCCCGGCAGCCGCTCCCTCGGCTTCCGCCTCACTGAGGCAGGGCCCAGCTTCTTGGCGGGACAGCCAGAGCAGCACATCCTGTAAAGCAGCGCACACGGACTTGTGTTGACAATGAGGCTGCGCCACAGGTCGTCTCCGCGGCAGGGCCGCCATTCAACCGCTGCGGCAGTTTCGGTGGGTTTCGGTCCGTGGTATTCTGATCGAAACACCGTTTGACACATGTCCTGCATGGGCCGATGCTTGACAACGCTGCAGCAGGCAGAGCGCCGCGCCGGGCATCCGCTCGGTGCCGCCGCCGCACCGCTGCAGTACGCAGCGCGGTCGGGTGCTTAAATCGCGCCCATTCTCGCTGCCGAGCGCTCGCATACCTTCTATTTTTCGCAGCAAACACCCAACACGGGTTCACTCCGCAGGGCTAACCAGCCCCAGTCGGTCAAGTTGCCCCGACAGGCGCAAGCGGGCCGACCAAGGCCCCATCGGGCTTCCATCCTTCCCGAACAGCGCTCAGGCGAGCGGGGGGAGGGCCTGAGCCTCTGCTGGCCCGGTGGCATGCACACCACATGCACGGCAAGAGCAGCTCTTGCCCCCGCACAAGTCACCCGACGGTTTGCGGCCCCCTGGACCCGCACATAACCTCTGCACGAATCGGCATGCGTGATGGGTCGCCATATCCTTGGCCCGACTGCAGCCCAGCACCTCTCACGCCGCCGCCGCCGCCACCCGCTGCTGCAAATTTGTGGCTGTGCTGGCTGGCCGTCACTCTAGCGCCGCTTTGCCTGCAGGTCGTTCTCTGGATCCATTACACTGGCAATCCGTGCAGCCATGAGCCCCCGCCACCACGCCACACCCGCCCTGCTGGCAGCGCTGCTGGCGGCGGCCCTGCTGCCCCGCCTCGCCGCAGGCCACGGCTTCATGACCGCGCCCGTGGCGCGCAACGTGCTGCGCGGCGCGGCCTGCGGCGTGGGCTGCCCCCACTGCTGCAACTTTGGGGGCCCCGGCACCAGCTCCGCCGGCGGCCGCCTGACGTGGCCCGCCTCTGCAGCACCCGCCTGCGGCACCCTGGATCTCAACACCGCCGGCCCCGTCATGGGCAGCAATGCGCCCGGGGCAGGTGAGGTGTAGCTGGGCTGCAGGGGCGAGGCAGCAGGCTGGACGGCCCACTCCAGCTGCACCAGCCTGCCGGGACCAGCGTGCCGCCGCCGGGAGCTTTGCCCCTGGCCTCTCTCTTCCCGACACCCAAGCTTCTCCCACGCCTGGCTCCGGGCCCATCCCCCTCCCTGCTGCAGTCATCAAGCTCACCATCTTCATCTCGGCGCAGCACGGTGGGCGCCACCTGTTCCGCCTCTGCCCCGGCCCCGACGCCACCAAGCCCTGCTTCACGCAGCACACGCTGCAGCGGTGCGGCGGCGGCGGCGGCGACAGCGGCGGCGGCGGTTGGGAGGCGGATGCGCCAGCTCTGCCGCTGGCGCGCAGGGCAGGCTGCCGGCGCTGGTGCAGTCCTCTCGTGCCGGTTCTGACCTGCTCCTGAGGGCGACGCGTGGCGCACACAAGGGGTCGCCACGCCGCCCGCCCAGCGCCCCACCGCCCCACCTCCCCGCCCGCCGCCTGGCCCCCTGGCGTCCTGGCTGCAGGGTGGACGGCTCCGGCCCCTACGTGTGGACCCCTCTTCAGGGCGGCCCCGTGCCCGAGGCCGAGTACAGCCAGGGCGTGCGGTCGGGAGTGAGCGGCGAGCTGTACACCTGGCGCTTCCGCCTGCCGGAGGGCGTGGCCTGCGAGCGCTGCGTGCTGCAGGTGCGCGCATCGTGCAGTGCATGCGGGTGGGAGTGTGGGAGTGGCGGGGCTCGGGCAGCGGCTGGGGGTGGGGGGTCCCGGTGCGAGGTTGCGGCTGCATGCGCCGCCCCTTCATGTGCAGCCACCGGCAGCCCAGGCAGCCTGCCCTTTGCTGCCCGGCCCACCCCCCCACCCACGCACCCCTCCCGCCTGCCTCCCCTGCCCTGCCTGCCACAACCTCTGCCCCGCCCCCTGCTGCAGTGGTGGTGGACGACTGCCAACAGCTGCCGCGTGCCAGGTGCGCCGGGCTACGTTGGGGGCGACCCAGGCATGTCAATGTGCAACACGCCAGGCCCCTTCCCAGAAGAGGTGGGCAGAGGTTGCTGCTGGTGGCGGGCTTGGTGTGTATGTGTGTGTGGGTTGGTGGGGAGGAGGGAGTGGGTGGTGGGGCTGGTGGCGGGGCAGCGGGCCGGCCTCCCTCTCTTCTGATACGCGGCGGGCTGGCCTCCTCCCGCCAGCAGCCCGCCAGGTCGGGCCGTCCGCCAGCTGCATCCCTGTACCCGCCCAGCCGGCATGCCTCACCCACGCCCCGTCCTTCCTTTCCCCGCGCCCATCCTTTCCTAAACCCCTCCCATCCTTTCCTCCCCCGCAGTTCTACAACTGTGCCGACATCCGCATCGCCCCCGGCGGGTCGGACGCCGGCGACGCGCCCTGGCGCCCCTGGCCGCAGTTCCCGCTGCCGGTGGCGCTGCAGCAGGAGCTGGCGCGCGGCAGGACGGGATCCACGGCCGAGCCTACCACCGCCGAGTTGCTGCAGATGCAGCAGCAGGCTGGGCAGCAGCAGCAGCAACCGCAGCAGCAGCAGCAGCAGCAGCAGGCGGGTGGGATGGGCCCCCGCCCGCGTGTGGGGCCCATCCTGGGGCCGCCAGACGGCCTCCCCGCCGACGTGCTGGCTGCCCTGGCCGCCCTGCGCGGCACCGTGGACGAGCCCTGGGCCACGCACCTTTGCAGGGTGAGGGCTGGCGCCGCCGGCCCGCTGGCTGCCTCGCCGTGTAGGAAGAGAGCTCGCCCGCGCCTGCCTCGCGTGCTGCATGAACGGGGAGTTGGCCAACTGCGTGCCGCCATCGCCATCGCCAAAAGTGCGAGCCCCTCGCCCTCTCCCACCCCTGCGCCGTCCCCCGTGCCTGTTCAGGGGTATGGCAATGGCGTCTCCGCATCCGGCCGCTACTTCTCAGTCCAGCGCGACTGCTCCCTCTTCCTGACCTGCGGCCCCTCCGAGGGCTGGATCCTGGCATGCCCCCAGGTGCGCCGGTGCATGTGCCTCCCCGCCTCCCCGCCGGCGCCCACGTGGCATCCGGCACCTGTTCCATGAAGACGCCGGCTGCCCACCCCCTTCCCCGATCCTTTCTCCACCCTGCAGGGCCTGCTGTGGGACGACACGCAGAAGAGCTGCAACTTCCCCGCCCTCACAGAGTGCGGCAGCCGCCCAGTGCCGGGCGGCGGGCCGGCCGTGTGACACTGCTTTCTCCCGCGGCCAGCCCCGTTGCCGCCACCCTCCACCAACTCCGTCGTTCAATCCATCGCCAAGCTATACACTTCAACACCTTCCAAGCGCCAGCCTACCATTTCTTTTGAGCCGCCATTTCTTCCCACTCGCGACGGTTCTCCTGCACAGCCTGTACAGCACCCGTGACCTCCCGCCGCCCCTTCTGTGTAAAGCCCCCACGGCGGCTTGCTTTCGCTGCTCCACTCTCCCTTGCCCCGTTGCCTGTCTCCCCATCTTGAGCTGTGTGTTTTGTGCTGACAGTGCCCGCTGACCTCCCCGAGCACATGTGCCCCGCCCACCCTCCACCAGGCTGCATCCCTGACCCTGCGCATGAGAGCCAATTTTGTTCCTGCCGCAACAACCCACACCTGCCTGGCTGCCGGGTGCAATACGGCTGGGCAGAGCCCTTGACCCGCCGCCCACCGTCTTGCCCCCGCGCCCATGCTATCAGCCCCTCCCTGCACCGCTGCGAGAGCGGGAGCTTTGTTATGTGCCTGGAGCAGACATCCGCAAGCCACAGGGCATTGCATTGTCAATTGTGGCATTCTGAGTCAATAGAAAGCGCAAACGAATAGCATGGCGTTCAAGGGGCCGCAGCGGCCCAGACCGACTAGTAGGCATCTGGAGAGAATGAAAGCAAGTGTGAAATACGGGAGGGAAAACGAGTCGCAGCCACAGCACTGTGCCGCCGACACCTGCGTCAGCAGCGCCGGCAGGCCACGAGACAAAAAAGGGACGGCAGGCACGGTCCGGGACGTACGGAGAGGCGGACAGGCCCTAGGCACGGCGTGGTCACGGTGCCCACCTCTGGCAGGCCGGCAGCCGCAGCGGGCGGCCCGGCAGCGGGCAGCCAGCCCGCCGGCCTCACTCCAGCACGACGGGCGGGAAGGCGAGCCAGGGCTGGGTGAAGGCGGTGTCGGGGCCGCGGGTGGAGGGGTCGCGGATGGCGGCCCGCATGGCATCATACTCACGGGACACCTGCGAGGGGCCAACGGTTGGCGGCGAGGGCACACTTGTATACACACTGAGCCAGCCACCCTAAAATTACGCGCACGCAACACGCTGAATGCCCCCGTCCCCTCCTCCACGCCCTCACAAAAGCGCGCCGACAGATGCGCGCACGGCACGCACCTGCTCGAAGGCGGCCTCGGCCAGCGCCTTCTGCCGCCCCTCTTTGTCCTCTGCGCAGCAGAGAGGCACGGCGGCGAAGCGGGGGTGAACCTGTGGCGGCGCTGTGGCTGCTGATGAGCGCCTGCCGCTGCCCCTGCCGCCGTGGCTTGCATGCACGCGGCTGCCGCCGCCCCCGTCGCAGTCGTGCTGCAGCCACGCATGGGGTGGAACGCAGGCATGCGAGCAGGCACCCACCGATGCCCGCAGTGATGGCCTCCACATCCATCTCCGGGCACAGCGAGATGCCCACGGGGGCGTGGTTGATGACCCGCTTCTCCCCAATCGCCTTCTCCACCACCCGTGGAGGCGGCATGATCCTGCGGGGGGGCAGGGGGTGGTGGTCAAGGCGGCGGTGCCGGTGCTTTGTGTAGAAGGATTGCACGGGAGCGGCGCCGACCTGCGGCTGCGCGGCAAGCCAGTCAGCCAGCAAGGCACGGCCCTGT
>NW_005435082.1:42560-43637 GCF_000147415.1 Chlorella variabilis | reverse complement strand
CCCCCCCTTGTGGCGGCAGTGTGTGTGGCAGGCAGGGGCGCATTACGCCACAATGCACCTCGCACTGCGTGCACCAAGAGAGATGGCGCGGCCAGGGCAGCACAGGTCACGGGGCGGCCTCCGCGGCCCAGTGTGGCCAGGCCCGGGCCCCACGCAGCCAGCCACCAGCCACCCGCAGCCACCTGCCCCACACTCACAAGGCCTTGCACTCGCCGGCCTTGGCCCAGGCGGAGCAGTGCAGGTTGGCGTCGGCGCACTCCGCCTCGCACACGCTGCACGTCTCGCGGCAGTTGCGGGCCATCCACTTGTCGCTGCAGGGGAGGGAGAGGCAGGGGTGTGGGGGCGCGCGCGGGGTGTGGAGGCATGGGGCAGGAGCGGGAGGAGGGCGGAGGGAGTGCCAGGAGTGCAGGGAGAGGTGATGCAGCGCCGCTTCCGCATGCTGCCGCTCCCGCATGAGCGGGCGTGGGCCCTCATGTGGTCACTGCCAGCACACGCAAGGGCAGCACAGCAGGGGAAGCGTGGCCCCACTCACTAGGTGTCAAGGCAGTAGCCCTTCTCGGCAAACCAGCCGCAGTCTTCATCCTGGTCCCAGCACTGCATGGTACGGGCATGCGCAGGAGCAGTGTGGCACAACACGAGCCTGCCAGCGCTGCCTGGCAAGCACCTCGCACTTGCTGTGAGCACGGCAGGCGCCCAGGCAAGGCCCCCCGCATGCGCGCCGCCCTCACCTGCCCGGCCGTGTCGTCGATCACCACCTGGTCGCACAGCTGGCAGGCGGCGGGGCAGTAGGCTGCCATGTAGGCGGCGCTGCAGCAGCAGGGAGGAACATCGTTGAGAGAGGTGGGGTGGGAGGCGGCATCGAGGGTAGGCGGGCGGAGAGAGCGCTGGGGAAGCCGAGGGTGGGTGCTGAACCCCGAGGGGCCCGTCATCAGGGATGCAGTGGCGGCGCCTGCCCGCATCTGCAGCTGGCAGCACCAGCTGCGCGGCGGTGCTCCCCAGCTGGGCTGCCCCCCCCCCAGGGCCCAGCCCACCTCTTCTTGCACTCTCCAGTCTTGGCCCAGAAGCGGCAAGAGTCGG
>NW_005435082.1:22993-42509 GCF_000147415.1 Chlorella variabilis | reverse complement strand
GGCTGGAGGAGCGCAGGGTCAGGACGGCGAGGGTGCCAGGTGCAGCAAGCAGCAGTTGGGAGGGGAGGCCGGCCGAACGCACACTATGTGTGCCACTGGCGGAGGCCCTAGTTTTGCAGGAGGTGTAGTGCCCAACCCCACCCCACACCACCAAACGGTAACCCACAGGCCTGCGCCTTGCCTGCTTGTCTTCGTTGCCGTCGCACAGACCGCAGACTGCAGGCAGTTGCCCTGGCGGGTGGCGGTGCCCAGCATGTAGCCTGGGGAGGTCTCGCACTCGCCTACGCTGGCCCAGTAGCTGCGCAGGCACGGTGGGGAGGCGGGGTGGCAGGACGGGGTGGTGGGCAGGCGTGGTGGCGGCGCTGAGAGGGGCTGGCAGCGCTGGTGCAAGCGCCCATCTGTTTGACATGAGGCGGGTGCGATGCTGGCGGCGCCTTCCGAGCAGCGGCAGCCCATCCCAGCTGCAGCGTCGGAGCGCAACCCACCACCACCGCCATGCCAACAACCCCAGCAACAGCCGCCCTCGCTCACTCGCAGTTTTCATTCAGGTCCTGGCAATCGTCTGGCACAATGCCGCCATCATTGTAGTCGCCGCACAGGCCGCAGCTGGCCTGGAAGAAGAAAGAAAGCCATGCATTCGTTATAACATGCAAGCTAATTAGCTGGCTACGCTGGGGTGAAGAACGCCAGCCAGCACGGGCATGCCAGCAATGCGCTTGCCCGTAAAGCTGCCTGGCGCCTGGCGGCACCATCAAGCTGACCTGGCAGGCGCCAGGAGCGTCGGGTGTGCCCATCATCCAGTCAGAGCTGCAAACAGGGTGGAGTGGGGAGGGAAGGGAAGGGGTTAAGGAAGCTGGAAGAAGCAATGCATTGGGAGGCTGCAGGGGTGGAGGGGAAAGTTTGCCAGGCGAGGGTGCGCAGAGCGGCCGCGGCGGCCGCGGCACCCCAGACTTGCTTGGTGTCGCATTCACGCTGCTTGGCCCAGGTCTTGCACTGCGCGTACAGGTCCACGCAGGCTCCAGGTGGTGGTGGAGGAGGAGGAGAGGGCGAGGGCTTGGGGGCGGGTCCAGGGGCGTTTGAGTTGGGATAGGACGCGGCGTTGGTGGGCACAAAGCCCTGCATTGGCAGTTGAGGAAGTGGGCCAGGCCAGGCAGGCAGCAGCGAATGGGGTGAGCAGGCAGCTGGGAGGCGAGCAGGCACCCAGACTGTCCATCCCCGCCGCCGCTCACCCCTGCCTCATACATCTTGCAGTATCTGGAGGGTTGCAGGCAGGGGAGAGGGGAGATCAGCTGCTGGAAGTCTTGAGGAGGGCGGCGCGGCATATGCATCAGCAAGCAGCTGCCCTCCCTGGCAGGCTTGGGGAGGCCCAGCTGCAGCTGCCGCCATCATGCCGTAACTGGGGAGCTGCCACCCAGGCTGCTGTGAAAGCCACGAAGCAGGGCCCTAGCTGGGCTCCTCACCCCAGCGTGCCGTCAGCCAGCATCGGAATCTTGACGTAACCCTTGTCCATCCAGCTGCGCAAGCGGGCACAGAGGGCGAGTGGTGCAGGATGCGGCGCGTGGACGCCGCTTGCAGCAGCATGCTGCGGCGCTGCTGGACCAGAGAGGGTTCATTCCTTGGCACCAGGCCCGCGCCCATGGCATGCCATTTGTACTGGCAGGCTGGCGGCAACGCAGCAGGCGCCGCAGCAGCAGGCGCCACTGCCAGGCCTGGACAGGCTCCTCACTTGGTTCCCCACGAGTTTTTCACGATCCAGTAGGCATCCGCCGCGCCGGGGCGCGTACCCTGGTTGTAACCGACGATCTGCGGCGGCGGGAGGGGTGGCGGGGATAGGGATAACCAGTGGTGGCGACGACTTGTGTGTGTGTGTGTGCTGTGGTTGGGGTTGGGGCTAGCGGCAGCTGGGCAACCGCAGCACTCCACCAGTGGGGGGGCACCACAGGCAGGCGAGGCCTCCGGGCCGCAGGTGCCTCACCAGCATGGCATGGTTGGTCTCTGCCTCGCAATCTTGCCTGCAGGCAGGCATGGAGACGGCGGCCGCGGGTCATGTGAGGGAGGGATGACGCGGGAGTGGGGGGAGGCAGGGGCAGGGCAGGGTGGCCAGCAGTGGAGCAGCTACCAAAGCTGGGGGTGAGCGGGAGACCAGCTGTTTGGCTGTACAGCCTGTCTACATATCCGCAAAGGGCCTTGCGGCACAGGCCTGCGCACCGGTAGATGCCTGTGTCGAAGCCAGACACAAAGGTGTCGCTGGCGGCGAAGTAGAAGGCGACGGGCTGCTTGGCCACGGCCTGCTCGCCTCACATGTGCACGCAGCAGGCGGCAGGGATAGTTCGACAAGGAGGTAGCACCAGCCTGTGAGCGCCAGCCTGTACAAGCACCGCCAGCACACATGCACATGCAATGCGGCCATGGCCACCGCTCTCCGCACCCCACCTGCATCAGCGCGGTAGCGCTCCTGGGCTGCACCAGCGTGTACCCCTGCCCCATCAGCTGGGTCAGCTCCTTCTTGGGGACGGCCGCCGTGCTGCGGCACTGGCCCTGCAGCCCGCTGAAGGCCTGCGGGCGGGCGGGCGGGCGGGCGGGCGCAGCGGCGGTGGTGAGGTGCTGCTGGGCAGCTACGGGCCCAGCTGCCGCATGTAATGCGGAACCACAGCCATGCCCCGGCCACGGCCCCCTGCCGTGCCCACAGTAGCAGCACCACCACCGCAATCACGACCACCCACCACCACCACCACCACCGACTCACATTGGCGTACGAGTAGCGCGCCTCCTGCACCACCCCCCTGCGCGCCATCCAGCTCAGCGCCTCGTCAGCGTACCCGCCATCGCACGTGGCCCCACGCACGCAGTCCACCTGCAGGGGTTCGCGCGGTGGTGGCGGGGCATGGGTTGGGTGGTGGGTGTCGGGACTGGGGTTGGGGTGTTGGTGCGGCCGGCGGGTGCCAGTGGCCGGGGCATGGCTGTGCACACACACACAAATCGCCTCCGCCACACACGCAGCCAGGCTTGGACCGATGGGCTGGCCAGCCCAGCCCGCCACCCACCATCTGCCCCTCAGCCAGGTCGATCCTGAACCCTGCCGCCGTCTTGCCAGACTGCAGCAGCACCCGCGACTCCACAGCGTGGGTGGCCGCCCAGATCCAGCACGAGCCACACTGCAGGGGGGGGGGTGGGCGGGGGGGGGGGGGGAGGGGGGGGGGGCATCAGCGACTGCGTGGTGTGGGCGGCGCTGGCAGTGCTAGGGCTTGGCGGCAGCATTGCGGCAATGATGGGAGGGAGAGTGATCGAGGCGCCGGGATTCCCATCGGGGCTGGAGCATGGCAATGCCGTGCCCCAAGCGGGCACCAGGGCTGGAGCACGGCTTGACCATGCCTCAACCTCACAGCGGGGCTGGAGCACGGCAACGCCCGCGGCAGCATATGAAGCAGGCAGGCCCAGCCCCGACCGCCGCCACGCGACGGCGTGAGGACGCACCCCGCCCTGGTCGCCCACGGGGGTGACCTTGCCCGAGGTGCGCCAGTCCACGGAGCGCGGTGGCGCGGCGGCGGCGGCGGCGGCGGAGGCCGTCGCCGCAGAGCCCTGGGCCCTGCGGGGAGAAACCAAGCGGGGTGTGTGGCGATGTCACCACGAACAGGAACGCCCCGGCGGTGCACAGCAAGGGCCCCCAGCAGGCCACTGATGGCGGTCAAGGGGAGCTGGGGCTCTGGGGTAGCATGCCTGCTGCACCCACACCACCCACTTTTTGATGATGCCCTGCATGCGCTTCTTGTCCACCTTGATAAGAATCTTGGAGCGCTTGTCCGCCCATGACAGGTCGCTGCGGGGGCAGAGGCGGCGGCGAGGGCTACGTCGGTCGCTCGCTGGCAGCTGCTGCCACGCTGGCGGCCGGTCGGCATGCCTGGCCCCCCGCTCTTCAAGTTGCCCCCACACACACATCTCTACACACACACACGCACAAACACACACACACACACACACAAACTGTGTTCTCCACGCACCCTTGCACACCCGCACACCCGCACTCCACACCTGTACTGGTTGAGTGCCTGGAAGTACTTGGGGTTGCGCAGGTTGGCGGCGGCGATGGCCCTCACGTTGGCCTGGAACTTGGCAAAGGCGGCCTTGTCCTGCATGGCAGGGAGAGGCGACGAGCACAGCAGGCTGGGGCGGAGGCCCGCTGGGGTGACGGCAGCAAGAATGGAGGAGCGTGGCTATTTGCTGGGGTGGCAGGTAGGCAAAGGCAAGCGCCGGCAAGGGGAGGCAGGCCCAGCCACGCGGCCAGCAGCAGTTCTGAGGCTGGCCTCCCGCCAGAGAGACTGGCCAGCCGCCGTGGCTCACCGCCGCCGGGTTCTTGTAAGCCTTCTTGAACTTCTTCTTCCAGTCGTCAAACAGCAGGCGCATGGCGGCGGGGTCCTGCAGGCGGGAAGAAAGCAAGCAGCCGCCCTGGTGCCGAGTCGTGCAGGCAATACCAGCAGAGGGCGGCAGGCGCAGGGGGCGGAGCCCGCGTCGCAGCTGCCTGAACCGAGGCAGGCGGAATCGCCCAGGAGGCGGCTGCGGGCTGCAGCGTCAGCCACGTCACCTGGCTGTGCGCCTGCAGCTGCCCCCTCCCTCTCTCTCTCCGCTCCCTGGCCCCAACACCCAGCAGTGCCTGCTGCCTTGCGCCCACCCCACCCGCATGCGCCCCACCAGCCCGCCCACCTTTGCCAGCTTCTGCAGCGTGGCTGACACCGTCTGCGACACCTTCTTGTTGTACAGCTCGGCGAATTTGGGAGGCTTGGTCGCCGACTTGGGCTTGGCGGCCAGCAGCTTGGCGGCAGCGGCCGCAGCGGTGACCACGCCGTCCTGGGCCGGCTTGGGCGGTTTCACGAGCGGCCTGGGGGCCACGCCCTGCATGCGCCGGCGCGTGCCGGCGGCTGCCGTGCCGTGGGAGCTCAGGCGGCGGCGCAGCGCGGACAGCTTGGCTAGCAGGCGTTCCTCGTCGGTGAGCGGTGGCGGCGGCGTGGGCTCGCCCTCCATGAGGGAGCGGCCGGCGGCGGACCGCGCCCCGTGCGCCGCCTGCCTCGCCCTGCGGCGCGCCGCGCGTGCGGGGCCGTCATGGATGGACTCCCGGGCGGAGCCGTTGGCGACAGAGTAGCCCGGCAGGCAGGCGGCAGGCGCCGACAGCGCCGCCACGACGCACAGCGCCGCCACCACAGTGAGCCGGCACATGCTTGTTTCCGAGTATGAACACGCTCTCAAGGCGCAGTCTGTACGCAGGGAGGCGTGGCCAGCAACGATCGGGCAATGAGGCGGACGGGGCACTTGTCGCCGCAAGGCCGGCCGTCGGCGCCGCGGTACGATCGTGAAGCTGGGCCTTCGACAGCCCGGTTTGCCTCTCGGCATGGTCCGGCAGAATTTTAGACGCTCTATGTGCAGGCTGGGGCTAGAAGCGCAGCGCTGGCCACGCACAGAGCCCCACTCTCCGGCACACTCACCCGCTGGCAGCTGCTGCGGGTGGGATATCTAACAAACTTCCTGCAGGTGCGGAATATCCCAGCAGCGAGCTGCAAGCCCACTCGCTGGCCCCAAGGAGACACAGACTGGTGCCCACGCCAGGCTGGGCGGCCGTCCGTCTGCACTGAACAATCCGAAGCGACCCGCTGCTGGTCAATTGCCCAGAATTCTGCACGCAAGACGCGAACTGGCGGGCACGGCAGCTTCCTGCGATCGTGCCGGAGCTTACATGCAGCTGGCTGTTAGATGCTGGAGGCTTGCCCCCAGCGCAGGAACGGACCATTGGACATTGGGTCGTAAGGTGGGCGAGGGGGGGGCTGGCGGGGGGCCTGGCCGGGCAGGAGCTGGCATCCCGTCGGCGCCGCCTCTGGCGGTGGAGAGGCACGCACCAATGTGATGCTTACAATTGCTGGGGGAGGTTACAATTGCTGGGGGAATGGGGCTACGGTAGGTGAGCATCAACACAGGAGTGGAAGGAACAGGCGGGAAGGGAGCAGCGCTGCAGCGGCACGCGAGGCGCGGCCGGGCTGCGGCGGGCGGAGCACGCCGAGGGGGGCGCAGGGCCGCGCGCCGCCCTACCACCCATACTTCTTCTGCGTCTCTGCCTTGGTCTTGGACCCCGCGGCCCGCACCTCCAGCTGCTCCAGCTCCTTCTGCTTAGCGTAGTGGTACAGCGAGCCGATCTGGTGCCGCCGCTTGGCCAGCTTGGAGGGGTCGGAGCCTGCGGGAGGGAGGCGGGCGGGAGGCGGGCAGCAGGGTGGGATGGGTAGGTGGGCGCCGCGGCGCGCAGAGGGCACGGCAGGCGATCCATCCTTCAGAGCCTGCCTGGCGGTGCATGGCGCCCAGAACACGCACTGCCCGCCAATCCAGCAGCCGAGCAACCCAGCAACCCACCACCCAACCCAGCCACCCCTCCGGCATTCCGCCACCACCACCCCACCGCCACCACCACCACCCCGCCACCCACCCACCCGCCTCCTTGCGCAGCTTGGCCTCGTAGTCTGCCCCCAGCGCGTTGCGGATGGCATCCACACCCGCCCGCTGCCCCGGATCCATCGCCTTGAGCTGGTCGCCGCGCACCTGGAGGGGGGGCGGGCGGGGAGCGGGGGGCGCAGGGGTGCTGGTTGGTGGGGAGCAGGCTGTGGCTGGTGAGGAGCGGGCTGCGGCTATTGGAGAGCAGGCTGGACAAGAGGATGTGGTGGGAAGCGGGCTCTGGGCGCCCTCCCTGCCCGCCCCCACGACACAAAGCACCAGCCAGCCCCACCAGCCTGCGCCCAGCCTGCGCCCAGAGCACCACCCAGCCCCACCTCTCTGATCTCTATGCCCGCCGCCGCCGCCGGCTGCCCCCTGCGCGCCGCCTTCTCCCGCTCCGCCGCCAGCGCCGCCTGCAGCATCGCCTCTGCGGGGTCGACGGCGGTGGCGGCGGCCGCGGCGACGGCGGCCTGCTGGTGCTGGTTGTACTCGTGGCCGCCGTGCTGCTGGTAGTAGGCCTGCCAGGAAGCGTACTGCTGCTGCTGCGCCGCGTCGTACTGCGCCGCCGCCGCCGTACCGCCACCCCCGCCGCCCGCGTCGACGCGAAACGCCTCGTTGCCGTCAGCGGCGGCGCCGGGCGCGTCGCCTGCGCCGGGGCGGGCGGGGCGGGCGGGGTCGACACGCGGCAGAGCACACTCGCAGGCACAGCCAGCCAGCCAGCCAGCAAGCAAGCAAGAGCGCAGGCCTAGGCCTGCCAGCAGGCCAGCCAGCAGGCCAGGCGCGGGCGCCCACCTGGCGCCAGGTCCACCATGCCGCTGCGGTCCTCTGTGCCCGGCACAATCTCATCGTCGTCTGAGTCGTACTTTCTTCCAGCCTTGGCCCCTGCCCCTGCGCCGCCGGCCGCGCCGCCACCCAGCACATCCAGGCGCCGCCCGCTGCCTGCCGCCGCATTCTTGGGCGCCGGCAGCAGCTCGGACAGGCTGCGCCCGCGAGCGCTGGCCTTCTGCCGCTTGCGCGCCGGCTCCTGCACCACGGGCCCAGGCGGCATGCCAGTCGACCGGGTGAGTAGCGGAGGGCCCGCGTCAGCCCTCCGGCAGCAAAGACTGCGCTGCCCAGGCACTGGCAGCGCGCTTGCTGCCGCAGAGGGCGCCAGCGCCCGCCCGCCTCCCGCACCAGCCCAGCAGGCTGCCCATCCATCCAGCCAGCCCTGCCCACCTCCTCCACGGCTTTGACATCCGCAGGGTCGTAGCTGATGGGCACACGGAACTGAACCACCACTTTCTTCTTCTGCGCAGGCTTGGGCAGCCCGGAGAAGAGCGGCGCCTGCGGGAGCTGTGCAGCGGCATTTTTCAGGCACAGGGAGGAGGGGTCTTGAACGCAGCTCCGCACGGGCAGCAGCTTGGACGGTGTGGCAGCCCGTCTGTGACACAGAGTGATACCAACTAGGCGGCTGCACGAAGGAAAAACACACAGCAGGAGCATTCTCTCGACAGGCTGGCGGCAGGGCAGCAGCACCTTGGCTCCCGAGGGCGCCGGCAGCCTGGAGGCCAGCTGCGACGGGTCTGTGGGCGGCTGCTGGGCTACTGGGGGCGCTGCCTGCACCGGCAGGCGGCTGGTGAGCAGCGTGGCGGTGCCAGTGTTGCTTGCGGGCTGCGGGGAGCCGGGATCGCTGTCCGAGCCCGACCCATAGCCTCCCAGAAGGTCCATGGGGACGCCACCAGGCCCAGGGGATCGCTCGAGCAACAATCGAGCTCAGCAGGGAGGCCAAAACCCCGAACAGGGAGCACAAACCAATATAAATGCAGTGGTTCCCGATCCTGTGCAAGCGAGAAGGCAAATGAGCCGCAGTTCGCCCACATTGCCCCCGTCTTTCCACCACCTCCCCGCCTCATCCATGGTCGCCCTCCAGCCGCTCTGCACACGCATACCCGGCTGCCTCGCTCTCGCAGTCCTGCACCGGGCCTGCAGACCTCTCTGACTGGTGCTGCGAGGCGGGCAGGTGTCATGCAAGCGAGTGCATTTGCGGGGACCCGGCTGGCGGCCTCCCAGGCCACCACCGCCCGGCAGCAGCGGCAGCAGCTCAATGTAGTGGCCAAGGACAGCCGCATTGGCAAGGTCCCAGTGCCGGTGCCAGACAAGGTGTCGGTCACTCTGGATGGGCAGACGGTGAAGGTCAAGGTGCGGCGGCACGTCACTGCGGATCTCCAGCCGACGATGAGGCGGCTGGGCACCCGCCAGGCGCCAATGCGTGGTGCCAGCGACGGCAGGCGGCATCGCAGCGGCGCGGCGGCGGGGCGGCCCAGCACGTTTGCTGTGGTCAACTTTACAGATGGAAGTCCAGACATCTTTATTGGCTTGTATCTGCTGCTGCAGGGCCCCCGGGGCGAGCTGCAGCGCACTTTCCACCCGGCGGTGAAGTTTGAGCAGGTGCGGCGGCCTGGCCTTGCTCTGCTGCCCGGTTTGCGCCTGTACACAGGGCCAACAGGGCCATGCTGCGCTTCACCGGACCATCGATGAGCATGCCAGTAGCCTGCCTGCATATGCCTGGGGGGATCCAGCGGGGACAGCACCGTTGTCAGCCGCTTTCAGACAGCCGGGCAGGCAGCGCGGCAGCTTACAGATGGCCTCGAGCGCAGGAGCAGCCCATGGCTCAGTGGCGGCGCAGGGAACTGGAAGCAGCGATTGGACGCAGTGCTGCAATCATGGCCTCAGCGGGGAATCATCAGGAAATATGAACCCGAGTCCTGGCCCGGCACCGCGGGAGCAGCAGCTGCAGCTGGGGTGTCCATAACAGCATGCAAGGCAGCAGCCGGCACGCCCTCGGCCGCCGGCGGCCCGGCATCGCCAGGGCTCGCCCCGCGCTTGCCTGCCGGCCGTGCCGGACTCTCCCACCACCCACCCACCGCGCTCCCCTGACCTCCGCTCCCTCCCCTGCCCCTGCCCCTGCCCGCGGCCCGAGCAGGAGGAGAAGGCGATCCGGGTGGTGCGGGCCAACGAGACGCGGACGGCCAACCAGCAGCACGGCCTGGCCCGCTCCCTGCTCTCCAACATGGTGGTGGGCGTGGACACCGGGTTCACCACCAAGCTGCAGGTGGGCAGGTGGCGTGCGCATGCGTCGCGGCTGTGTTGATAAGCCGCAGTCACGCCGGCGGGCGTGTGGGTGGAATGGGTGTGCACCGATGCAGGCCGCCTGGGCGTGGGTGACTGGTCTGTGGGCGAATTCGCGGCGCCGGCTTGAGCTGGGGACTGCGCAGGCGGCAGCCCTCATGTACCGCCACACGCTGCCCGCCCATGCCCGCACGCCGCCTCCACTCGGCCGCGCACTCTGCAGATGATTGGCGTGGGATACCGTGCGGCGGTGGCGGGCAACAACCTGACCCTCAACCTGGGGTACAGCCACCCCGTGGAGATGGCCATCCCCTCGGGCCTGGCGGTGAGCTGAGCTGGCGGGGGCGCTGAGCTGGCGGGGGTGCTGGGGCACAGGGCGCTGGGGCTAAAGGCGCACGGCTGCGCCTGCCTCCCACGGGCGGCCCTTGTGTTCCTCCGCCCTGTGTCCTCCGCCGTGCCCCCCCACCCCGCCGCGCCCCCCTCCACCCCCTCCTGCAGGTCAAGGTTGAGAAGAACACCAACATCGAGGTCAGCGGCTTTGACAAGGAGCTGGTGGGCCAGTTCTCGGCCAACATCCGCAGCAAGCGCGAGCCGGAGCCGTACAAGGGCAAGGGCGTGCGGTGAGTGGCGGCGGGGCGTGGCGGCGCGGGGCGAGGTTGCCCGTGGCGGCGGCGGCGCCTCGTGCGCGCGGCGCGCCTCGCCTCCCTCCTGCTTGCTTGCCCTATTGCCTGCCTCCTGCCTCTCCAACAACACAACCGTCTCATGAACACTCCCCCCTCACACACAACACACACACACCTCACCGCAGGTATGCTGACGAGGTGGTGCTGCGCAAGGAGGGCAAGCGCGGCAAGTAAGCAGTACCGCAGCAGTGCAAGCAAGTAGCAGTACAGCAGCACGGGGCGTACTGCAACTTGCTGCTCCCCCGCAGCAGGGCGCCCCCAGCCCCTCGCCCCCTCCTTTTCCCTGCTCTCCCCTGCGGCGCCCCAGTGCCATCCCCTTTCTTCTTTTCTTGCTTTACATGGAGCACCCATTGCTGCTCAGTTCAGTTTCAACTTGCGAGGCTCCCCCCCCATGCTTGCCGTCTGCAACACTGTGTAATGCATGGCAAGGAGCCGGCCGCCAGCGCTGAGGCAACCTAGCTGTATATTTGTACACAGTCCACTGCAGCGAAGGCGCTCCTCCACTGGGCGCCTTGTCCAGCGCCGTTTCATTGTGGCGCCGCTCCCCGCCCCCCTCTCAGTACAACGACTCCTCTTGGTGGGTCTGCATGGCAGGGGCCATGCCGGCAGACTTCCTTCATTCTCAGGAGCTGCACAGTCGTGGCACAGCGGCCTCCATCACACCAGTGTCTCAGCTCCGCCCAGCCCAGCCCTCCACGCCTCCCTCCCACCTGGATGACGCAGTCGGCGGTTGGGTAGGCCACACAGATGAGCGCAAACCCCTTCTGCATCTGCGCCGGTGCACAGGCAGGCGGCACAGGCCACGCACAGCGGGCCCGGCCAGCAGCGGCGCCTCAGCGCCTGCCCTTCGCACGACGGCACACCTGCCTGCTGCTGCGTGCCGGCACCACCCCCTGTTTCCTCGCCCCACCAGTGCACTGCCAGCACCGTTGCCTGTATGCTGCGGCGGCAGCAGCCAGGCCTGCCTGCTCCTCATCCAGGAACATCTGGTCGCTCTGGTCCACTCCGCCCTCCACCACGCGGGCGCAGCACGTGGAGCAGGTGCCCGCCCGGCAGGAGTAGGGCAGGTCCATGCCCGCCTCCTCAGCTGCAGGGCAGGGCGCCGGGAGGGGCGACAGGTGCCCGGGGTTCAGCGGCGCTGCTGGGAATCGAAGGTTTGAGTGCTGGGGCTGGCCAGGGGAAGCCAGAGAGGAGCAGTGCAGGCGGGAGGGCTTGGGGGCTCGTTGGGTTTCCACACCAGAAGCAGCGGCGGCGGCGAGCGCCAGCAACCGTTGATCGGCACCTGCGTCGAGGATGTAAACGTCGTCAGGCGCCTCTATCGTGGTCTCCTCGCCCTTGGGCAGCTTGAACGTGACCTTGTACAACGCAGCAGACGTCGCCACGAGCCTAGGACTGCCGTGGACTGCGGGCCCTGGCCGAATGTTCAGCCTGGGCCGCGGGCAGCCTCAGCCCCTGGCAGGGCACAGGCCCACACATGCTGCTTTCATCGACACGGTTTGATGCAGGGTTTGGGGGAGCGCCGCTGCCTCATGCCGCTGCCGCTGCTATGCCGCTGATGTGGCACAACTTCTTTCTTTAAGCTTTGATACATTCGGGTGATGGAGGAAAGGGAATGCCATGGCGGAGCAGAAGAGACACACTGTATCATTCATCAGACGTGGTCCTGTGCCGCGCCGCCTTGCTCTCCTCGCTGCCGTGCCGGCTCCCCGCCTCCCCGCCTCCTCCGCCGCCGCCACCCGCTGGCCCCACAGCCTGCCGCTGCCAGTCCTGCTGCTCCTGCTGCGCGTCCTGCTCAGCAGCGGCCCCTGCCTCAAGCGCCATGCTGCCCCCTGGCGTCAGCGGCACCGCCGCCATGCCCAGCGCCTCGCCCATCCGCAGCAAGTGCTCCGCCAGGGCCCGCGCGTCGCACACCTCCCCGCACACCTCTGCAGCGCCAGGGGGGTGTCCGGCGGCCAGGGGAGTGTGCCAGGGTGGGGTGCAGGGGCTGGGGCAGCACAGGGCAGCTGGGCAGCTGGCAGCACGCCACCCACGCAGCGCGCTTCCCAATGCGGCGTGCTCCAGCGAGGAGCAGCCAGCACCGGCACCGGCACTGGACAGTACCCCCGCGGCTGCCTGGGGAGCAGCAGCGGCAGCGGCTGCAGCCTGCAGCCCGCTGGCGGCGGGGCTGGCAGGCCCACCCGACAGCGGCGCCAGTGCGTCGGGCAGAAATCGCTCCAGCAGCAGCGTGCAGAGCTCCATGGCGGCCTCCGCAGCCGCCGCCAGCCTGCGGTGCAGCCGCAGCGCAAGCCGCAGCGGTGGCCGCAACATAGTGGCGGCGCGTGGGCACGAGGACGGGCGCCCCAAGGGCGGCTGCGCCAGCAGTCATGCTCAAGCAACCAGGCCCGGCCCTGGTGGCAGCAGCCGCCGCGACGCCTCCCTCACCGTCACCGCACATCCAGCCCACCCCCAGCCCCACGCTGCCCCGTTGCCTGTGGCGCCACACCTGTCCTTGGCCTGCGCCCCGCCAGCGGGCGTCCTGATGTGGCGGTTGAGGGCGGACGCCAGGCTGGCGGTGTACAGCTGGAACAGGTCGCCCACGGCGCGCCGCACCGCGGCGCCCACCCGCGGCGAGTGCAGGCGGCGGCACTCGCCCGCAGTTGCCTCCAGCTCATCAAGCAGGTAGTCGGCGGAAGGGTAGGCTGCACCAGAGGGAAGGGGGATGCGTGGCGCAGCTGCTGGTGTGCAGATACAGGAGGCAGGGCCGAGGGGTCAACTAGAGGGCGGCCGAACAGGCGATCGGCTCAGCAGCGCAAGCAACGCGCCGCGGCAGGGGCCGGGGGATGCACTGCCGGCACTGGCGCGCCCAGCCAGCCGCACCTGCCGCCAGGCTGTCCCAGGAGGCCAGGTCCTGCGGCGACGGCACCGCCCCTGCCGCCAGCCCATCAACCTCGGTGGCCGCCGCCCGCCGCAGCGCCTCTCCCAGCTTGCGCACCCGCCGCGCCAGCACCTGCGCAAGGGGAGCGCACACAGGTGTGGTGGCATGTGGCGGCGTGAAGATGGGGAGACTCGGCTGGGAGGCGCAGCGCAGCTGAACGGCAGGCATTGCCTTGGCTGGGATCCATCCAAGCCTGCCATCGCACAGTGCTGCCTGAACAGCAGTTCTCTGCGCGTGCCAGGAGCAGCCAATAGTCGCCCTCGGCGGCCCTCGCCTGCTCAAGCACCGGCCACAGCTCTCGCTGCACCGTGGGTACCAGCTGCAGGCCGTGGCTGGGCTCCAGCGAGGCGGCGTGGGCGGTGAAGGCAAACGCGCAGCGGCGGTAGGCATGGAGCCCCGCCGGGGCGGCAAAGGGCAGCAACGCGTGCTTGCGCAGCAGGTGGCAGGCACTGCATGGGGTGTGTGGAGCAGGGGAGTGAGGACAGGAGTGGCGGCGCAGCTTCCAAGCTGGGGACTCTTGCACCACTCTGGTCTCCCTGTCCTCTGCTGCACGCAGCTTCACGCCTGCACAGTCAGGCGCGCTGCTCGGCTCCTGGCTTGGCGAGCAGCTGGCTAGCCGCTGGCCAGCCGCTGGCCAGCCGCCGGCCAGCCGCCTCACCGCTCGGTCTGGTGCAGCGCCCACACCAGAAACGCCGCGCTCAGCTGCGCGCCTGCTGCTCCGCCGCCC
The DNA here is from genome assembly GCF_000147415.1 of Chlorella variabilis. Taxonomy (NCBI): domain Eukaryota; kingdom Viridiplantae; phylum Chlorophyta; class Trebouxiophyceae; order Chlorellales; family Chlorellaceae; genus Chlorella; species Chlorella variabilis. Next base: position 28,612 of record NW_005435082.1, on the reverse strand, counting down.
CCTCCCGCGCCACCGCCGCCGCCGCCGCCGCTCTCCCTCCCAAACACGGACGCCACGTCGTCGGCCGCCGCCGCCAGCGTCAGCGCCAGCTTCTGGCCCAGAGCCGCCGCATAATCCGCGCCGTCGGCATCGCCGCCACCAGAGTTGGCTGGCCGAAGCAGCGCCGCCTGCCGCCGCTTCAGCTTCCCTGCAGGACACCAGCAATGGTGGCCAGCAAAGCAAACGACAGGGGCATGAGAGGAGGCACCGGTGGCAGCCTGGCGGCGCGATCGAAGCGCGGGACAGGAAGAAGGGCAGCGCGGTGATGCCCTGCCCTCGTGCTCCCCGCCGCCGCCCTGCCCACCCGCGTATGCCTCTAGCACCACCGCGTGCGCGTGCTGGCGCCCGGCCACGCGGCTCAGCAGGTCTGCGCCCGCACAGATGTCTGAGGAGCTGGCGATGGGCTGCGGTTGGGAGAAAAAATGGGAGGGGGCATTACGCATGCATGCAGCGGGCGGGACGAGGCAGGTAGGCAGGCGCAGGGCAGGCAGCGCAGGGAGGGAGGGCAGTGGGGAGTGGGGAGCCCAGCGCCATTCTTTCTGAGCTGAGCAGCAGAGGTCGGCCTCGCCTGCAGCACTTGCTGCTCCGTGATGACAATCAGCCGCTCCCGCCGCGCCTCCACCTCGTCCCCGAGGCCGTCCAGCCGCGCCTGCGGCGCAGCCGGGGAGGGTGGCGGCAGTGGAAAACGGGGGGAATGTGAGACAGAGGGTGAGGGGTGGGAGCAGCCGCCAGCAGCAAGCTTTTGTAATGGAGCTCACACGCAAAGCCACCGGCTGCCACAATGGGAGCAGCCCTGTGTGGCTGCCAGCGGCTGCCCCGGCGAGCCCACCTGCTGCGCCGGGTCGGCCCGGTCTGCTGCCGCCGCAAAGCGCTGCAGCAGCTTCTCCAGGCGGCGCAGCAGCGACAGGGCATCCAGCAGGCGGTGCTCGGCCACTGCAGAAGGGTGGGGCGGGGTGGGAGGCAGGCGGTGCGGGCAAGCACATGGCGCTGCTCAGCGGCACAGGGAGCTGTTCAGCCTGCAGCATGATGCCTCCAACACCACATGCACATCCTAGCTGGAAAGTGCGAGGCAGCGCAGGGCATTGCGGGCCAATTGCAGCCAGCTCAGCGCACCCGCCACATCAGCATCGTCCAGGCACTCCAGCCACTTGGCGCCGTCCCCAGTCGCCGACCAAGCCGCTTCTGCATCCGCCGCTGCTGCCGCCGCCGCCTGCGAGTCAGCGCCGCCACTGCTGCCCGTCGCCTGCTGCTGTTGCGCCATCGCGGCGGCCGACAAATCGGCCAGCCCGTCCACGACGTCCCCCATGCTGCACGGATGGAGGCAAGCAGCAGGGTGGCAGACGCCGGGAGCGAGCTCAGAAACCACGGCCTCGTGCAAAGGCGGGGGGGGCAGCAGGCACCGTACTGCACGCCGCCAGCAGCAGCCACAGGCATGCGCCCGGAAACCAAACGGGCACGAGGGGATGCAGCCCGCCGCAGGCCCCAGCGCCCCTCCCCATCCCCCCCACACGCACTTGTGCAGCAGGTTGCGCAGCTGCTGCACCTCTCCCTCCAGCCGCAGAATGCCTGCAGCAAGCGGGTGGCACGGCGGGATGGCCAGGCACCTCACCTCAGCAGACCGCCTGTCGGGCCGCGGCGCGGCGGTCGCCGCCCAAACATCCACCGACCACCGCTCCCTCAGCACACCATAGCATAGCATCCCTAAACCCAGGTGGGCCCTGGCGCATCCACCCCAGGCCGCCCGCCCGCCGCCCGCCCGCACAGGCCGCCCTGCAGCCTTTTGCTGGCTCCCCACCCAGCCCACCAGGCGTGGCCCTCACAAACTCGCGGTAGTGGTCCCGCACGGCGGCCCTCAGGTGCGCCGCCACCTCGCCGTCAAGCTGCGCCAGCTGGCCGCGCAGCCGCTCCACCCCCTTCTCTGCGGCAGCAGGCGGCGGCAGGGGGCAAGGCGGGCAGGGTGGGTGGCGGCGGGTGCAGCACGGTAGCAGGTGGAGGGTGTGCAGGTGGCCTGGCCCTGCCGCCCAGTGCAAGCGCAGCTGGTGCAAGCGGCGCGGCGGCGGCGGCGGCGGCTGGCTGCCTGGCCCTCGCAGCTCAGCAGGGCCTGCAGCCGCCGCACCCGACAGCGCCTCCAGGTCTGCCTCCAAATTGAACTGGCCCTCCTCAAACACCTTGATGCGGGCTGCCGTGGTGGCCGCTATGTCACTCACATCCCGCCCCGCCCCGCCGCCGCCTGCGGGCCGGCCGCCGACGGCCTGCAGGCGGCTGGGAGCGGCAGCCGGCGGCGGCCTGGCGGCGGAGGCGGCGGCCGCGGCGGCCTGCCGCCGCTCCCGCCCCGCCTTGCTGCCCAGCTTGCTGACGCTGCGGGTCAGGCGCGCCAGGGTGCTCTTGCTGCGCTGCATCCTGCGGGGATGATGCGCAAGGCAGGCAGGCGGGGCCGGCGTCGCAGGGGATTCAATCACGACAAGTAGCATGTGTGCGGGCAGGCAGGCAGGAGCCCGTCTTGCATTCACAGACACGGCAGGAGCGGAAGGCAAACAGCGACTGGCCGCTCACTCCATGCCGCCATCATCGGCCTTGCCGCCGCCGCCGCCAGGGTGCCTGCAAAGGTGGCATGGTGCAGGATCAGACTGAGCACGGGTTCATGGAATTGCACCAACGCCGCAGGGCGCGCCAGCGGACGACGGCACCTCGGGCGCGCCGCCCAAAGCCGCCGCCGTCGCGGAACCCACCAGCTGGCGGCGGGGGTCAGTGGCGACTCTCCCGACATGCCGGCTTCTTGAAGATGCCCCCAGCGCGCCGGCGACACGCGTGCCGTCGCGCAAAGGCGAAAGCGACAGCGGATCACAAGTCGATCAAGTATTGTTCTGCCGGTGTCTTCATCGGCTGCTATAATGTAGAATGTAGAAGGAGAGCGAGGGAAGGAAGCAACTTCTCGGCCCAGCATGTGCACTTGCGGCTGGGTCTGGCCGCCAGGCTGCCCGCCAAGCGGGCATCCTGCCCGCCACTCGGCGGCACACCATGCGCGCCGAAGGCCTGCCAGGCGGTATACATCTAATTCCACCATCCCACATCTCATTCCACTATGAACCAGGCCCCCGTGAAGGGTTGCATTCCGCCCCACGCGCCCACGCTGGTTCACCCCGCTGCCGCCTGCCCACGTTGACCGCTCACCCGGCTGCTCCCTGCTTCAGGCATTGCCTCTGTCACCCGGCAGCTGAAGGCGACGCCCAGGGATGCAACTGCTGGGCCTCGACTGCTGCAGGCTGAGCTTACTAGCAAGACGCTAACAGCATGGGGCACAGGCGGGTCGGAGCGGCCCAAACACTCTCTGCATTTCAGCACCCATCAGAGCTGGATTAAATGGGTGGGGCGTGCCTTGGAATTCATTCAGGGCGCTCGCAGCGCTCGCGCCGCTCACTCCTCTGCCGCCCTGGCCGCCTTGGCGACGGCGGTACCGATGAACCTGCCTTGGTACTGCTTGTTCTTCAGCATGTGGTCTAGCAGGCCCTGCAGAGGGAGAGATGCGGCAGCAGCCATCCGGCAAATTAAAGGGGCGGCGGGCACCAGTCATGGTGTGGTCGGAGCTGGAGCAGCGCTGCCAGCTGTGGTGTGGGGCCAGCATTGGCGGATGCCCGCCCACCTGCTTGACCCCGGCATGCTGGCACATCTCGGCGTAGTCACCCCGCAGCGCACGCAGCGCGGCCGCCTCATCCTGGATCTCCTCATTGGTGCGCACACCCAGCCAGCGGAAGGCGGGCAGGGGCGGGCACCAGCCTGCGGGCGGGCGGTGGCAGGACGCGTGGCAGTTGGGCGCCACTCCCCCATTTCTGCCGCCTGCTGCACATCGGAGCAGGCTGCGCTGGTGCATGCAGCCCGGCCACTCCCCCGGCCACCAAGCCGGGCAGCGCTGCCGCGCCTAGCACAGCGTGGTGGACGAGGAAGAAGGGCACGGCGATGGCGAGGGCGAGCCAGTTGGGGTGCACCCAGTGGGCCAGCAGCAGGCCCAGCAGCGTGAAGCAGCCGGTGTTGAACTCCAGGATACGCTCAATATCCCTGCAGGGGAAGGGAGGGGGGCCACGGCAGGTGAGTCGCAGCCCACAGTGCTGGGAAGGCGGCGCCTCGGGAGGCGGCGGAGCTCGGCGGCGCCCACCACTCGCGCTGCAGCCCGCCGATCCTCGTGGTCAGCTCCTCCTCCGACATCTTGGCAGCCTCCTTCACGCTCTTGATGGCGCGCTCGGTGATCCTGGCGTTGGCAGAGGCAGGCGAGTGCTGCGGCACCCTGGCCAGGGCGGACGGTGTGACGGTGGCCATGTTTCCCAGCCTTGGATGCGCGATATGGCCTCAGGTGGCACTGGGTTTGAGTAAGACGTGAGGCATAACGTCATATCTGGCATTAAGTGGTAGCGCTGGCGCCCTGCTGGCATGACTGGACCGATTCCCGCAGCTGGCGTTGGCATCGACAAGCCAAATTCACGGGTGCGCGCCGCCGAAGCAGGTTGTCAGGACAGCCAGCATTGTTCGTGGGAAGGTTACAAAGGACGGCGCGTTGGTGGCACCAGGCTCTTGCATTTCTCTGTACTCTGCCCTACACCAGGCCGAGCGGCAGCGCCGGCGGAGGGCGGGTGGCGGCGCCGCCTCCACCATCTTGCGGCCAATTCACGCGCCCTGAGTGCAGCTGATATTGCTCATTGCGCTGATGCGCCGCCTCATACCCCGACACGACAGGAGTGCCGTTCCTGGCCGCCGTCCCGGCAAATCCATGGATCCAACCCTCCCCCAGGCCCTGCATTGGCCTCCCATCTGTCGTGCATCACACACAGACCACCAAAAGCGACCTGCAAGCGCGGGAGGCGAAGGGGACGGGAAGAAACACCTGTGTTTTCCAAAAGGGTTGATGTGGTCACCCTCCCCTTCTCGCGCTGCCCCGCACCAGGAGCTCCAGTCGGACGCTGCGGGTTGATCCCTGAGTCCTTGGGGTCGTAGCACCATGAACGGACTGTGCAGGCTTTTTCCCGCACTCACGAGGGGCACCTCACTCCTCGGAGCACAGCCCCAGGTGCGTGCTGCGGCGACAGCAGGCGGCAGGGAGGATGAACGGGTTAGGGTGGGGTCGGCAACCATGAGGGGGTGTTGCGTAGCCCCGGCGGCGCCCAGGACGCCAGTGGGCGCCTTGATGCGGCTCCATCATGACGTCCGAACTTGTTGGGCGCTGCTCAGGGCACCGCAGCCTTCAGGTTGCCGACCCAGCCTAATTGACAACACCTGCCGCCTCTTCCTTCTGAGCGCTTGGGCCCCGCGGGTTTGCCCACTTGGGCCCAGCTGGCGGGCCTCTGCCGCCCGCTGTCCCCAGGCGGCCTGCCCTGCGCCGTCGACCGCCGACCCCGCCCTCCCGCGTGCCGCCCCGCGCACCGCCTGCAGGCGGCCTGGAACGTGGCCAAGGCCTTTGGATACGCCACGCACAGCAAGGAGGAGGTGGCCGAGTTCCTGGAGCAGACCACGGTGCCGGAGCGCGAGGAGCTGGAGGCTAAGGCGCATGGCATTGAGAACCCATGGCACGAGGCCTGGTGCGCGTAGGCGGGT
>NW_005435082.1:19177-22943 GCF_000147415.1 Chlorella variabilis | reverse complement strand
TTTGGGGGGGGGGGGGCGATTTGGGCTGCTCATGCCGCTGGCTGGGCTGTGGGTGAATGCGGCGGCTGGTGTCGGTGCTTGCTGCAACCCGTGGCGGTATCCGGAGCGCTGGCGAGGTGGCGCGCTGCGCAGCTGAGCAGCGCGGCGGCCACCCGGCGGGGCGTGCCCAGCAGCAGATGCGGCGGCAGGGCCGCGCTGCGCAGCCGCCGCTCCTCAGCACGCCGCCGCTCCTGCTCCTCCAACCTCCTCAGCGCCGCCCACCATCCTTCCCTGCCTCCCCCCCCGGGCACCCGCAGGCTGGATGCCCCCTTTGGCACCGAGGAGAACCCGGTGGTGGTGCCCTCTGAGTTTGCGGAGCGCATTGTGGGGGTGAGCGACCCAGACGACGACTCGCTGGTGAGCCTGGCGGCGGTGGGGGTGGGGTGGGGGGTCCTTGGATGCGTATGCTATGCGCTGTGTGTGCGCGTGTTGGCGTGGATTTGGCAGCTGGCGGGTTGATGGAGGCCTGGCTGGGGACCCAGGGCGCGGGCGCTGCCGCTGCCTGCTGGCCGCGGTGCTGCCGCTGCCGCTGCCGCTGCCGCTGCCCGCCGCCCACCTGCTGCTGCCTGGTGTCCTGCCTCCGCCCGCAGGTGTGGTGGGGCATTATTGAGGACGGGCAGCCGCCCAAGCAGATCATCGAGGGCGGCGAGTTCTTTGTGCTCAAGCGCCTGCCCTCGTCCGGCGGCCACCACTGAGCAGCCCGGCGGCGTGGCAGCGGCGCCCCTGGCCGGCCTGCCCTCGCAGCAGGCGGCATGGCTGGCCCCTAGCTGGCGGCCCTAGAGCGTGTGGCCGCCCTCGCCGCCGCGAACAGGCTGCCTGAGGCGGCCCTGCGGCGGCGGCGCGGCCACCACCCGCCGCGCTCACCAGCGCTGCGCTACTCTGCGCCGCCTCGCCCGGTTCCACCCTACATTAGGCCGCATTGCGCGGCATCCGCGTGGCAACCTCGGCTGTAGAGTTGCCGGCGCCGCGAGCGCGGCAGGGCGCCGCTGCCACCGCTCGCCCAGCCCTCCAGCGGCCCACGGCCGTCCCGCGTCCCCTACACTTGTCCCTCCCCTCCTCGCTCTCCCTCTTGCACTGTTTCCAACAACAAACCAACCCATGCCCTTGCCGCACCGGCACCTCGCCGCCGAGTCGCACCCGACACTCGGCGCATTCACTTGCTGTTTCGCTGTACTTTTTTCCTAGTCCTTGTGCAGGCTGCAGGGTCTTGCCTCTTGCTGTATGGCCCGCCGCCACACACCGTGTAACGCACCAATATATAGCGGGCGGGTGGGGGTGTATTTCAGTGTTTACCCAACCATCAGCAGCAGACGCCGGCCCACGTTTGCTGCCCACATCTGCTGCCGACAGAAAACCCTGACTGAGGCAGGCCGGCAGCTGCCAGCCAGGCTGTGCCATGGGCGGGAAGGAGGGTGGTTGCAGATGGGTCAAGGGCACGCGCAAGCGGCAGGGGAGTGGACGGGGCGGGGATGGATGTCATGAATGAATAAAATAAGCGCGGGCCGCCGCAGCCAGTATGGTTGCAACCAGCCAATATGGTTGCAACATGCGGCCGGGCCTCTCTCGCCGAGGTCCCTCCATCAGGCAGCCGCTCAGAGCAGGGTGTTCTTGATCAGCAGGCGCACCACGGTGCTGCACAGCGTGGACAAGTTGGCAGATGTGGTTAGGCAGGGCAGGGGTGGGCAGGCAGATGCGTGTAGGGCACGGCAGGCGCGGGCACATGGCAGCCTGGGTGCGCCCCCCACGCACGGCTGCCTGCCACCAGCAGCCTGCGAGCTTGTGCTGGCCATGCCCGGCCCAGGGCCGCAGCGGCGGAGCCCGCAGCGCAGCACAGGCAATCGACAGCCGGGCGGCCGGCACTCACTAGGGGTCCACGTTGGCGGCGGGGCGGCGGTCCTCCAGGTAGCCCTTGCCTGCGGGCGGGAGGGCAGGGGGAGGGCAGCGGGCAGAGGGGAGGGGGCTGAGGCGTGGAGGGCGAGACAAAGGCTGGGGCTGCTGGGAGGGTGGGAGCTGCAACGCCACCCAGGGAGTTGCAACGCCAGCCAGCCCAAGCGGCAGCGCCAGCGAGGCAAGCGGCGCGGCGCAGGGCGCGGGCCACACACCGGCCAGCTGCACGGGCAGCGGGATGCGGATGGAGGAGCCGCGGTCGGCCACGCCGTAGCGGAAGGTGTTGATGTCGCACGTCTCGTGCTTGCCTGTGGGCGGGGACACAGGCCGGGCGGGTGGCATGGTCGGGCGGCGGCGGCGGTTTGCGGAGAGTGGCAGGCGCGCAGCGCGGCCAAGGGAGGCTGCATCGAGGCGGGACGGAAGCAGCAGGCAAGCGCGGCCGATACCGTCCAGCCCCGCCGCCCTCGGAAGGGCGGCGGCACCAGCAGCAGAAGCAGCAGCAGCAGCCTCACCCGTCAGGCGCTCCTCGTTGCCGGTGCCGTACTGCGTGATGTGCTCGGGGTGGCACTTGGACAGGCGCTCGATGGCGGCCTCGATGGCCTTCATGCCACCGTCCTCGCGCATGCTCTTGGTGGAGTAGTTGGTGTGGGCGCCCGTGCCGTTCCTGCGCGCGGTGGGTGGGTGGTTTGCCGATAGTGTGCGGGGTATGATGCGGGGTGTGGGTGGGTATGGGCAGGCAATGGGGAGGGGAGCGACGGCAGGCATCAGCGGCAGGCACCGCGGGCCCGGCGGCACCAAGCAGGCACGCCCCCGGCTGCCCCCCCCAGCCCCCACGCCCCCTCACCAGTCTCCCTTCATGGGCTTGGGCGCAAAGGTGGAGACGATGCCAAACTCCTCGCCCAGACGGTGCAGCAGCCAGCGCGCAATCATGACCTGCGCGCATCCACGGCGGCAGTGGCAGGCACGTGAGCCGCAGGGAGGTGGGCAGGCAGGCAGGTAGGTTGCATGTGCAGAAGGCGCAGCCCGCCGGCAAGCAGGTCACGCTGCGAGGCGCGGCACAGGCTGGCAGGCAGCAGCGGCGCGTGGGTGGGAGATGCAAACGCAAACCCGCACCCGCACCCACGCCTGCACCCACACCCGCACGCTGTGCAACAGGGCAAGCCCACGTGCCGTTGCGCGCCGCCGCCGCCCACCTGGTCGCCGGTCTCCAGGGGCCCGGTGGGGCCGATCTGGAACTCCCACTGGCCGGGCATGACCTCGGCGTTGATGCCGCTGATGATCAGGCCGGCCTGAAGGGGGCGGGCAGGCAGGGAGGGAGGGAGGGAGGGCTCACATGAGGCGGCGGCTGGGAGTTTCCGGCTGGCGCGTGCAGCAGTGGCCGGCGCATGCGCCCCATGCCGGAACCCAGCCAGGGCGTCCCAGACCAGCCCAGCCCGGCTTCACGCCCCCCACCACCGACACACACCCACACACCACACCCGCACACCACACCACACCACACCCACCTTGATGCAGGCGTCCATGTGCGCCTCGGCCAGGTCGCGGCCGTACACCGACTCGGGGCCCACGCCGCAGTAGAAGGGGCCCTGCGGGGCGGGGAAGCCGCCAGCGGGCCAGCCGTACACGTGGCCGCCCTTGGACAGCATCGTGTACTCCTGCTCAAACCCAAACAGCGGCGCCTCCGCCTTGACGGTGTCGTTGATGATGGCCTCCAGCTGCGGGGGTGTGGGGTGTGGGTGGGGTGTGGGTGGTGTGGGGGGCATGGGAGGCGGGGTGTGGCGGGGGGGGGCGGTGGTGGGGGGCGCTGGGGGGGGGGTTGGGCGCTCGTTTTTGTTATTGT
>NW_005435082.1:0-19127 GCF_000147415.1 Chlorella variabilis | reverse complement strand
GGGGCCAGCTGGAGCGCAGACAGGCAGCCCCCGCGTGCCCGCCGCGGCCAGCGCGGCGTGTGCAGCAGGCCGTGGCACCGGGGCGCCGGCGTGCGCACCTTGGCGCGGGTGTTGGTGGGGTGGGGCGCCCCGGTGGGGTCCAGCACGTCGCACATGATCAGCACGTCGTCGCCGCCGCGGATCGGGTCGGGCACGACGCACACGGGCCTGCAGGCGGGGCGGCGGGCGGGCGGGAAGGGGTGGCGGGTGGGCGAGCCGCGGCGGCGGCAGATGCAGGCATGAAAGCGGCATGCTGGGCTGCATCGATGGTCCAGGCGAGGCGGAGGCTGGGCGCCCGGTGCCCGTGACCACAAGCCATCGTATAATGCCAGCGGCCCTCACCGCAGGATGCAGTCGGAGCTCTTGCCCTCGGCCTGGCCGGTGGAGGAGCCGTCAAAGGACCAGTCGGGGAAGGCGGCGGCGTCAAAGTTGGTGATGGGCTTCTGGATGACCTTGGTCTTGGAGCGCATCTCGTTGAACACGGCGCCCTGTGGGCGCCGGGGGGACGAGGGAGGCGGGAGGCGGGCGTGTGGGTTGAGAGGAGCCGCTCCAGGCCGGCAGGCTGGGCCCGCGGGTGTGTGCGGGCAGGGAGACCGGCTGCCGTCGCGAATCCGCGTCTCCCCGCACCTTGATAGGCTGCCCCTCCTGGCCGTCGTGCCAGATGTACTCTGCGCGCTGGGCCAGGGCCGACACGCTCACCACTGCCACGCGGGCCTGCGGGCGCGGCGGGGCGCCAATACAGGACTGTTGGCTGGGCAGCTATCTGCCGGCCTCCCGTGCGTGCCAATCGGATGACCGGTGCTGCCTGAAGGCTGACTGGGCGCCCTGGGTGGAAGGGCAGCACCTGCATCAACATGCCAGGGCATGTTGATGGGGCGAGGACAGCGGCCCACCTGGCGGCGCGCGGAGGCCGTGCCCGTCTTCAGGGGCTGGGCCACGCAGGCCTGCGGCAGCACAAAGGGCAATGTGGGTGCTGTGAACAACCCTGCCCAGATGGCCCGACCCAGCTGTGGGGCCAGGATGGGCTCCTAGGCATCGGGATGTCGTCCATCCATTGCAGGGCACGCTCTGGAGCGCAATGGGCGGCCTGTGCTGCCCTCAGCGGCTGTTCCATGCATCCTCTCGCCCACCTTGGAGCTCAGCACGGTAGCCATAGTGTGATGCGCCAATCCGTGGTCCAGGAGGGTAAAGAGCGACGCAGGGCCGCGGGCAGGCCCATGAAGCGGTCCCCCTTTCCTCACCCTCCTCAGCCCACCAGGGGCCCACGTGACTCACAGGACGATCTATATTCCTTCGCCCCGGAATCTGCAGAACCAGCTGGTGTAGTTGAGGACCAGGGGAACCCTGCCGGCGGGTGATCCACAAGAAGGCACGAGTGCCTGCGGCGCGAAGCTTGTGCAAAAACAGCGAGGGAGGCCTCTTGCATTTGCCAAGCGCAGCGGGCGTGCCTGCTGTTGAGAGCTTGGCTACTGCCGCCGCCGCCGCCACCGCCGCCGCCGACCGCTCAGCGCGCCACGCCTTTAGCAGCAGCAGCTGAACGCCATGGCGCACCACCAGCCCTCGCTGGCTGAGCAGATGGCGGCGCTGCAGCGCAAGGTGGACAAGGCGGCAGACTGGCGGGCAAAGAAGCGGGAGGTAGGTGGCGCGCCTCGCCCCGCTTGGCCGCCGCTGCGCTGAGTTGGGCACCTGCGCCGGTGCCGCTCCACCGTCCCTGCCGACATCTTGCTTTGTCGCTCCCCGGCCATGCCACCGGCGCAGGGAGGCGACGGCGGCGGCGGCGCGCGGGACACGTACGGCGACGGCCCGCAGCGCGCCGCCAAGCGCCGCCCGCCCAACGCCACGGGCGGCGTGCCGCTGGGGGGCGCCGCGGCGGCCGCGCAGGCGGCGGTGGCGGCGGCGGGGCAGCTGGCGGGGCCTGCTCTGCACCGCTGCGAGCTATGCGACGCCACGCTGGGAAGCGAGCGGGAGATGGCGGTTCACCTGGAGGGCGCGGCGCACCGCAAGGCGCTGCAGCGGCAGGCCGCAGAGGCAGACCGGCGGCGGCGGCTGGGTGCCTACGCTGACATGGCGGCGTCGGCGGTGGAGCAGGCCTCCTGGCAGGGAGGCCCCTCTGCCAGGCAGCAGCAGGGCGCCGCGGCGCCGCACCTGGCAGCCACCGCCGCGGCAGCCTCCGGCGGCAATGCTGCTGCCCTGGGCGGAAGGGGCGGCGGCGGCGGCGGCTGGCAGCCGCAGCGCGGTGGCGGCGGCAGGGGTGGCGGCGGCGGCGGCGGCGGCGGCAGCAGGGGCGGCGGCAGGGGCGACCGCCAGCAGCCAGGCAGCGGGTCACACGGGCGGGGGCAGCAGCCTCGAGGGCCCCCAGCGGCAGCTCCGGCTGCCCCGAGGAGGGACCTGACCTCGCACGCAGAGATGCTGCGGCAGGCACGAGGCGACGACAAGAGCCCGCTCGATATCGGCGGCTGGGTGCCTCCCAGCGTTCCGGCGCCCGCTCAGCTGGCGGCCCAGCAGCAACCCCAGCCAGCAGCCCACCCCGCAGCCGCCAAGCAGCAGCAGCCAGGCAGCGAGCAGCCAGCTGGTGCAGCGGGCGGCGAAGCCCAGCAGGCGCGGCCGGCAGGGCGTGGCGCTGGCGAGGAGCAACAGCAGGAAGGCCTGCTGGGAGGGCTGCTTTCATACAGCAACGACGACGCGGCCAGCAGCGGCAGCGGCGGCAGCAGCCAGGAAGGCGTGGCGGGCGGCGGCGCCGCTGCCGCCGGCGACCCAGCTGCGGCTGCGGCTGCGGCAGGGGCAGTGGGAGCTGGAGCGGGCGGCAGCGCAGACTCCGACGGAAGCGATAGTGGCAGCGAGTCGGATGGCGAGGAGAACCAGCCTGTCAGCTTCTTCACCTTCTGACTTGACCCGACCTGGCATGCGGGCCTGCCGTTGCCTGGATGCCTGGGGGGGGGGGGGGCACCCCCCCCAGCTGCGCCTCTCATTTTGGCGCCCAGTTTTCCTTGTCAGTGTACCTTGTTTTTCACAAATTCTACACCTTTAAACAATCAGAATGGCGCAAGTGGGTAGTGTGATAGTGGTGTCATTTGCTGCCGTCGGGCAGTGCCAGTGTTCAAATAGCGGGGCTGGTCACCAGCGGGCTTGCCGGGGAAACCGCCTGTTGTGTCATCAGCGAAGGACTGCACAGTGCTCAGCCTGCTCGCATCGGCTCAGGGCTCTTCATCACATCATGTGCAGCGGCGCCGTGTCGCCGCCCTCAACCGCCTTGCCCTGGCCAGGCTGGAAAGTGGGGTTGCTGTACGCGTACTGGCTGCCCAGGATGGGTGCGGAGCCGGCAGCGGCGGCGGCGCGGGACTGCACAGTCAAAATGGGGGTGGGATGGGGGGAAGCACAGATCAGTTTCTCCCACTCAGGAGGTGGATTCAAGGCTGCCAACCCAGAGGGGCCAGCACCTCCCCCCCACTCCCCTGGAGCCGCACACCTCCCACACCACACACCGCCACCTCCTTGCCGCTCACCTTGCGGTGCTGGCGGGCCAGCACGCAGCGCCGGATGAGCCAGGCCAGCAGTGGCAGCACCACCAGGCCTCCCAGCACGCACACCAGTATGATCACGTAGTCGTCCACCACCGCCTTCTCCTCGGGGTACAGAGAGGCGGCGGGCGGCGGCGGCGCCTGCGGCGAGTGCGCAGCGGGGGCAGGGCTGTTTCGCTGGGTTGTGCCGAGAACGAGAGCTGCACGCACATGTGCGGCTGCCAGAGAGCGAGGCTGAACTGACATGCATGATGCCGGCAACTCTTATGCAGTCCAGCCACACACACCCAGCCAGCCAGCCAGCCTGCAGGCACCCCACCTCCACTGTCGGCACCTCCGCAGCCTTGACCTCGGCCGGCACGGGCTGGATGGGCGGCGCGGGCGGGGAGAGCAGGATGAGGGGCAGCGTGGGGACTTCCACCGGTGGCAGCGCCACCGCTGGAGAGGGCGCAAACGCCACCACAGGCGGGGGTGGGGGCGGGGAGCCGGCCATGAGGATGATGGGTGGGCTGGGCTCTGGAGGGCAGGGAGGCAGGCGGGCACAGGGTGTGTGAACAGGTTAGAGGGACGAGGCACCTTTGAGCACAATAGGAGCTGCAGCAGCCCGCTGCAGAGGTTGCAGCAGCAGCAAGCACAGGAGGCTGCACCCCACCGCCACTGCAGGCCCAGCACGTACCGGGGAAGGTCGGCACAACCGCCTGCGTGCAGTTGATGGTACCGCCTGGCAGCAGGTAGGGGCCACGGTACAGATCAGACGAGCCGGCTGCCAGCTGCTGGGCAGCGCAGAGGTCGGCCGCGGTCAAGCCGGCGCCGCCGCCCTGCAGGGAATGGAGGGCAGCGGAGGAGCCCCTGGGCGCGCCAAGGGTCGGACCAGCCTGAGGCCGCAGGGCGGCATGGACAGCGTCGATGCAGTCTGGCCCTTGCCCCCCGCCGCAGCGCTCTAGGGCAAAAGAGAGCTCACCTGCTGGGCGAGCAGGCGGCGCTGGTCGGCAAATACGGGGCTCAGCTTGCTGCAGGGGGGCGGGAGACGAGCGGGCAGGGTTCCGAAGCTGTGTCAGCCATAGCGGCGTGGTGCTGGCCAGCTGGCAGCAGGCACCACTGGTACCGCCGGAGCCGGCCCGCCCAGTCGCTGCAACCCCGCCCCTGCGCCCTCACCTGAGCAGCTGCACGCTGGCGGCCTGGCCCTCCTGCTCATGGCGGCGCTGCTCAGGGGTCAGGCACTGCGCGACGCTCCACGCGCCGGGCAGCAGGCTGAAGGTGCCTGCAGGGCTTTGGGGCAGGTGCGGCCCAACGTATGCGTGACGACGTCCCAACGCATGCGTGGCGACACGTGCGGCGGGGAAGGGAACACAGGGCAGCGGCCCAAGGAAGCAGCAAGCGCCTGCCAGCTCACCCTCTGGGCACGGCAGGCAGGCGCGGCCATCGGCGCTGCTGTAGGTGCCGGGCTGGCAGGTGCGGCAGGCGGCGCTGCCCAGGGCCGACGCCACGCGCCCCGCCGCGCACGGCTTGCATGCCGCGGCACCGGCGTTGAAGGCGTACGTGCCAGCGGCGCAGGCGGTGCACCGCGCAGGGCCGTCGCGTGTGTCGGCGTATGTGCCGGGGATGCAGGCGGGAGGGGAGGGAGGCTTGGGGGCCAGCGCCGCCGTCAGGATGTCAACCACCTCATCCACAGGCACCTGCGGGGGGCAGTGTTGGCGGACTGCAGTCAGCTGAGATGGCGCAGCAAGATCCTGCAGCGCTGGCCCACCAGCCATGCATCGCACGCGGCTGGTGCAGCAGGCTGCCGCTGCCGCTGCTGCACTGGTGCCGCCCATGCAGCGCACCTGCATCGCCTCCTGCATCCAGTATGCCTGCGGCACCGGCAGCAGCCAGTACTGCTGCTGCAGCGCGGCGGCGGTGTGCCAGAACATGAGGGGCGGGTCAGCCATGAACAGGAACTCCACCACTGCAGTGCGGGGTGGGGTGGGGTGCACAGAGGTGGGGCATGCAGGTGGAGGGCAGGGTTGGGTTGGAAGGAGGGCAGCGGGCGGCATGCAGACCCCGGCAATGCCAGCTCCGCATCACTGCTGCCGGGCTGGAGCCTGCATCACTGCCGCTACCGGACAGCACACTTGCCTGTGGTGCCCGGCGCTGAGAAGAGGATGTGGGAGAGGCCGGCGCCGTGGGGCCCCGCCACCAGGCGCGCGCGCTGGAACAGGGCGACGGTTTCGGCGGCGCCCACTCCGCCGCTGAACACCACCAGCGGCTGCTGGGGGAAGGCGGCGCGAATGGCTGCAGCGATGCGGGGGCAGGCACGTGCAGGCACACGCATGCGGGGTCGGCAGACCGGCAGTCAGCGGCGTGATGATGCCTTGTCAGCCTGCCGGGTGCAGCCAGCCGGCCGGCCGCCCACCTGCCAGCAATGCCTCCTCGTTAGCCACCCGCCGCGTGGGCTCCTCGCTGCGGGACACGTAGATGAGCAGGTCGCGCTGGGCCTGCTGGGCATGAGGTGGTTGGGGTGGGTGGGTGACAGCCGGGGGTGGCAAGCCGGCCCATGGGTGCACCACCTGCTCCACATACGTATACCCAGAGGACGGCAACCGCCTCAGCCTGCGCGCAGCTGTCGCATTAGCGAGGGCAGCAGCATCCAGCCGTCCTGCGCCTTACCTCTGGCAGCGTCTGCACGCCCAGCCCCTGGCGAACCAGCTGCAGGCCCTCACGAGGCGGCGTGATGCGGGGAGTGGGGGTGGGCACCAGCAGGCGGTCTGCAGGCAATGAGCGCAGGGCACCTGGTGATGCCTGCTGGTGTAGTGCATCGGCTCATACCACCGCCGCTGCAGCAGGCTACGCGAGGGAAGCGGCCTGCCGCCCCTCACCCGCGCAGTACACCCTGCTGGCGTTGTACGGCACGATCTGGGAGCGCTGCACGCCCAGCAGCTCCAGGTACTGCAAAGGGGCAGCTTGGCGTCGGTGTGCGCACGCAAGGCGGGCAGGGCAGCAGCAGGTGCAGAGGGCTGCGGGTCGGGCCCTGGTGGCACCAAGCTTGGCGGCGCCAAGCCTGTTGCCAGGCACAGCAGATCGGCAACCGTTTGCAGCAAGGCCCAGCCCAGCCACCCCTCTGGCTCACCTCCGCCTCGTACGGCTGGCCCCAGGTCAGCAGCTTGACGTCAGACGTCAGCCGCCCGCTCTTCATCAGCAGCGCAACCCTGCAGGGCAAGGGAGCGAGCGGGTCGGCTGCAAGGCCCGGCGCTGCCACTGGCATGCAGCCACCCAGCTGATCGAGTGCCGCCAGAAGGCCCCGAGGGACCCCCATGCCCGATGGGAATCAGGCGGGCCTCCTTGGACCCACCTGGGTAGCGCCTCCTCCACAAAGTGGTAGTACATGTGGCCGTACCGCTGCACCACGCTGGCCAGAGAGGAGAAGCGCTCGCAGGAGGCCGCCGCCTGCAGGTGGGCAGTGCACGTGATTGGGAAGTGCAGGGAGATATATGATTGGGCATGCACCACTCCATCCCTGCACAACCTGCCCCACACCCCAAGCCCAAGGCAGCCCACCTGGGCCACAGAGCGCTGCGGCAGCGGCAGGAGCGGCGAGGTGCGTGCAAAGAAGAAGTGGGGCGGGTGGTAGGCGCGGCCGGCGTCGTCGTACACCAACCCGCCCTCGCCCTCCACAAAGCCGTGGTGGATGGTGGCCACGTACTGCAGGAGTTGGGAGCACGGCAGGAGGTGGGAGGGCCACACTGCCTGGCAGGGGGGAGCAGCAAAGCGTGTCGGCTGCCGCACCCCGGCCACCCAGGCACGGCATCTCTCACACACCTGCTCGGCGGTATCTGTGAACATGTTGTCGCCAGCAGGGGCCACGTCTTGCAGCAGGTTGAAGGCTGGGGCAAAGTCGGTGAGCAACTGGGGATCGAGGGTGCGTGGCGGGGAGCGGGGGAAGGGCTGCTGCGGGCCGCCCACGCGCGTCACCTCCACGCCCGCCCCGGTCATGGAGAAGTCTGTAACGACAGTCCAGTCCTGCTGGGATGAGGCTGCTGGCAGTGACGCCGCTGCCGCGAGGGTGGTGAGGAGGAAGAGGAGCAGCGAGCGAGGTGCCTTAGAAGGCGCCGGCGGTCGCCGCTCGCGGCCGGCGGGTTCCCGCCGCCCTGCGCCAGGGTAGGCCATGGCGGCCATGAAGGCAGCCTTGAAAGGGGTGCTAGATGGTCCGAAGACCAGTTCTGCGTCCCTTGGGGCCTCCCCCTTGCTGCCTCGGGATGTGATCGCCGTGGAGAGCGGGCTGATAAGCTCTGTCCTGCCCTGTAATAGTCTTATGTCCTCTATCACAACGATGAGATGGGCCAGGGGCGCAACAAGGGCATGTGGCGTTGGATCGACGTAAAGAAAATTGATGTCAACAGCGTGGCACGGCGCCTACGCGTACATGCCAATCAGACGTCGACACTGCTCCACACGGCCATCTGCGCTTGCCACACCGTGTTTCAGAGCAGGGGAGGCCGCCTGCGTGTCTGCCCGCCGATCACCCGCCTGTCCTTTCGCCGTTTAGCTCAACCGCACCCCTTGGGCACCCACCTAAGAGCCGGAGACGATCACCAGTCGTGCCAGGCCGCGGCCCGTGCATTACAGCTCCCCGCCGCCCCGCCGTCGCTGCCCCGCCCGCCGGCCTTTCCTGCACCGAGATGGCCACCCGCGGCCGCCACACCCGTGATGATGGGCAGAGAGAGTTCACGGGACGAGTACGGCGCTGGAACCGGGTGTGGGCGCCTTCTAAAGAACCAAAAAGCAAGGAGCTAAGGTTTCAGAGGTGGATGCGCACAGGTAAGCGGGCTGGTGGCTTTGCAGGCGGCGTACCACGCGCCTGACACTGGCAGCTGGAGAGGCAGCAATGGTTTGCCTCCCTGGTGTGTCCCTTCACCTCTACCTGCTGAACTCGTCCCTGCTGCAGATGAGCGACCGCCGCAGCTGGCAGGGCCCAGACACGCATACATTGTGCCGGTGAGTGGTGGGGCTGAGCAATGCAGGCGATGGACAGCCCAACCAGCTTGTGGTGTGGGTGCCAATGCCCGCCCCGCTACCCTTCCCTGCATGTTCCGCAGTACAAGGACCCTGCGGCAAAGCCCTACCCGCTGCATCGCATGGTGCCGCCGCCGGGGCCGCCAGGGCTGCCTGCCATGGCAGCGCCTGCGGCTGGTGCAGCGGGCATCAAGCGCGGCAAGTCACAGGTTGGTGTGCACGATGGGGCTTTGTGTACGCCGTGAAACTGTGCTGTGATTGCTGTTTTTCAGTTGCATCTGCTGCTCTGGCGCGGCGCCAGTGCATGCAAGTTAAAGGTTTTGTTGCGATGCTGGCAACGCTGACGTGCTACCCCGGTGCTGTTGCTGCCTGTCGTGCAGCCGGCACTAGCAGACGCGCACCATTCCGGGCCGCCAGCAGCCGCGGCCCCGGCGCCGCTGCAGCCGCCTGCGGCGCCGCCGCCCAAGATCAAGCTCAAGTTTACGCTTGGGGCCAGGATAGATGCGGCAAATGCTGCAGCCGGTGCCGGAGGGGCGGCGCCGAGCCCCGCAGCAGCAGCAGCAAGTATGGGCTCGCCCCCTGCAGCGCCAGGCCAGGTGTCGCCTCTGGGGCAGTCATCGCCCTTCCCGTCTGGCGCTGGGCAGCAGCAGCAGCAGCAGGCGCAGCAGGGCACGGCGTCGATGCAGCTCGACCCGCCTCCGCCCGCATGAGGCCTGTCTTCCCGCTAGCTCTCTCGCCAGGCGTCGTTGATTTGTAGCATTGTGCTGCGCTCCTGTAACGGACAAGCACAGTGGCCCCTCTGTCTGTCTGTTCTGATCGGTCAAGCTGCCGCCAGGCCACGTCCCGCCCGTCCCTGCGCCGCCGCACTGCTGTCATCAGTGGCCCATCGGCCGCTCCTGTGATCCGCACACAATCTACACACGATGGATGGCGAGCCGGTGACGCTGGCCACCGTGCCTGCGCGCGGCAATCGCCTGCACATCAGTTTTGGGCTGGGCAACGAGCTGCACGTGGCGGACATTGATACCAATGGCAAGGAGCAGTCTACGGCATCGGTGGTGCAGTGGTGAGCGTCCCACAGAGGGAGCACCGCATGATCACCTGCCTCCGAGCGCTGCACTGCTCGCCTGCCTCGCTCGCATCCCCGATTTCTTTGGATCACCGTTCCATACCGCAGGGGACAGCTGACGGCCGGACAGCGCCGCATCGCCTACGACTCCGTCGCCCTCTACCAGCAGCTGCACCAGCGGGCTCTGGACCCCCTCTCCCCTGAGGGATGGAGCGCCGCGATGCAGTACAGCAAGACAGTGAGCTCCATCCTGGCCGCAGACGGCGTCAGGTGCGGGGCGGCGGTCGGGTCGTGGCAGGGGCGGGTGGTCGACTTGTGGAGGCCTGTGCTGCTGCACGGGATTGCTGTTCCCAGCCACATACCGCCGCCATGCTGTGCGCCTGCAGGGGCGCCGAGGCCACGGCGGATGAGCTGTCGGCGCTGCAGGAGCGCGCTCTCTGGGACCTCTTGTCCCTCTTCTTCCTGGAGTCGTCCTCCAGCGGCGGCGGCGGCGGCGGGGAGGGCATGGTGGCGCAGGTGGGCCGCCAGCCTAGCCGACAGGGGCTGCAGGAAGCGGGTGTGACAGCGGCGGCGCCTCTGCTGGGGCTGAGCAGGCGGGACATTGCGCTGGTTGAAGCCAGCTGGGGCTGGCGTCAGCAGCAGGCAGCAGGAGGTGTGGCGTCTTGAGCCGCACCCCCCACCCTCCCCCGCAGGACCTGGCCCGCTGGCTGCGCGGCAACGCCACCGCGGTGGCTGGCGGCGTGGCGGCCTCGCCGCTGCCGGGCGCGGTGGCGGCGCAGCTGCGCGGCGCGTCGCTACCCGAGGGCGAGCCGCCGTACTGGCCCGCCGTGACGCGCCTGGTGGCCCTGGGCTGGATCGACGACGCCATCGAGCTGCTGGGCCTGCACTCCGCCTGGCTGCGCTACGACGGCAGCGGGGTGCTGGAGGCGGCGGACGGCGCGGCGCGGGCGCTGGTGGGCGCGCTGGAGGCGGCCACGCTGCTGCTGCGCCGCTTCCCCGTGCTCAGCGCGGCGGGCGTGGTGCAGGGCGCGGGGCGCGAGTGCGCCACCCCCTCCGAGTTCGCCGCCTACCGGCGCACCTGGCAGGCGCAGAGCGCGGCGCTGGCGGCCGACGGCGGCATGTGGGTGGCGTGCGAGGGCGCGGACGCGGCGACGGCGCGCGGCCTGCGCGCCGTGCTGGGCGTGCTGGCGGGAGACGAGGAGGCGCTGGCGGCGGCCGCCGCCAGCTGGCTGGAGCTGCTGGTGTCCCAGCTGCTGCACGTCTACCCGGCGGCGCGCCCCCAGGCGGAGCTGCGCCAGTTGGCGCAGCGCGCGTTTGAGGCGGGCGGCGGCGCCTCCGCCTCCGACTTCCTGCAAGTGGCGGCGGCCCTGCTGGAGGCGTGCTGCGAGCTGGATGCCCAGGCCGCCATGCGCGTCTGCTCCTCCTTCTGCTCCAGCTGGTTCATGGCGCACGCGCCAGACCTGATGGCGGCGCACCCCGCGGGTGAGGGCGCGCTACTGCGGTGCCGGGCAGGGCTGGGTGGCTGTCGATTGTTTGGCGCAGAAGCGAAAGGGAGGTGGGTGCCTGCCTGTGGGTCCGCGGGCCTGCAGGGCGCGCTGCCTTGGGTCGCCGTCCTGCTGCGCCTTGACTGCGCTGCCTGTGCCGCCGCCGCTGGCGCTGCCTTGCCCTGCAGGCGCGGGCGTGCTGGGGCGCGAGCTGCCTCACCTGGGCGGCAGCCAGGTGGAGTTCTACACGCTGGAGTATGCCTCCTCGCTGATGGCCCACGCCCCCACCTGGCCCCTGGCCGCCGCCTACCTGGCCTGGTGCCCCGCACACGGACAGGCGGCGCTGGAGGCGCTGCTGCGCCGGCTGCCGCTGGAGGCGGCGGAGCCGTGGGTGGCGCGCAAGGGCGCGGAGCTGGCGCGCTACCACGGGCTGACGCGGGTGGCGGAGGGTGAGGCGGCTGCCGGGGACGGGCTACGTGGGCGGAGGGTGTGGGCGGTTGGCTGTGCGTCTGCTGCTACCGGGCCTGCTTCTGCAGGTGCCTGCATGCCCGTCTGCTGGTTGCACCCCTCTCACCCGCCTGCCCCCGCCATATCCACCTGCCGCTGGCGCAGACGTGGAGCGCATGCAGGGCGTGCTGTGCTGGCAGGCGGGCATGCTGGGCGCGGCGCTGGCCTGGCTGGGGCGGTGCGGCGACGTGCCCCGCGTCAACGAGGCGCTCGCGCCGCTGGCTGCCGCGGTCAGCGAGGGCCGTGTGTCAGAGGAGCAAGCGGCGGCCCTGGACGCGCTGCAGCCTGTGCTTGAGACCTTGCCGCCAGGCAGCTGCAATGCAGCGCTCCTGTCGGTGCACCGCCTGCTGAAGGGGGGTACCAGTAGCGGCAGCGGCAGCGGCGGCATGCACGCGGCGGTGGCAGCGCTGGCGCAGCTCCCGGAGGCCATGCGGGACAGCTGCCTGCAGCTGGTGTGCACCGCGGTGCCAGTCATGCCGCCGGGGGAGCTGTCTGAGCGAGACGTGCTGTACCTGCTGCAGTGGCTGCTGGTGGGTGCTGCCTTTGTGCTCTCCTTCACTGTGCTGCTGATGAGGGCCGCACGGCTGCTGCTGCCCTGGGGCTGCGCCGGCTGCGCCCACACCCACCTCTGCCATGCCTTGCCTGCCGTACAGAACGCGGAGGGGCGGCTGCCGCCGGGAAAGCAGGGCAGCATGCTGGCAGCGGCTGTGCAGACGGCGCGGCTGGCACTGGTGCGCAGCCTGGCGGCCAGCCACATGAAGCAGCCCCCGGTGGGGCAGCAATGATCCTACGTTGCCCTACATCGGTGTTGTAATTACAACTTTGTAGATGTGGCATGCTTTCTGAGCAAGAGGCTGACCGTAGCTGCCCCAGGTTGGCTCGCCGCTGACTTGGCGCGCTGTGCTGCGCCGCTGCAGGAAGTCATGCACAGCAAACGCAATTGGAATTGCCAGCACAGCGCGGTTCATCACAGCAGCTACTCAGAGGGCAGCAGAGGGCTGCGAGTGTGCAGGTGTGGCATCGCTATCTGATCCCGCCGCTTTCGGCAGCCCCCCTACGGCTGCAGCTGCGGGTGGTGCTTCGTAAAGGCGCCGAGGTGCTGCAGGCCGCCCGCCGCCTGCTGCAGCGGACAGCAGCGGCTCCCGCCGCCGGCCGCCTCGCGCTTCCCGCCATGGCGCACATCACGTCAGTGCGGCTGCAAGGCTTCAAATCCGTCTCCCAGCTTGATGTTCGCTTCGGTAGAGGGCTGAATGTCATCGTGGGTAAGCCCGCTGGAATGCTCCCCTCTCTGAGCAACCCTCGTATCTCACCTTGCTGCCTCCGCCATCCCTTGCGCCCTGTTTGATGTTTCCTTCGTTTGATGGTTCCACCTCTGCTGCCGCTCAGGTGCAAACGGCTGTGGCAAGTCCTCACTGTTGGACGCACTCTGCTTTGCCTTCGCGGCCGCCCCACGCAGCCTCAGTGTGGCGTCGCTGGCGGAGCTGCAGAACAGCGACAGCAATCAGGTGAGGGGCAGGGTGCGCCTGCTTCACTGCCCCTTGCGCACAGCTCCTTCCTTTGCTTGTCAACTGCTGCCCTGCCTCTTATCCCCCTAACATCCTGCCACTGCAGGTTTGCGAGGTTTGCGTTCAGCTGCAGACCGGGCGCGGGACGGGCCGGGAGATGCACACGGTGCAAGCGGCGCTCACCCCTGACGGCACTCGCGCCTACAAGGTCAACGGCAGGTGGGCAGGCACCGCGCCAGTGATGCGGAACGTGCTGGCAAATCAAGCCTGCAAGATCGCTCCATGCTGCTTCTGCATTTTGCGCACGCCTGCCCTAAACTCCCACGCCTGCATCGCCGCCTCCACCCGCAGGCAGCGCAGCGGCAAGGAGGTGCGCGAGTTCCTGCGCGGCCTGGGTGTGTGCCTGGACAGCGCTGCCGCTGTCATCAAGCAAGCGCGTGTAACGTCGCTTGCCGACAGCGCCAGCCCAGCAGACCTGGCGGCTGTGGTGGCCGAGGCCAGTGGCCTGGGTGAGCCATGCTGCTTGGCATGAGACGCATGCTGCACATGAGCTGCCTGCTGCGATTCCTCTGCCGGTACATGGCCTCTGCTGCTCACTCGCACTGCTGCACTGCTGGCGCAGGGCGCTGGAACGAAGAGGTTTCTGCCGCTTCTGAGGAGCTGAAGCGCACACGCAAGGCTGTGGTGGAGGTGCAGGCCAGCCTGGCCACCATGGTGGGTGGAGTGGCCGCTACCTGCAATGCTTGCTGCCGCAGATCAGGAATGCTTCTGCCAAACACAGTGTGCTTGGGGATGCTTGCCGAATGCCACTCGGGAGGTCTTCACACTGTTTTCTGGACAGCTGAACTCGCTCCTGCAAAATGCAGGAAGAGGCGGCGGCAGTAGACGGCGAGAAACTGCGGGCCGTGGAACGGCTGCATCAGATTGACCACGAGGCCGCTGACATGGCTCAGCGGATGGCAGGCATGCTGCAGGCAGGGGTCGAGCTGTGCCGCTCGCAGGCGGCAGCTGGTCAGGCCGCGACCGAAGCAGCTTCGGCAAGGCTGGCAGAGGCGCGGGTGCAGGTGGACCGCTGGCAGGGCGAGGTCGAGGACGCCAGGCAGCAGCTGGCAGCGGCTCAGGAGCAGGCAGGCGTCACTGGTGGTGACGAGGTACTGCCGCTGCAGCAGGCAGTTGCGGCAGCCGAGGAGGAAGTGCGCCTGCTGATGGAGCAGCAGCAACGGCGGCACCAGCTGGAGGCCCAGCTGGAGCAGGCAGCCGCGGCGGTCCAGCAGCTTGCTGCTACCCACAGTCAAGCAGCAGTGGAGCTGGCAGAATGCCAGCAGGCACATTGCAGGCTGGATGCCGAACTGCAGCAGGCCGAGTCGGCAGCTACTCTATCAGCTCTGCACGCGTCGCTGGCAGCCGAGGAGCGGCAGCTGGCTGCCGCTGTGGCAGCCAAGGAGCTGGCAGTGGCAGCTGCCAAAGCCACTGCCATGGAGACCAGCGGCAGGCTGCAGGAGCTGCAGGTAGAGCAGCAGCGCCTTCGCAATGCTGCTCTGGTGGCTGGATCGGAGCCTGGCTGTGATGACAGCAGCAGGCAAGGGCGGCCGCAGCTTCGTTTGAAGCTGGAGATGGAGGCCGTGCAGCAGCGGGGCCGCCTGCAGCAGATTCAGCAGCAGGAGCAGCAGCTGCAGGTGGAGGTGGGCATGCTTGCGGCACAGCTGGGCCGGACAGCACCCAGCAGCAGCGGCGCTACCTGGCGCCCGCTGCACCAGTGCTTCTCGCTGCAGGAGCCGCAACGCTGCCAGCAGTATGCTACAGCACTGCAGGTATTGGCCGGCAGCAAGCTGGATGTGGTGGTGGTGGACAGCTTGGAGGCGGCTGGGCAGCTGCTGGCGGCAGGGGGCGGGACCCGCATCTGGCCTCTGGACAGCCTGGTGGCTACAGACCACACCCTGCAGCAGCGCCGTGCGACCCAGCACTTCCCCAGCGGTGAGTACCACACTAGTGCTGCAGGCAGCTGCAGCGGCTGAGCGATTGCAGTGCAGCCACGCATCCTGCTATGCTGCACCTCAGCAGTGTGTGCTCGTGCTGTGCCTCAACGCTTCCCCTGTCTCTGGCCGCAGGCCAGGTGGTGCTGCCAGTGGACCTGCTGCACTCTGAGGCGAGCTACCGCCCCGCCGTCCTGCGCGCCTTTGGCGGCCACGTCATTGCGGCCACTGATGCAGGTAGGCTAGCGTGCTAGTGCGTCTGCAGCTTGAGTTCGAGAGATACGCCGTTGCTGTTGGAAGGCTTTGGGGCGGTCACGGCACCTGCAGCAGTGCTGACCAGCATGCCCACATGCCCGCATGTCCTCATGGAGACACATCTGCTGCCTGCCTCCCTCGCTGTGCTGCTGAAGTGGCTGAGCAGCTCATCAACCGCTTCAGCATCCCCTCCATCACTCCAGACGGCAAGGTCACCTCGCGCGGCACCCTGCAGGCAAGGCGGCTGCCACCTCTCCACCGCGCATCTTCCCTCAGCTTTTTGCTCGGCCAGCATTGACTGCTGCTGGCTGCCCCTCACCCTGCATCCGTGTGTGTTGTGGTGCAGGGCGGCTGGCGGGGCCCCGGCATTGCCGTCAGCCAGTCGCCCATGCACCTCAAGATCAGCCTGGCCGCGGCTGAGAGGCAGCTGGCGGCGGTGCAGCAGGAGGTGGCATCAGCGCAGGTGGTGCTGGACGCTTGCCAGCAGCAGCAGCTTGATGCACAGCAGCAGGAGGATGCTGCTGAGGCAGCAAGTGCTGAGCTGGCTGCAGCAGAGCGCGAGGTGCATGCATGCCAGCTACAGCTTGCCAGGCAGCGTGCCGCACATGCAGACGCTGCAGCGGTGGTTGCCAGGATGCAGGCTGAGCTGGCAGCCAAGCGGCAGCTGCTTCAGAGTTTGGATGCGGAGGGCGCCGGCGGTAGCAACAGCGGTGCACAGGCAGCGTTGGGCAGGGAGCAGCAGCGGCTCGCTGTGTCCGCCGTGGCGCTGGAGCGGCGGGCCCAGGCTGCTGCAGCTGAGCTGGCAGAGGCGGCTGCCAGGGTTGCTGCTGCTGAGGACGAGCTTGCGCTCTTGCAGGCCGAGCCAGCCTGGGCTGCCGTGATGGACAGCCGCCGCGGGGAGCTTGCCAGTGCCATGGCAGCACTGCTGGCCAAGCAGCAGGAGCACTGCGAGCAGTCTGCTGCTGTGGCAGACCGCCAGAAGGAAGGGGAGCGGACTGCCAATCAGCTCAGCATGGCGGAGCAGGCCCTTGATGCGGCAGAGGTAGCAGCGGCCCGGCTGCGCGCTGCAGCCGTGTGCCTGGAGGGTGTGCAGCGTGACTTGCAGCAGGAGCTGCAGGCGCTGCTGAGGGAGGTTCCAGAGCTGGGGGCCGTCGTGCAGGCTCCGCAGAGTCGCGGCGATCATGGCAGCAGCGGTAGCGGCACGCAATCGGTGGATCAGGTGCAGCAGGCCTGCGCCAAGCTGGCGCGCCAGCGTGTCCGGCTGCTGCAGGAGCGGCAGCACATCTCTGCCGCCAGCCTGCCACTCAGCGAGCAGCTGCGCTTCCGGGAGCAGCAGGCGCGGCTGGTGGCCTCCAGGCAGCAGGCCGCCACGCTGGAGACAGCGGCCCAGCGGCTGCAAGAGGGCATCACCTGTGCCAACAGCCAGGTGGGCTTGCCAGGGAGGGGTGGGTGGGCTTGTTGGAGCGCAACTGCTGCGCTGGTGCGCCTGCAGGCCGCTGCCGAGATGGCCTGCCAACGTGCCTGCCTGCTCGCCCGTGTGCAGGTGCTGGCTATGAACGAAGCGGTGTTCAGGGCCATCGCCACCACTTTCCAGTCGCTGGTGGCCGCTGTGATGCCCGCCTACCACTTGCGCTTGCGCAAGGTAACTAGGGACTGGCCCAGTGGGGCTCTCGGGAGCGGTTGCTTGGGGTCCAAGTTTGTTCCCAAGCTGCTTAAACTCGTGCCGCCAGGTAGTCCATGCAGGTGGGTGCAGAAGTGCACGAGGGCGTGCGTCTCGAGTTTGCGCACAGCCCGGCCGGCGCTGCAGCGGCAGATGAGGCTCCCAGCGACATTGCAGATGGTGGCAGTGGGGAGTGGCGCACTGGGCTGGATGCGCTTTCGGGTGGACAACGCACCATGGTTGCCCTGGCCTTTACCGTGGCGGTGAGCTGAAGCGCTGGCCTTCTCTTGCCTGGCCATGGTGCACATCCTGTTCCGCTTTCATGGCGATGGCTGCCACGGTCCCACTTGGCAAGAAAGCCCTGCTGCACTTGGGGTGTAGGCCTCCATGTCAGGCGCTGCCACCTCGTTGCTGCTGATGGACGAGGTGGACGCGGCGCTGGACGAGACCAACCAGGCGCTGGTGATCACCTCATGAGTGGTGGCTGAGCGGATGGGGCCGCAAGGCAAGGGAACGACCACAACTGCCAGCAAGGTTGGCTTGGCCCTTTGCACCTGCAGGTGGCCCGCCTGTTTTGCACGCTGAGTGGCAGCGGAAACAATGGCAGCGGCACCTCGGTTTCGGCCTGCCGCCAAGTGCTATGCGTCAGCCACAACGCAGCATTCCAGCAGTTGTGCCAGCACGTGGTGAGGCTGACCCGGGGCCCGGCAGGCACGCAGCTGGCGGAGGGCAGCGTTGGGGTGGCGCCGCCGGCGGCCGGCGGGCGCAGCAAAAAGGCGCGCAACGCGTAGCGCATTCATGCTGCCTGGCATTCCATGCTGCTTGCGATGTATGTGTAGTGCCGCAATGCAAGCCTGCCGGTCAAGCTGGAATTCCTTGGAAGGGCAAGATGTCGGGGGATCCCGCTACATGTGAATAGGGCTGCGTTTGGGGGTATGGCTCCACGGGCGGTGCGCGGCGGTACGGCTTGGGTACTGTCGGCCGCCAGCTGGTGCATGGCAGGTGGAGGGTGTGTGGACCATGGGAAGAGGTTGTGCACCATGGGATTAAAGTTGTGGACCGCGGGAATAAACGTGTGCACCATGGGAAGAGGTTTGCGTGTATGGGCTTAAAGTCTGGTAAAGCAAGAACTAGCTTGCAACATAGACTCCCCGCCGAAACGGGACGGGAACCGGGCGAAAGCAGAGAAAGCAATAAAACAGGGGTGGAGCAAGGCGACATGCAACGCAAGCAGCTGACAGGGCACGCATCGAAACGTGTGTATGACTGGCAAAGTGGCATGGCGCATTGGGGAGAAACGCAACGGTACGGGAGCATGGGCTGGCCAAACGGCAGTGCGGAACGCTAGGTCACTAGAAAAGCAGGGAAAGGCGCACTATGTATGCAATGAGGGCAGCCCCGGCTCGGGCCCGTTGAGAAAGCAGTGGGCGGGAGGGGGGAGGCAGCGATTTTTAGGGTTTAGTATATAGACCCTAGTATTCTCCAAACCCCCCTCCTCGAACCGTGTGTGGCTGCTCTCAGCCGCCCTCTGAGGTGCTGGACGGACGCCCCTCGACGAGAAGAGCAGTTCACCAACTTGGTTTGCCCCCAAACTCGGCCTGGCCACCAAGTTGTGGCCCCCCCCTGTGCTTGGTGTGGGAGCTGAGATCGGCTGTGTGCACAGAAGCGGGTGCCGTTGGAGCTGTGCACCGAATCTCCCTCGCCTGAGCACATGGCCGTCTTCCTCTCGTCGAGAGGGATCCGGGGATACCCGGGTTTGTGCTTTGGAGCCCTGTGGATGGGCCAGAACGGCCGTGCCTGTCCATCTCCCCCTGCTGCCAGCTGTAGCCTGTTCGGCTGGGCGATGCCAGGGGCTTGGCAGGGCCACCAGTGCCTCTCACCTGGTGCTCTGCCCTGGGCCCCCCACTATTTCGGACCCCAGGAGCACGGTGGTGGCCTCAGGTGGGTCGGCCGCCCCCTGGCCAAGCCCCTGCACCGCCCTGCACACGCCCAGCTGCCCAGCACCGTGTGGCTTTTGGAATCCGAACAAGTGCTCGAGGCAGTGGGATGAGCCCCCCAGAGAAATGCCTCAGACCATGTGACCCCCCCAAATCGACCACGCCGAATCCGAATCTGGCCTCAGAACGCC
>NW_005435083.1:2227299-2244676 GCF_000147415.1 Chlorella variabilis | reverse complement strand
CGCGTGGCGGTGGCGGCGTCGAGGCGGCGGGCGACGAGGAGGCGCTGGCGCAGCTGCGGCCGCTGCTGGAGGTGCAGGATGAAAACCTGGTGACGGGGCGCATCGTGGCCATCACGGGAGGTCAGTGCTGACTCGCCCAGGCTGGCTGGGAGAGGGGGCCCTCCAAACTGCTGGCTGGGAGGGTGGGATCTCCCACAAGCCATGGTGGAGGCTGCACGTTTGCTGCCGTGCCTGCTCCAACTGACACGAGTATCACCGGGCCTGCCTTCAACGACGTGCCTGCGCCTTGCATCCTTGTAGGTGACCCCGACCGTGCCGAGCAGCTGCTGCTGTCCAGCTCCCGCCCCACCGCCGCCATCGAGGTGCGGCGCCAGCTGGGCCACTGGGATCGCGCCATCGAGCTGGCTGAAGAGCTGGAGCCGCATGCGGTGGGCAGCCTGTCGCTGCTGCGGGCGCAGGCACTGGAGGCGGATGGGCAGGTGGGGATTCCTGAGGGTCTGCTCTTATCACCATACGAGCAGTAGTACTGCAAGAATGTGCAGCTGTTGCTGCTGCTCGCCTTGCCCGCCTCATTCGCTACCATCCACTCACACGCAATGCTCCTGCTGCTGCCGATGCTCCTCTTGCCGGCGTGCCGCAGGTGGGCGCAGCCATGGCTTTGTACCAGCAGGCTGTGGCGGAGCCAGACCTCGTGACGGGAGGTGCCGCGGCCGCGTACCAGCGCCGGGCCGAGTGCGAGGCGGGCATGGCTAGGTGCAGCATCCTGCTGGGGGATGTGGAGCAGGGCATGGAGCTGGCAGCGGCCAGCGGCAGCGCCGACCTCGTGCTGGAGTGCGCTGCGCTGCTGGACCAGGCGCAGCATGCCAAGGAGGTGGGCTGGGGCTGGGGCTGGGGCTGGGGCTGCGGTGTGTGGGGGTGAATGTTGGGGTGTCTGTAGGTGCGTGGAATTGTGGGGTGGTGGTGGTGGCGGTGGTGCCTGTTCATGTTCAATGCCATTTTTGTATTAGAGAGGCTCTTCAGGCTTCGCTGGCCTGCGCCCTTTGCCAACAGCCAAACGTACGCCGCTCCTCCTGCGTGCCGCCGGGTGCAGGCGGGGCAGCTGTATGCTCAGGCGGGGCAGCCCGAGCGCGCGGCGCGGCTCTTCCTGAGCTGCCGCGAGTTTTCACTGCTGGATGGCATGATGACGCACGCCGGCAGCCCCGAGCTGTGGCTCAAGTATGCCCAGACCAAGGAAGGTAAGGCGGCAGCAGCAGCGCGGCGGCGGCCTGCGGGAGAGTGGCGGATGGCGCATCTTGGCCATGCCCCTTCTCCCCAAGGCTGTTTCCTTGCTTGCCAGCACTGCTGCCAGGCGAGGATAGAGCTCTCTGCCAGTCATTTTGTTTCTCCTGCCACTAGACAGCTACCCAACCAATCCCCTACCATGTTTCTACCCAACTACTCCTGCAGACCTGGGCAGCTTCCGAGATGCCGTGCATGCATACGAGCAGGCGGGCGACATCCCGGCGGCAGTGCGGGTGCTGCTGGAGCGCCTGGAGGATGCTGACTCAGCCGCCCAGCTGGCACAGCGTGCGCACAGCGCGGAGGCCAGCCTGGCGGTGGCCCGCCACTGCGAGCGCAGCGGCAGGCTGGAGCTGGCCATGGAGCTGTACTGCACCGGAGGCAACTGTACCGCAGCTTTCCTGCTGGCCCAGCGCAACGGCTGCATGGCCGCGTTTGCCGACTGGGCGCGCCGCCACGCCAGCGCCGAGGCCGCCCAGCTGGCGGCCACCCACTACGAAGTGGACAAGCAGCTGGCGCTGGCCGCAGAGCTCAGCGCGCTGGCGGGCAAGCACGAGCACGCGGCCCGGCTCTTCATCCAGGCAAGCGCAGCGCTGCCCTTCTGCCAGCACATCTACTCCACGCCCACACCCGGTCCTCCAAGCTGCCACCACACTCCGCTATGTGTTGGCATCGACGGTGCACTGGCGTTTTTGGCTCGTTTTTGCCCACCCCGCTCACTCGTGCAGGCCGGTGGCGACTCCATCGCTGCCGCCATCCAGCTGGCTGGGGACGTCAAAGAGCCCGCTGTTGTGGCGGTGGTGCTGGAGCACCTGCAGGTGCGGCAGGTGCTGTCTTTCGCCGATCACCAGGTTCAGGCAGGGCCGCCCTTCAGCAACACCCATGGGTATGTTTGGTGATGCACGTTGCTTGCTCTCTATGTGTCCATCGTTGGGCTCCGCAGGCGGTGGATGCTGTAGGGCCCGCATTGCTGGAGCTCCACCTCAGGCTGGGCAACAGCGAGCAGGCCTGCGCGGTAGCGGTGGCCCGTGCCCAGCAGGAGCAGGCGAATGGCAACTACAAGGTTGGTTGTGGGTTGTTCTGGTTGGGGTGCAAGGTTGGCTGGGAAGACATGTGGTGGTGCTGGGGAGGGGTGCGTTTGGTGCTGGGCAGGGGTGCGTGCACATGCAGGCTGTTCCGTGGGCTGTCCTTATCGTTAGGCCGCCCGCTTTTAGCCCTGCGGAGAGCAAGAATTTTGCCTGCTGGGTCCCACGTGGGCTGGGGCTGTCTGTGCCACCCGCTCCGGCTGGTTGGCGGCTGTCAGCGGCCCGGGCACGGGACCGCCAGTGCCAGGTTACATTCCAGCTGCTGCTGCTGCTGCTGCCTTCTGCATTGTCAGACATTTTCTGTGTCCGACAGGCACAGTGCACTGCCTCGTAGTGGTCCACTGCCACCACCGGCCTGCTGCTGCCATTGCCCACCTACATGCTGCACCCCAGGCCCCTCCTCCCCACCTGCACACACACGCAGGTGGCACGGGACCAGCTGCTCCAAGTGTGCCTGCAGCTGCAGCAGCACGGCGCCGCCGCCACCCAGCCCCTGCTCTCCGCGCTGCACCTGCTGCACACCTACCTCCTGGTTCGCCAGCTGGTGCGGCAGGGGGACCATCTGGCAGCCGCCCGCCTGCTGCTGGTGGTGGCCGACAGCATACAGGCCTTCCCCAAGCATGTGGTGCCCATCCTGACGTCTACCGTCATTGAGTGCCACCGCGCCGCGCTGCACAGCCCCGCTCAGGTGGGCCGACGGGCTGGGACGGCGGCCCGGCGGTGCTGCCAGTGCTGCCAAGGCCCGCCAGATCCCTGTTGATCCTGGGGAGGATGAGCAGTCTGCCTGCCCCCTGCCTGCTCACAGCTGCTTCACACACCCACTACCATCACCACATTACAGCCTCTGTTGCGGTGCTGTCGATGCGTGCAGCGCTGGGCGGCGGTGCTGACTGACCAGCATGCCGGCCAGGTGTCGGCGGCCTATGCCAAGAAGATTGAGGCAATCGCCAAGCAGCCCGCCTGGTGGGTGGCCGGGTGGCTGGATGCCGCAGCGTGGCCGTGCAGACTTGGCATGGGGGTGCGGCAGGCGGAGGCGGCGCAGTGCTGTGAGGCCAGGGAGATGTGTGCCTGGGGGGCGCTTTTGGGTTTGGAGATAACGGCGGTCCTGGCTCTTGATGGCGCCATGGTAGTGCTGCTGCTGCAGGACGGCCGACGGGGAGCTGGCAGAGCCGCTGGGCGACTGCCTGTTCTGCGGCGCCGCCGGCCCCGACACCAGCCTGGCCTGCACTACATGCCAGCGGGCGCTGCCGTTCTGCGCCGCCAGCGGCAAGCGCATGCTGCTGGGCGACTGGAGCGAGTGCCCCAGTGAGTGCTGCTGGCTGGCTCGCTGGCTGACGGTTGAGTGCATGCTTCTGACAAGCTCCAGACGCCTTCCAACCAGCCGCGGATACTCAGACGCCGTCCTATCTGGCCGCACGCTGCGCTCCACTCCTCCGGTGCCCCTGCTCCACCCCGCAGGCTGCCACTTTCCGTGCCGCGGCCGCGACATGACTCACGCAGCCTCTGTGGAGCACGCGTGCCCGCTGTGTGAGGCGGCGGTGGAGGTGCACGACGTGCGCCGCATCTTTGACCCCATCTCCCACTGCCGCCGCACCGTGTTTGCGGGCATGCTGGCGGGCAGCCGCAAGGAGCGGCCGTGAGGCGGCGGGCGGCAGGCAGCCTAGCTATGACTTCGCCCCCTCAAGCGTTGGAATCACGCTGAACTTGAACCACTGTTTGCTCTCTGTTCACAACTAACACCTCTTTCAAATGATACGTCCTCTCCCCAGCAAGCTACTGTAATCGGCAGCACCAGAAGGACAGACCCATGGCTGTTGCGTTGCATTCTCCGCGCTCTACCGCCGCTGTACTGCGCACACACGACAACCCTGTCACGCCGGAGAAGCGTGCTCACCTGCGCTTTGTGAACCTTTCGTTGCTCACCTGGGCCCTGTCGATCGACTCGGCGGCATCCAAACCAGCAGCAGCAGGTGCAGCAGCTGCAACTCCTCCGCGACTGACACAGGCCACTAATTCTTCCAGTGGAAGTCCTGCCGGAGGTGCATCCCGTACGCAGCGACGTGGTGGTGGTCGCGGGTGTGGGGAGGCTGTGTGCTGTTACGCAGGTACTTGCTGTGTTGTTTACACCTGAACCAAAATAATTTGTGCGAACCAGCAGGCGCGCCAGCCGCACATCCGTCTCAGAGCCGCGCCGCCGCGAGGCAGCTGCGCGCGCCAACCAGCCCGGCGCGCGTGGTTCCCGGCTGCTGCAGGCATCATGGTGAACCCGCTCGATCTAATGGTGCCCATGGGGCATCAGCATCGTGATGGGGCACTGGTGCTCTAGTTCCCTCCTGGCAACGTGGCGGCAGAGGGTTCAGAGCACACCGCTAAGCGGCCCAGGACTCGGCATGCTGCTCACCTGCAGCAGCAGCCGCGCCGCGTCAAGCTGCCGGTCTGCACGGCCCTGCTGGCGACGATGTCGGAGAAGTTCCGGTGAGGGAAGAAAATAACTGCCGCCTCGAGAATTCAGCCAGCATGCCATGCATCCACACCGCTCGCCTGCCTCCCCTTTCCCCTGCCCAGGGCCTGGATAGAGCACTGGCCAGTCAATGCTGCGAAAGAGCTGGTGGTGCAGTGTTGCGACGAGGCTGAGGAGGCTGTTTATCAGCGCCTGGTGGCCTTCATTCACAGCATAGGCGGCGAGGTTCCTGAGGGTGCGCCAAGCGTCGGAGGGTGTGGCTGCCAGCTGCCAGCATCCTCCCATGCGCATGGCCTCACCATCAAGCAGCGCCACGCTCCAAGCAAACTTGTGCACTGCTGCAGGCTTTGAGGCTCAGGTTCAGCTGCTGCTGCTGGCGCGGGAACATGCGGTGGAGGTGGCAGTGCTGGCCTGTGTGCAGCAGCTGCAGCAGCAGGTGAGCTGTGCTTTGATCGCCAGCGCTGCTTCTGAATGCCCAACACCATCGTATGTGAGAAGTGATGCCTGGGTGCGTTGTGCAGGTGCCGACTATGTCTGCCACGCCATGCCTCACCCTGTTGTCAGTCCT
This sequence comes from Chlorella variabilis, assembly GCF_000147415.1. Classification (NCBI taxonomy): domain Eukaryota; kingdom Viridiplantae; phylum Chlorophyta; class Trebouxiophyceae; order Chlorellales; family Chlorellaceae; genus Chlorella; species Chlorella variabilis. The sequence goes on along the minus strand of NW_005435083.1, from coordinate 2,239,284 downwards.
GGAGACTGGCACCTCGGGCCACGACCAACTTCAGGCCAAGGCAGACAAGCTGGCGGCAGCTGCATGTGACAGGTTGTGCAAGCTGCTGGTGGCAGGCACCTCCATGGCTGAATCTGGAGAGCAGCAGCAGCTGCTGCAGTATCTGGGACCGATGCAGGTCATGCTGAACAGCGAGCGGCGGCGCAAGTTGTTTGCCCGCATCCCATTTGGCCTGCTGCGGGTGAGCCAGCACCTGCCTGATGGGCTTGCAGGCACATCAGTGTCTCTCGCGGCTGCAAGACTGTGGCAAGAGGCTGTGCGCTTGCCCGAATGCCGCAGGATTGCATTTTTGCTGACGACAGTGTGGATGCAGACACCGAGACCACAGGTTGTACTGCTACTGCTGCTAAGCTGGCATGTCCGGGCCCCAGTTCTAGCTCCGACCTACTCACTCGTCCACTGTGCACACAACCTGCAGTGCTGGCGGCCTTTGCCTACTGGGCGGAGCGCAACATTAAGGCCACCGACCCAGGCGCCAGAGAGCGCATCGCCACCATCTGCTGCCGCATCCGCTTCCCAGCCATCCCAGTCAGCGTGCTGTGGAACTACCACATGCGGCACGAGTTCATGCGCATCTTTGATCCCGACAAGGCGCTGCTGTTCCGAGCGGTGAGGCACCAGCGTTTCTGCTTGCTTGCACCTCTGCTTGCTTGCACCTATGCTTGGTTTCACTCACCTGGCCTATTTGGCTGTTGCATGGGTGCAGGTAGCAGAACCATCAGTAGCTGCAGCTTGGCAGGAGCTCCTTGCAACCGGCGGCGCAGCAGACACCCTCGTGGCCAACTGCGAGCGCTGGTGGACGCCGCGCCCTCATCTGCTGGCAAGGCACTCAAAGGCAGCAGATTTTGAGCTTCAGGTGAGTATGCCAATGCATGTTTCGTTGCCGGGCGGACTTGCCGACAGACTGTCCTGAGTGTAGCCGAAATCACCTGCCTGCAGGCTACACGCCCTTCAGGCCCCTCTGTGTACACAAACCCTTGTTACTGGGGGGGTTACTATTGGCGAGTGAGACTGCTGCAAAATGATGACAACTTACACATTTACCTTTACCCATCAATTGACTACGCCTGCAAGGGCTTCCCTGATTTTGACAAAGGGAACCAGGGGCTGTATGGCATCAAGGTGCTCTGAGAAACATGCCTTTTCTCCGCAAGTCATTTCCTGTGGTTGTGTTTCACCTGGCCCTGCTGTTGCTGCAGGTGAAGTACGCACTTCAGCTTTGCGCCTCTCAAAGTCTGGCTGTCAAACAAGGCACCAAGTCGTTTTTGCCCAGTGCCGGATGCGGCTCTGGCAAGCGTACTGTGAAGAACACCTCACAGCACGGCGGGCAGCCCATCACCTGGGATGGCTTCTGGGCGGAGGACTCCCGCTTCATGCACAATGGCGCCGCCCGCGTGCGCCTGGAGCTGCGAATGCGCCGCAGCTAGCGCCAGGCGAGATCATGCTCCACAGTTAGCGCCAGGCGAGATGTGGAGTGTGCGCAGCACTTGCTTGGGTGACGGCAGGAAGCAAAACCAACTCGTCGGCAGGAGGCGGCGATGGCTTGGCTGCAGTCCCCGAGTAGGACCATCTTCTGTACATCAAACACCATGTTGATTTTTCTCGACGTGTAATACATATTTGCCTGAGCCCCAACGGGTGTGGAGGCAGACGGCAGCTGCGCACAGCCAGCGAGGCGCGGCCATGTCAACTCAAACGGACGCCATTCCAGCCAAACCGTAAAGCTCCAGCACTTGTCGCACCCCGTCATTGCTTGCTTTGCGAACGCCCAGCCCAGAAACGCCGTTGAACCTCTTGTTTGCTGCGGTGAGCGAGCGGCTGTGCGGCGCGGGGGGGTTGACCGCAGGGACTGACAGAGAGGGCTTTATGCAGCGACTTTGAAGGGGGTGATGCCGCTCTAGAACTGTGCCGACCGCTGCCGCCGCCACACGCCCACCCCGCTGCTCTATTGCCTGGCCTGCAGGTGCCGCGCTGGCCTTTGTTTCCCTGCAGAATCCTTTTTGTATTAAGCTCACAGTCGGCAGCACTGCATCCAACCAGTTCTCCCCGCAGACATAGCAGGCCGCCAGCCGGATGGCTGGCCGGGCGTCGGCGGCGCGGGCCGCCAGGCGCCACCTGATCGCCACCGGCGTCGGCTTCACCGCCGCTCTGGCGGTCGCCAAGGCCTTCATCGTGCCCCAGTCCGCGGAGAGCGAGGGCGCCGAGGGCGACCAGAAGAGGGAGCTGAAGCTGGTGCAGGTCGTGTTCAGGTGCGCCTGGCAGGCTGCTGGTGCTCAAACCACCTTGTCCACCTTGTGTGATTTGTGTGTTTGATCGATCCGCCTGCCAGCCTGCCGTGGTGCTGGCAGCTGGCGCAGCGCTGGAGCCAGGTCTGCCGCGCCTGCAAGGGGCACGGCTGCGCTGCACCCGTCCCCAACCGGCCGTCTAACTTTCTGCCTGGTGGTGCAGGCACGGTGCCCGCACCCCGCTTGGGCAAAAGTACTGGCCTGAGCTAGGTGGGTCGCGGCCTGCGCCTCAGTTGCCGATGAGCTGGCAGCTGCTGAGCTGGCACGCACATGCAACTCCTCGTACTAAGGGCGTCTGAGGTGCCTGCCCACACCTGGCAGCGCTGGGCCGCTCACGCCGCAGTTCTGCCACCCGCTCTCCTGCCTGACCGGTGCAGGCCCCAAGTGGGATGTGTGCGGCAAGGCCTATGATGCAGTGCCGGTGAATGTGCTGGCGATAGATGGCAGGCCACGGCCAATCAATCAGGACGATGAAAAGCAGGTGATTTGCATGGGGGCAGCCGCCAGCCAGAGCCTTACAAGAGCACCATGCCCACAGCAGCTGCTCTCTCTCGGCGCATTGTTTGCCACGTGCCCTGCCTTGCCCTGCCCTCCCCCGCTCGTCCCCGTCCAACCTGCCTGCCCGCCTGCCTTCTCCTGCGAAGCAGGTCAGGCAGAGGTACGAGGGCGGCTGCTCCAAGGGCGAGCTGACGCTAGTAGGGCAGCAGCAGGCGCTGGCGTTTGGGCGCTGGCTGCGCTGGCGCTACCACTTGGTGCACGGCGTGCTGCCGGGCGCGCACGCCGAGGGAGTGGTCAACGCCCGCACCACAAACTACTCGCGCACCATCGCCACCCTGCAGGTGGGCTGGCGGTGTGTGTTGGTGTGTGTGTGTGTGTGTGGTTTGGCTGGAGCTGGTGGTTGTGGCTGGGCGGGCTGCGGCGATGCGGGGTGTGGTCCACGGCGGCAGCCTCCTGGGTTGCTGCTTCCAGCCCAGCTCCTCGACCGCCAATCGTACGGTCCTGCCCCCACGAACCACCCCTGCTGCGCAGGGGGTGCTGAGCGGGCTGTTCCCCGGCACGGCACATCCCATCACGGTGCACACCACAGAAGAGATCGACGAGGTGCTGTACACCAACGTGAAGAGCTGCGGCAGGCTGCACCAGCTGATGCAGGACCTGCACCGGCAGCAGCGAGGTGAGGGGGCTGCCCGTGGATGGCATGCGGCGCTTGGGGTGCAGCCAAGCGTCCCGCGGGGTGGAGAAGGCTTAGTCAGGCGCTGGCTGCTGCTGGCTGGTGTGGTGTGGAGCGGGGCGGAGATGCAGCACCTCGGGCTCTCGCTGCCTGGGCTGTTGGATTACGCGCTGCTGTGCCCTCCCCTTGCCGCTTCCCGCTCGATTCCCGCCCGCTCGCCCGCCTGCGTCCCCGCCGCCGCCGCAGAGGCGTCGGAGCTGGGCGCCGACCCGGCGGTGGAGGCGGGCAGGCAGGGGTGGCGTGGGGCCTGGGGCCTGCGGGCCGACAACCCGTCAGCTTTGTGGAACTGCATTACGCAATTGCCCGGCAGCAGACCCCCCGGCAGGGAGGGGCCCCCGGGGAGGGCCAGGGGAGGGGTGTGCTGAACGCCCAGTCGGGCCCTGGCCTTGCTCTTTCCTTTTCCGGTTTCCGTTTTGGCTGATGCTGCGGTGCTGGCTGCCTCTGGGACTGCGGAGCGCCTCCCCATCGGGCGCGTTTGCTTGCGATTCCGGAGCAGCTGCAGTGCCGCCGCCCGAAAGGTTAAATTTCAGAGCTTCCGCCGCACCTTGCCACCCACCCTGCCCCGCGCGGCTGGCTGCAGGCATGCGGGACGAGCAGCTCCTGCGGGACATCGACCGCCTGGCAACCGCCCGCTTCATGCACGTCATCGCGCCGCACCCCGACACAGGTCTGGCCTGATTTGAGGGCATGGGCCGGGGTTGGCTCGCCTGCTGCGGCTGCTGACTGACTGCACGGGCGGCACACGCGGCACCACCTGCCCCTGCCTGTCAACCTGCCGCTGCCTGCCTGCCTGGCGCCGGCGCTGGTTGGCTGCAGGCAAGACTCACGAGGTGCTGCGGCTGGGCATGGGAGTTCTGATGGAGATGATGGTGCGGCGCATGGAGGCGGCGGCGGCGGGCGAGGCGGGGGACACCCGTATGTTCCTCTACTCTGGCCACGACAGCAGCCTGATGCCGCTGCTGGCGGCGCTGGGCAAGCACGTGGAGGACTGGCCGCCCTACCTGTCCAACCTCACGCTGGAGCTGTGGCAGCAGCCCAGCGGCCAGCACTTTGTCAAGGCAAGATTGGCGGCGTGTAGTGTCTGTGGTGGTGGTTTGTGTGTGTGGTTGTGGGGGACGAAAGGTGGGACATGCGGGCGAGGCGGGGAACTCCAAGCTGGGGTTGCATCAGGGCAGTTGTGACTAGCCCTAGTCTGTGCTGATCCGGTATGTACTGCTTGGCTTGTACCGCCTGTCCCGCAGGTGCTGTACAACAAGAAGGAGCTGCCGCTGGAGGACCTGTGTGGGGCACCCGCGTGCGAGCTGCAGCTGTTCAAGTGAGGCCCTGCCTCTGCCCAACCCTGTGCCTGCCCCCCCGCCCAACCACCCTTGCCATGTTTGAGCCTGCTGCCTCAATCTGATGCGCTTCTGCCACTCATCTGTCCTGGGCTGCGCCGTGCAGAGAGAAGGTCATCGGGCCTTACCTTCTTACCAAAGACCAGCACCAGAAGGAGTGCATGCTGCACTTCTTGCACGATAAGCCGGCTGGAGAGCACACAGAGACGGAGGAGGTGCAGGTGGGCAGCTCCTTCCAGGAAGAGGCAGACCCAAAGGCGCCCAGCGGCGGCACAGCGGTGGCAGCGGTGGGCAAAGCGGCGGGCAAGGGCAGCGAGCAGGCCAACCCGCTGCAAAGCATCGCAGAGGAAGTGTGATAGCGGGACGAGGTTGTGATCGCTGGATTGCAATCACCTGAACTGCTAAATAGCTTCAAGAACCTTCTCGCCCAGCACTGCTTGATTTTTGCCGGCCCCGCTGCTGCTTCACTCAATTGTTGCTGCTCAGCAGCATCCATTTTGTTTCCATTTTCATTTTGCATTGTGTTGCAACCCAATCACACAAATGCACGCGTCCTGGAGGCGATGGCTACTCGGCAGACGGGGCAGGCCGACATGCGCTCGCTGCACGCCCTGCACACACACACAAGCACACACCACAGCAGCACAAAGTCGTGGGCATCCACTTGTGCTGCTCTATTCCTGCCAGCGATGCAAGGCGTGCAGCGCTAGCTTGCCTGCAGATGAGGTGGCCGCAGTTGAGGAAGGTATCCCGCTGGCTGGCCCAGCAGATGCCGCAGGTCAGCTGGCTGGCGGCGGAGGCCTCCAGCTCGCTGCGGGCCGCCTCGATGCGCCGCTCGGTCACGATGTTCCTGGTGGCGTTGTGTGTGACACATGGTGGCGGTTGGACTGGGTGGAGACAGGTCCAGGCACTGGCAGGGCATGTGCCCCTGAGAGTATTGACAGAAAGCCTTACTGTGTTCCCCAGGGCTCAAGAGAGCGGCCCACCTGAGCTTGGGCACCGCCGCCTCTATGGTCCCCACCAGCTGCTCCAGCTGCCCCAGATCCTGCGCCCGGCACGCCTCCTCGCTGCCCTCGATGCACCGCATGCGCGCCGCCAGCACGCCGTGGTCGAGGCGCAGGCCTGCCAGCTCGGCTTGCACCTCCTGCACGCAGGTGGTGATGATATAAGGCAGGAGAGCTGAGCTGATGTGCACGTGCGTGTGTGGGCTGCAGGTGGGTGAGCTGGTTGGGATCTGGTGGTGGTGGTTGCGGTGGTGCACTAGCGACCTGCATCTGGGGCCCAACGCCACCCCTCCCACCTGCAGCTGCTCCAAAGCCTCCTCCTTCTCGCCGCCCTCCAGCCGCAGCGACAGGCGCAGCGCGGCCGCCTCCTGCTGGCAGTCGTGGGCCGCCGCCGCCGCCTCCTGCTGCTCCGCCTCAAGCAGGCGCACCGCCGCCTGCCGCTCCTCCAGCGCTTCGCCCCGCTCCCTCAGCAGCGCCTGCTGCCCCGCCGCCTGCGGCCAGGCACCGGTGGCGGCAGCGGGCGTCGACTGTGTGTCTGTCACTCGGTGGGCAGCGGAGATAGCTTCAGCAAGTTCGTGGTGGGCCGGCGCTCCACACCACCCAGCCACCCACCTGCTCAGACAAGTCGTGCAGGCGCTGCTCCAGATGCGCCAGCGCCGCCTCCTGCTCCCGCATCACACCCTCCGCAGCCGACCTGGCCTCCTCTGCCTGCTGCTGGGCCGCCACCAGGCTGCGGCAGTCGCCATCCAGCGCCTCGAGGCGGCCATCTGCCTCCCGCAGCTGGGCCAGCAGGGCGGCCCTGCCCTCCTCCGCCTGCTGCCGCTGCTGGCGCTCCGATGCAGCTCGCGCCTCGGCGGCGGCCGCCTCCTCTCTCGCCCGCTGTGCCTGCTGCCGCAGGCTGCCGTTGCGCAGCTCCAGCTCACGCCGCGCCTGCACCGCCTCCTCCACCTGCCGAAGCCACGAAGCCGTCTCTCGCTGCTCCTGCTCCCGAAGCTGCTCCACCTCTCCCTCCCTGGCCCGCGCCACCTCATCAGCTTCAGCGAGCTGAGCTTCCACCTCCCTGCGCTGCTGCTGCTCCAGCTCCAGCTGCCGCCGCTCCTCGAGGAGCTGCTGCCGCAGTCCAGCGGCATGCTCGGTGGCGGCGGCCGCCAAGCAATGGTGCTCATGCAGCTGAGCAGCCAGCGCGTCTGTCTGGCTCCTCGCCTTTCCCTTCTCCCGCGCCAGTGCCTGCTCAGCTTCCTTCAGCTGCTGCCGCAGCGAATCAACCGCGTGCTGCAGGCCTGATGCCCTCCCCTGCTCTAACTCCAATTGCGTCTCCAAAGATGCCAGCTGCTCTCGCGCCTGCCGGGCTGCCGCCTCAGCCGCCTCCATCGCCGCCACATGCCGCTCAGCTGCCTCCTGTGCGGACACTGCCTGCTCCTGCGCCCTGCGAGCCTGCAGTGCATCCCAGCCCAGCATCAGTTACTGAGGTGCAATGGTGAACTGCTGAGCAGCCATCAGTACCTGGTACCGCGCCTCCCACAGCTGTCCCTCGGCTTCCCGCGCCCGCCCCCGCTCCGTCGCCATCAGCCGGTCTACCAGCTGCCACAGCTCGTGCCGCTGCCGCCGCGCCTGCTGCACCGCCGCTTCCGCCTCTGCCACCCCGGCCTGCGCCTCCAGAAGCGCCTGTGCCGCAGGGCGATGCCCCTGGTCATCTGTCGCTGCCGAGCGCTGCTGCCCCTGTGGGCTGCTCGGGCACAGAGCCGAGGGCAGAGGCCCGGGGCTGGAGAGACTGCTGTCGGAGTGTGCTGCAGTACTGGCAGCAGGCGAGCCGCCCCGGTCAAAAAACTGCAGGTGCCGCTTGGGCACTGCGGTCGTCTGTGGTGGCGCTGAAGCCCGCCCCGTGGGCAGCGCCCGCGGGGTGGCGCTCTGCTGCGTGGGCAGCGCGGCGTCCACCGAGCCTGGCCTGCTGACGGCTGCCTCTCCGCGTCTCAGCAGCAGCTCCTGCTCCGAGCCCGGCCGGCTGGCGGCTGCCTCTCCGCGCACGGCTGGGGTGAAGGGGCCCTGAGAAGGGCTGGTGCTGGCAGCCGAGGCTGCTTCGCCTCCAAGGCTGCCAGGCTGTGAGGGGTGCTGCATGGCCATCAGCCTGGGAGTGAGGGCCTGACAGAGTGCCTGGAAGCAAGGAGAACTTGGCTCACGTGTCGCTGGGAGACTTTCCATGATCATTTGGGCGCCTGCACATCCACAGAGGTCATGTATAGAAGAGCTGGGCAGCAACTGCTCAAACCCTAGCCATGCTTGCTGCGTTTGGGGGCGAGCAGGGTAGCAGCGTGCAGGTCGTGGAGCCAGCCACCCCTGCAGCTGCGAGCGCTGCAGCAGCAGGCAGCCGGCAGCAGCTCGGGGGCAGCGAGGGACAGGAGCCGCAGGCGGTCGATGCCACCGAGGCGGCGGCGGCGGCTGGGGCGGGCGCGCTGCTCCCCAGCCAGCCAGCCTGCCTGGACGCACCAATGCACCTCATGCGAGTGCGCAGCATCCCCAGGTGGGCTGCCCAGCCCCACACTGGCAGTCAACCCCTTGCACTGGCGGCGCCCTGCTGAGTCGCCTCCCCGCCGCGCACCGGCCGCCGCCTGCAGCTGGGCGAACGCGGGGTTCCTCGGCGCCTCCCTCTCCAGCCTGGTGTGTGGCAACATTCGGTGGATCCTCATCCAGAACGCCATGCTGGATCTGCCATGGCTCCTCTCGGCGTGTCCAGACCTGCACCGAGCAGAGCGCATCTTGCTTGTCAGCCACCGCCCCTGGCTAGCGAAGAAAGCAAAAGTGGAGGAGGGGGCCAAGCCCCGGACGCTGCAGGCTAGAGAGCGGTGCGCGGAGGCTGCGTTGACGTGCCGTGCTACACCTGAGACTACACCACAGGCACCACAATAACTGCCATGCAGTACCATGCTTGCCGAACGCCCAGCTTATGTGTGGTGGCTGCAGGAAGCTGGCGGACGTGCGGGCCCTGGGCCTGGAGGACAGGGCGTCGGTGTACGAGCCTGCAATTGGCGGCCACGGCACGAACCACAGGTGGCAGCGGCACAGTGCAGTGAGTGGGATTAGAGATGATGTGCACTAACGTGCGCTCCGCCGCTGCCTACACGCTGCAGCAAGTTCTTCCTGGTCGACTATGAGCGGGGCATGCGGGTCATTATCATGTCAGCGAACGCAGTGTTCTCAGACTGCAACAACAAGACCCAGGGTGCGCTGGGCGGCTGTGAGATCATGCCGTGCTCCTCGGCCGACTTTTTTGACGAGCCTGGCTGCTGCGCTGCCTCCCGATGCTGCAGTGCTCTTCACCCAAGACTTCCCTCGCAAAGACGAGCAGTCACCAAAGGTGAGTGCGGCCAGGCAGCACCCGTCCTGGACCTTCTGCACTGCGAGCAAATTCCTCTTCGGCAGGAGACTGTTGCCTGCCCTGCGTACCCCTCCGCCTCCCTGGCGCAGACGTCAGCATTTGAAGGAGCCCTGGAGGCATACATACGGGAGCTGAGGATGCCGTGCGGGCCCACCCTGCACTTGGTGCAGCTGATTCGCAGCTGCGACTTCAGCGCGGCCCGCGGCCATCTGGTGGCATCAGGTGTGCCTGCTGCTGCTGCTGCTGCTGCTGCCGCTGCTGCTGCTGCCGCTGTGGTTGCAGAGGCGATTCCGGGCGCAGGGGGTCAAGCGAGCTGTTAAAGGGCCGCTGTCACGTTTTTATTCGCCTGACTAGCACCTTGTCAGCCGCTTGGTGCCTCCTCCTCTCCCTCTCCCTCCACCTGATTGACACCCCGCCACGGCCTTGCTGCCCCTCCTGCCTACCTGCCCTTGCCCCTCCCCTGCCCACCTTGCAGTGCCCGGCAGGCACAAGGGCGCTGACCTGCACAAGTGGGGCCACATGCGGATGCGGGCCGTGCTCTGCCAGGAGGCCTTCCCCGCCAGGTTCAGGGGCGCCCCGCTGGCGGCGCAGATGAGCAGCCTGGGCCTGCTGAACGAGAGGTGGCTGGTGCGGGAGTTCCGGTACAGCCTGGCTGCCGGCCTCTGCGAGGGCGGCACAGGTGAGGAGCAGGTGTTGGATCCCCGTTGTAAAGGCGCCGGCATGGGAGCATGCTGATCATCAGAATGCGTGTTGGTGCAGCACATCACATCAAAAGCACACTACAGCACAGCGCATGGCATGGTGTGCGCCCTGCCCTTGTCTCTGTGCAGACGTGCTGGGACTGCCAGCAAACGGCCCCTTGGGGCTACAGCTGGTGTACCCGACAGTGGAGGAGGTGCAGCAGTCGATCGAGGGCTGGATGGGCGGCATTGGTGGGCTGCCGACCCCAGCGTGCAAAGTTGACCAGCCATCCCTGCAGCAGTATTATCACAGGTCCGTGCCTGCTCAACTGTGCATGTGTGCTTGCCCTTGCCCCTGACCTGCTGCTGCTCTTCTTCTGCTGCCTGCAGGTGGACGACTAGGCCCGACAGGCGGCACCGGGTCGCGGCGCATCCCAGCGAGCGGGAGAGGGCCATGCCCCACAGCAAAGCCTACCTGCGCTGGAGCCATGGCGACCACGGTCCAGAGATCGCCTGGTGCTATGTGGGGTCGCACAACCTGTCCAAAGCAGGTGCTATGCCGCCTGGAGGGGTCGCCGCAGGAGAAGGGCAGCCTGGGCCTGTCGCATTGCCTGGCCTGCTGATGGCTTGCCAGTATGCCCCGGAGATGCTGGCTGCCTCCCCCCCCCGCAGCGTGGGGCTGCCTTGAGCTCGACGCCAGCCAGCTCCACATCTGCAGCTATGAGCTGGGAGTTCTGCTGCTGCCGCGCCTGGAAGCGGCATACCGCACCTCCCGCTGGTGTGGCTTCAGCTGCACTGGCGGGCAGCCTGGAGCTGCAGCTCCCCGCCTGGCACAGGCAGCGGCAGCAGCGGGAGCAGCAGGCACTGCAGCAGTGCCCAGTGTGCGCTTCCTCCAGTGGCGGCAGGGTGACAGTCAGGCGGCAGAGATGGTGCAGGGTCAGCTGGGCGTGCCGCTGCCCGTTCCCTTCCATCTCCCGCCCGTGCCCTACCAGCTGGGGGGCCCGGTTCGAGATCGGGTTTGGGCTGTGGACACACCTTGGGAGGGCCTGGATAGCTGGGAATGCTCTGTGCAGCAGCCCCACGGGCGAGGAGCGCACTACGGCCTGCTGGAGCAGGACGATTGGAGCGATGCAGCATACCTGGATGAGTTGTATGATGAGCAAGTGGAGTGGCTGCGCCGGGAGCAGCAGCGACCGACGCAGCGCCGCAGGCTGTAGAACGACGGCCGGTTCGACTGAAGCAGCGCCGATTAACTCTCAATCACGCGGCATGAAGTACCAGTGCCATCCAGCAGGCAGCACCTCGGCCTGTAGAGAGGCGGCGGAGTGTGCGACAGCCATGTGTTGCCCCCTGCAGGTAGGCCTCCCGGTAAGGATGTGCCCCATGATGGGCATGATCAGGTAGGCCTCCCGGTAAGGATGTGCCCCATGATGGGCATGATGGCCCCCCACCTGGAGGGTCATTGGGGACATCATCCTCAATCATGCATCATTCTCCCTCCCGTTTGTTCTGTTGGCATCCCAGCAACCGTAATACGCTTTTCCAACGAACTCAACCCCCATGAGCACACATGAGCATGGTGCCCAGTCCGGCAGCAAGGCTCTAGGTCCAACGCCGCTATTGAGCGGTGCAGCTAACCAAGCTAAGCAGCTGAAGTCGCGCTTCAACTCGTGGGAAAGGTTTTGTGAAGCACATCCACAGGCGCGCGTCGCCATCGCCGTTCAGTCAGGCTACTCCCACGAGATCAAGTTCTTTTGCCATTCCATCGTGTTCTGGGAGGAGTTCAAGGACTTCTTCACTGAGCGGTGCGCCGCCGCCGGCAGCCGCTCCGAGCGGTCGCGGCTGAAGGGCGAGCTGGGCAAAGCAGGCATTGATTTCAGCAAGTTTCTGGCTTTGGCAATAGACCTGTGGAAGGCAGAAGGTGTTATCTCTCAGTTACAGGCAGATGTCATGATCAAGCTGGCAACGGGCACTGCATTCGACACGGATGGTAAGCCGGGCTGCCTTTGCCCGCTGGCATGCCTCGCTTCTCGCCTCTC
>NW_005435083.1:2175812-2219398 GCF_000147415.1 Chlorella variabilis | reverse complement strand
CGGCATCATTGCACCCCTTGTATCACTCACATGTGTGTACAGCTTCTCCACACCGCTGAAGCCAGTCGCCCGCTCGTGGTGCTCCTTGATCACTCGGGGCAGCTCCTCGAGCGGCACCACGGGGCACCACCGCCACTCTCCGCTGCGCTTGACGCAGCGGCACAGGATGTCCTGACCGCCAGCGCCCTTCAGCACCTGGAAAAACTGCAGCACCTTCTTGCTGTAGTTCTTGGCGCCGCCCTGCACTGCCGCCCCCCCTCCCGCACCCCGCCGCCGCCGGCCTGAGGGCGCCTGCTCGTCGCCCTGCTTGATCCGGATGATGCCCTCTACATCTGACTTAGTGAGAAACACATTCTTGGCGCCGTTTTGGCGCCGTTCTAAGGCATAAAGGATGACAGGTTGGTTCATAATTTTAAGTTTGCGTCAGCTGCGGGGTGCGGGAGGGGAGAAATAGAAGCCTTAGAGACTCTGAAAGGCGAAGGAAAGGGAGGGATCGCGGGAGAGAGCGTGCCTGATGAGCCAGACGAATCGGGGGAGGTGCCACATCAGCGGGCAACACATGCTGTGCCGCGCTCCCGCCGCCACTTGTCACCCCCTGGCAGACAAGCCCTTTCATTCACCAGTCTTTTGCGTGTTGGTGTACCCCGCGCCTGGTGCTCAGCGCTTAGCGCTATTTGAGTGTCCAGCGGCAAGCGCGATGGGTGTCAAGTCTGCGTACCTGTTTCTCTATAACACAGCGCTGTGCGCAGCCTGGTGAGTTGCGTCAGCTGGGTCGAACCAGCCAGGCCCTCCAGGTGGTCGCTGTTGAGCCGCCGCTCGGCCTGGCTGCAGGGCATACGTCCTGGTCTTGACTACGCGACACTCCAAGACCAAGGGCAGCAACCAGGAGCGCTGGGACAGCATCGATACCGTGTGGCAGGTGCGCCCGATCACTCGAGGAAGCCTGCGTGCTTGTCTCGCAGAGCTGATGTGTGTCTGTGTGCCCACATCAGCTCAAGGGCATGTCCGTGACGGCTGCGGGGCGACGCACTGCCACTGCAGGCGGTGGAGGTGCCCTTGAAGGTGGCGCAGACGGCGGCGGTGATGGAGGTTGTTCACAGCGCGGTGGGCCTCGTGCGTTCGCCTGTCCTCATCACAGGTGGGCCTCCACAGGATGCTGCTGCCAGGGCAGGCATGGTGCACTGCAGCAGGGTGTGCAGCATCATGCCGCTGCGCGGCATCGCCCGCCGCAGCCAACCGCCCGCTGCCCACCTTGCTCCGCTGTGCTGCAGCCACCCAGGTGGCGTCACGGCTGTTTGTGCTGTGGGGGGTTGTGGACCTGGTGCCCGAGGCGCACCGCCGCCCCCTGGTGTTGGCGCAGTGGGGCCAGACGTATCTGGAGCTGTCGCTGCTGTCGCTGCTAGTGGCCTGGTGCTGCAGCGAGATCATCCGCTACAGCTTCTTCGCATTCAAGGTGAGCAGACTAGCTGGAGTCGGGGAGAAGATGTGAAAGGCAGGGATGCAGCTGACTGGAGCAGGCAGGAGGGGGAGCAAGGCCAGCGGCAGCGTGGCCGACGCAGCGGTGCACCTTGTGGCCGCTGGCTGGCTGCTGCAGGAGCTGGGCATGCAGCCGTACGTGCTGCTGTGGCTGCGCTACACAGCCTTCATCGTGCTCTACCCGCTGGGCGTGTCCAGTGAGCTTGCTGAGGTGGCGCTGGCCATGCCCGCCATCCGCGCCACGCGCCCCTTGAGCATCCAGGCGAGTGGCCGCTGTGCTGCTGCAGCCCTGCGTCATTCATCTGTCTTGCTGTGCCAACTCTGTGTGTCCTGGCTCCGGCGTCTGCAGATGCCCAACAAGTTCAACTTTGCCTTTGACTACTACTGGGCCTGCTGGCTGGTGGTGCTGCTCTACCTGCCAGGTGCGGGGCAGCAACTTTGGCCAGGGCTGCTGTTCGTGCATCTGCTGGTTTGGGCGGCGCTGATGCTGCTGCCCTGCCGGCTCGGTGGGCGCCATCTGCGCTGCCTGCAGGCTTCCCGCAGCTCTACTTCTACATGCTGGCGCAGCGGCGCAAGGTCCTGCGCGTCGGCCGCATCAGCAGCTCAGCCAAGCTGAAGGCGCAGTAGGTCGCCTCGTTTCTTGTGCCCGGCCACAGTCCTGCCACGACGGCGGCGCTGCGCCCGGCATGCCGCCACCTCGCCCCATTCCTGTTCCCCAACATTGACCCGCACTGTTTGCGCTTCTTTCTCCTTTCAAGCTCCTGCATTTGTTTTTCACGCACTTGTAGCAAAAGGCCGCTCTCATCCCCTGTCAAGAGATCACTTGGCCTGGGACAGCGGACAGACAGTGCTGATCGCATGGAGGAGGAGGTCGGGGATGACTTGTACAGCGACTTTGGGCCTGAATTGGGCGTGGCCGACGATGGCCGATGGGTGTGTGCTTGCTCAGTCTCGCATCGGGCCAAGCCCAGGGTGCGATGCATCCAAGGAGCGCCAGGACCGATTGTCTGCAATTGAGCTGTCACGCCCCGGCCCCTGCAGGCGGCGCCCACGGCGGCGGCGACGGTGGCGATGCAAGGTGGGGCGCATTTTGGCTGCCATGCAAAGCACACAGGAGGAGCAGTGCAAGAGGGACCCTTTCTAACTGCAATGCAGGTGGCGCCACTGCCCCTTCTAGCAGGGTGCCCGAGCCGCCGCTGGTGACGGTGGCGCCAGGTGCCGCCGATCTCTACGCAGACCTGTTTTCCGGGGAGGGCAGCAGCGGGGGCACGCTGTTGAAGACGCAGGTGGCAGAGGTGCGCCCGTACACGTGCATGGTGTTCAGAGGGATGACACGCAGGAGGGTTGCCTGCCCGGCGGGGAGCAGCTGCAGTGTGCTGGTGGGGCGAGGCCTCATCATCTGGAACCCGTCGGCCAATGTTGGATCCGCCTTCTTTGCTTGAGATGGTCCCCTGCAGCTGACCGACAGGGTGCAGCGTCAGGAGGTCCAGATCAGCGGCCTCCAGCAGCAGGTGGACACGCTGACGCAGCAGGTGGGCCCGCACCCTTCACGCCCCGTGCAAGCGGGCTGCATCCTCGCATGCCGTGTCGTGCCGCCTGGCCCCTCTGCCCTGCCCTGCCTTGCGCCATCGCCGCGCCCCCGCCCACCGCCCCTTGGCTGTGCAGAACGGGGAGCTGTCTGAGCGGTGCGCCACCCTGGCCGCCAACATCTCCTCCCTGTACAATACAGCCAAGCTGGAGCTGCAGCGCAAGGATGCAGAGATTCGAGAGCTGCGGGAGAGGTGCAGTGGATGGGGCGGGGCGGGCCACGGGGGTTCAGGCTTGCGTCGGGCCTTGCCACGCCGAGCAAGCGTGTGGGGTTGTGTGCTGTTGGCTCGGGGATGGCCAGTTTACGCGTCAGTGCATTGGGCGGGCTGTGGGATTTGCGGCAAAGTGGGGGCCCATTGGCTGCATGCTGCAATGCAGGATGGCGGCACCGAGCGGCGCACGAGGCAGGGCCCCTGCACCTGCTCCATCGCCCCGGCCTGGCAGCACTTCAGGGCGCCCTCCCGCCCAGCACCAGCCTGCAGCGCAATCACACGCTGGCACGGAGCAGGGCAGCTTGCAGCCACCACCCCAGCAGCAACAGCAGCAGCAGCTGCAGGCAGGGCAAGAACGGCGGGACGAGAGGAGGCATGGGAGACCAGACGAGGCAGGGCGTGGCAGCAGCAGCCGAGAACACTCGCAGCCTGGTAGTCGGCCGCCTGGTGGCAGCCGATCACTCGCCTCCAGCGAGGAAGGTGGCGGCGGTCTGAGGGCGGAGCGATATGCTTCTGAAGAGCGCCGTGGCGGCGGCTCTGACCGCCACGAGCACCGCAGCAGGGACTACCGAGACCGGCGGTAGCTGTTTGCTGGTGCTGTGCTGCCGTTCTTGTGTAAGCATTCGGGCTGCGGAAGGCCTGTGTGCGAGGAGCGCAGGACACTTGTGGCGGGCCGTGGCGGGCCGTGGCGGGCACGCTGGCAGCAGGGAGGCCATCATCCGTCGGCCGATGCGGAAGCGCTGTCGTAAGGGAATTGCAGGCTTTTCAGCATTGGAGACAGCCCGACGCTGTATGCTGCTCCGGCTCCGCCAGTATTTCAGTGTGAAGGCTGCACCCTACGCTGCACGCTTCAGCAGCCTCGCTCGGGGAGCTGCACCCGATCCGCAAGCGCCCAAAAGCAGTGCGACTGCGGGGCCGGCAGCAGCTGGTGCTGCCGTCGCTGCTCCCGCCGCTCCACACCAGCCAGCCGCTCCCCCTGCGGGCGTCCAAGCTCAAGCTAGCACCACGGCAGCCGACATGGTACAGACACGACGGGCAGCAGCAGCTGAGTTGGCAGAAGAGTGCCGGTTGGAGCGAGTGATCAGCAACCTTCAGGCCTCGTGTTCGGCGGCGCCTGTGGCTCCAGCGGTGCGCCTCCCTGCCACCGTGCCGAGCTGCCAGCTCGTTTCACTGCTGAACCCTTCATTCGAGGTGCTCTCGAATTCAACCAGCTTTGGGAGGGTTGATCACTGGGTGCGCATGCTCCCTTGCTCTTCCTGCAGGTGTCGGGCAAGTTTGCTGCCGTGCTTGTGCCGCTCTTTGAGGACCCGGCCAGCGGGGAGGTGCATGTGGTCCTCAATCAACGCAGCAGCAAGCTCAACACACACAGCGGTGAGGCAATGCACTTGACCGTAAGAGCAATGCACAGGTTTTGCAGCCGTCAAGCTGTATATATCTGATGCCAGGCTGTTGCTAGAGGCTGCTGAGCGATGCCATTGGGATGCAGGCGAGGTGTGTTTCCCCGGCGGCAAGCGCGACCCAGCAGATGCTGATGACATCGCCACGGCGCTGCGGGAGGCACAGGTGCAAGGCGCTGCAGCGGTCGCTGCCTGGTTGATGACGGCGTGCACATGCGGAAGCAGCCATGCACGGTTGGTTTGGCCACTAATCTGTGTCTGTCATGTTTTGCCTGGCGCCGCCTGCTGTGCAGGAGGAGCTCAGCCTGGACCCTGCTGCCGTGCGGGTGGTGGCCTGCCTGCCGCCATTCCTGTCCAAGCACCTGCTGTCGGTGACGCCTGTGGTGGGAGTCATCCCGCCGCACCTGAGGTTCAGCCCCAATCCCAGCGAGGCAAGAGGAGAAGAAAGTTCGCCTGCCTGCTCCACTTGCCTGGTTCGCCTGCCTGCTCCACCTGCCTGCCTCCTCAAATTGCTTGCCTTCGTGCCTGCGTGTGCTGCCCGCAGGTGGCAGCGGTGTTCACGGTGCCGCTGCGGCGCTTCCTGGAGGCGGGGCCCGGCTACTCCAGCAAGGATGTGGAGTGGCAGCCGGGAGTGCCATACAGGTAGGTCCCGGTCTGTGCTCCCTGTGTGTTGATGTGGGCACACGTGCCACTCACTCCCCTCCCTCCCCTGCTGCCAATGCCCGACTGCACCTCCCGCTGCTTTCGCGCAGGTTGCATTACTTTGATTATGTGCACCGCGGCACCAGCTACTGCATCTGGGGCCTCACAGCTGGCATGCTGATCGTCATTGCTGAGATTGCCTTCGGCCGGACACCAGATTTCCAGCCCAACCCGCCCAACGCGCTGCCCTACACGGCGCTGTGCTTCGATGGCACCAAGCTCATGTATCGGCTTGATGGCGGCAGGCCCTGGGCGCCGCAGCATGCAGCCTCTGGGGAGCGGGATGCCCTGCACCTGGCGGCAGAGGCAGCGGCAGAGGAGAGCCCGCGGTCGGCGGCCATGGCGGGAGCGGTGGTCATGGACGACGAGGCGGCGGCGGCGCTGGGGGCACACGAGGGCGGCAGCAGGGACTGAAGTTTTTTGAGTCGCCAATCACAATTTGCAGAGTGTGTGCAGCAACGCAGAGTGATGATTTGGTCCAGCGGGGTGCGGGCTCGTTTGAACGGCACAACCCGCCCCGCGTACTGCCCAAGTGCGGTTGTACCTTGGGCGCGCCTGCGGTTCCCTGCCGCAGGTCCCGACGCACAGATTCGATTGCTCACTAGCTATTTCCAACAGGAGAGTCTTTGCGTCGCCCAACTCCCGGCGTGCTCAACAACCCGCAGGGCGCTGGTCTCCCGCTGGTTGCCATCCTAGCAGCGCTTTAGCGGATTGCAGCGGCTATGCAGCGAGGCAGGGGGGCCGGCCCGGCCCTGGTGCTGCTGCTGGCGCTGGGAATTTGCGGCCTGCAGCTGGCTTCGGCCAAGCTCACTGTTGCGGAGATCACCAAAGATGATAGGAGCCTGGTGCGCGTCTGACAGCTTGCCTGCACGATCGGGCCAAACCTCATCCTCCTGGCCACTGGGCGGCCTCCGCTGCCTCCGCTGCTTGGGAATGGGAGCGCACAGTGTACGGGACCACGCACCGGGCCGCAGCTCATCGGGGCGGGTTTGGATGGCAGGGCGCCCTGGCCGCCAACCCCGCCGCCAATCGTCGGCGCGCCCGACTCAACACCACCCGGCACCGTGTTGGCTGTGCTTGCTGGGTGCAGATCCTAGTTGCCGAGCCGTTTGGCTTTTCTGAGGATGGACGAATGAACATCACCGTCTCTGACTTCATGCTGTGGAGCCCCGGGGAGGTGAAGAAGAACGGGCCTTACGACAGGTGCGGGCCAAGCGAATAGTCCACTCGTGTGTTGGCTAGTTGTGCGCTGCGTTTGAGTGAATGCATTCTATGCGTCACCTGTCGGTGTTGATCCATCCACTGGCGACACCAGCCCACCTTTTTTCGCCGCCGCGCCACTCGCCCCGCAGGGTGGGCTTCTTCGTCACCACGCCCGCGGTGGAGGGCCAGCTGGAGCTGGACCTGGCTGAGGGCAAGTGCCCGCTGGACAGCCAGGACATCGCCATCACCCTGTTCACCTTTGACGCCATCGACCCGAAGAAGGGCTCCGTGTCCCGCGAGTTCCGCCTCTTTAATATGCTGAAGGTGTGGGTGTATGTGGGGTGCGGGCAGCTGCCGGCTGGCTGGGCTGCGGGGGCTTGGGATGGGAGGCGGTTGCAAACGGCTGGGGCCAGGGTGATGCGTATTGTCTCCTGCCAGGTTGATGGCTGCCTGTTGTCCGTGGCTGCTGTGGCTGCCCAACCACCAGCACGCCTACACACATGCACACACCGCCGCCCCGCTCCTTCCCTCCTCCCCTCCTCCCCCCAGGACTACACCGGCGGCGAGTTCTCCCTGTTCTTCGCCAACTGCGAGCCCGACAGCGCCATCGACTTCACGGTGGAGGTGGCGCTGTACAACGTGTGGGGTGCGTACCGCCTCGGTTGTACCGCCTCTGGTGTACCGCACCTATTGTACTGCCGACTGTACCTGCACCGCCTCGGCCATATCGTTGTTCGGCGGGCTGCTGGCCGCCGCTGCAGCTGAGAGTGGCACCCACGCCGCCGCACCGCACGCCCCGCCGCTCCCCTGCAGGCGACCGCTTTGACTACCTGCCTGTGGGCGAGGACATGCTGCCCTTCATCTACTTTGTGAGTTGAGCTGCTGCGCCTGGTGCAGGCCCGTCCTGCGCCGCCCTGCCCCCCATTCCGCACAGGAGCTTGACAGGCCCTCCAACGGACAGGAGCTTTCCATGCATGCAAGGGGCGCATCCATCCCCTGCCTCCCTTCCCTCGCTCCCGATGACTATGCCCAATGCAGACCATGTTCATCATGTTCTCCGCGCTGGGCGTGGTGTGGACGCTGATGGTGATCCGCGGCAAGCAGGACTCCCACAAGATCCACTACCTCATGATCGTGCTGGTGGCCTTCAAGTCGCTCACAGTGCTCAGCCAGGTGCCTGCCTGCGGGCTGGGCGGGGCTGCCGGCGCTGCAGTCCAGGCCCCGGCAACCGACGCTGGCTGGCTGGTGCCTGCTGCGAGGGATTGGGCGACTCGCACCACCACACACCGTCACTCACTCGCGTCCCTCTGGCCCCTCCCGCACTTCCCCCCAGGCCTTCATGTACCACACCATCTCCATCTACGGCGACGCCGAGGGCTGGAACATTGCCTTTTACATCTTCACCGCCTGCCGCTCCTTCCTCTTCTTCCTGGTCGTCATCCTGCTGGCCACCGGTGGGTGCGGCTGTCGCCCGTGCTCCGCGGGTTATGTTTGGGGGGTCCCGGCGTTGCACTTGGATGTTATGTGTGCGTGCTGTGGTTGCTGCCAGGACACACAGCAGCCCCTGACCCCTCCCCGTGCTCCACCACCGTTCTGCTGCAGGCTGGTCCTACATGAAGCCCTTCATCGCGCCCCGCGAGAAGCGCCTGCTCATGGTGGTCATCCCGCTGCAGGTGGGGGCAGCAGACACGCAGCCGCCGGGGGTTGGTCTGTGGCAAGCTCGTGCACCACGCACCACCAACTGCAATGCCTCGCTCTGCTGTTGAGCGGGCGTCTGGCCCTTTCGGTGTCGATTCTTTCCGCTTGAACCCTCAGCCTCACTGGCTGGTGTTGCCCAACGCCCTCCCGCCGCAGATCATCGCCAACTGCGCCATCATCTACCTGGACGAGTTCACCCCCGCCGCCGAGTCGTGGTTCACGTGGCGCGACATCCTGCACCTCGTCGACATCGTCTGCTGCTGCCTGGTCCTCTTCCCCATCGTCTGGTCCATCAAGCAGCTGCGCGACGCCTCGGGTGGGTGTTGGGGCGGGGTGGGCCAAGCGTTTGAGTGGCGTGGGGGTGGGTGCAGGCTGGTGGGCGTGGCAGTGTGGCGGGTGTCGGCGCGTGATGCAGCCAGCAGCGCCGGCGTGCATGCGTGTTCATTGTGCGCCCTGCCGTGCCGCTCCTGGCTGCAGAGACGGACGGCAAGGTGGTGCGTACGCTGGTCAAGCTCACCCTCTTCCGCCAGTTCTACATCATGGTGAGGGGAGGGAGTGGGTGTGGCTGGTTTGGGTTGACTGTGCTTGGTGTGCATGTTGTGGTGTGTGTGTGGAGGGCGCCCGTCAAGACAGCCGTCTCCAGCAAGACCCGTCCAGCGTCAGCCATGCGCACTTCTTCCCAGCCATGCTGCCAAACTGCACCACCACCTGCACGGCCAGTGGGGCCGCCGAACCGTACCGCCAAACAACGACCCGTACCGCGCCGCGTACCGCCGCAGGTGGTGTGCTACATCTACTTCACCCGCATCATCGTGTACCTCCTGGAGTCCACCCTGCCCTACCAGTACATTTGGATGGCGGCCGCCGCTTCCGAGCTGGCTACCCTCTCCTTCTACATCGCCTCTGGCATCTCCTTCAGGTGGGTGGGGCGGGGGATGTGTGGGTGTGTGGGGGGAGTGTGCATGTGGTTGGTGGTGGTGGTGGTGGTGGTGGTGGTGTGGGTGTGTGGGGGGAGGTGGTTTAGCAGGGTGGGGCACACGAAGCATCCATGCTGCTCATGCCGGTGGCTGTGACTGACTCGCAGCCGCCTGCCCTGCGTTGATGGCTTGTGGTTTTGAGGGGCTGGCTGCTGAGGTTCAGCCTGCTGCCTTGCAACCCTGGCCTCACCCCTGCCTGCTGCCGCTGCTACCCCCAAAACAGGCCGATGCCAGCGGGCGCCAACCCATACTTCCAGCTCACGGAAGAGGAGGCCATTGAGCTGACCAAGGCGGAGAATGAGGAGAACCCCTGAAGGGGGGCTTTTCCCTTTTTAACAGCAATCGCTGTAGCGCCCTGCCCTCCCCGTGCGAGGGGCGTTTCCACACTCCTCCGCAGCACCAACATTTGGCCCAATTGCTTGAGAGTCCAGCCTGTGGGTCGTCGCCCCAGCAGCTTTCTTCTCGCCACCGGCGCTTCTCCCGAGGCACCTCCCCACAGCAGCCCCCCTGGGTCACCATGCACCCAGCGCCTTCCTCCAAATGCTTGGCCGCTTGGCCGCCTCGATGCTGCGTTTCTTTTCTGTCTTGCTTACACCAGGCAGCTGCACTTCACTTTCTCCAGCTCAGCACGCGTGATACACACCTGGCTTCGAAAGCAGGTGGCTGCCCCGCTCTTTTTTGGTGGGCCTGCACGCCCCAACACTGTTGCCTCCCTGCTGCAGACTTGTAACCTGAATGCTGCCAGTTCCACCCGCTGCCTCACAGCCGGGCTGCCGCATCTCCGCCCCCGCGGGCAAACGCATCGAGCACTGCTGCCTGCCCGGGCCGCTGCCGACTGAGGCGGTGCGGGGAGATGTCGTGTGGGGTGGCCCCTTCCATCGCCAGGTCTGCCAGTATGCTGCCAATCACCGGCGCAAACTTGAAGCCGTGGCCGGAGCAGCAGGAGGCCAGGACCACCTGCCAGAGAGGCAGGGGAGTGTGGATGGATGTGTGCGGGAGGCGCGGCGCCCATCGAAGCGTGCCAGGCATGGGGGCATGCAAAAAACAAAAAGGGGCAAGGAGCCACCTGCTGAAGGAAGCTGCTATCATGCCCCTACCTGCCCGTGGAGCGGGTGGCGGTCCAGAATGAAATCCAGGTCTGGCGTGTTGGTGAAGGTGCAGACGGCGGCACGTGTCAGCCGCCCATCGGCCTCTGCAGCGCCCGCCAGGAGGCAGGGCCACACAGAGGGGTCACAGACTGCGGGGCTCGATTGGCTGCAGTCCTCCCTCTCCCAGTGCATACACACCGTGCTGGCTTTCAGACGGGGCTGCCAGCGCAGCTGTACCTGGGAAGTAGCGGCGCACGCACTGGCGCAGCGCCTCCTCGTCTGCGGAGCTCACGCTGCGGTCCACGCTGTCCGCTGTGGTGACCTGGCGTAGGTGATGGTACAGCCCTACCTTGAAGCCGTGCTCGTCAGCCGGAAAGCCATAAAAGTACCGAGTCTCGTCATGCAGCAGAAACACAGGGAAAACCTGCAGTGGGGTTCATAACAGAGCTCTCACACAGCAGCAACGCATGCCACCAAGCTATGAGCGGAGCCAGCGCTCGCGGAAGAGGGCGGGGCCTGAGGGCAAGTGTGGCGCTGGTCACATGCAGCGTGAAATGCTGGCGCTGCTCACCTGCGGCGTGAAGTGCTGGCGCTGCTCAGGCACCAGCTGGAACCAGCCCACCACCTGCCGCTCAACAGTCAGGATGGGCTACAGCAGGGGCAGAAGAGGGCATGAGATGCCGGCAGCAAGTGAACAAGTGGTGGCTGCGGAATGCTGCTGTGAGTGGAGCAGGTAGGCTGGCTGGACCTCACCCGCAGCTGCGGCACCAGCTGCGGCATCCAGCCTCCTGCCGCCAACACCAATCGCCTGGCGATGAACTCGCCTCTGGTCGTTTGCACTCGCACCAGGCCTTGTGCCCCACTGCTGCCCCCTGTGCTGCCGCCGCCGCTGCTGCCGTCAGGCATGGTGCCGTTGGAAGGTGGCAACACTTGCCAGCCCAGGACCTTGGCGCCACACAGCAGCTCGGCGCCGTGGCGCTGGGCGAGGTGCAGGTGGGCCTGGATGCAGCGCTCGGGCACCAGGAAGCCGCCCTCCGGCTCATACATGGTTTGGAAGCTGGGGGGCAGGTGGTACCCTGGGAAACGCTGCTCAACCTCGCTGCTGGTCAGCACCTCGTGAGCCAAGCCGTGCTCCTGGGCTGCAGAGGCGTCGGCAGGGGGCAATGTAACTGGGATGGTGCATGAGCCCAACTCATGCATGCACGCCAGTCACAGCACGGGAGAAGCTTGCTGCTAGACTTGCCTGAGCGCAAGGCTCCCTGGAAGCAGCTGGTGCCCGGGCCGCAGTCTGCATCTGGCGGCGATGTGTTGATGCAGCCGGTCATCGTCAGCAGCCGCTCCCCGCTCTCCTGCTCCAAGCCGCGCCACAGGCGGTACGCCTCCCGCACCAGCGGCACGTACGATGGGTGCTCAAAGTAGGAGAGCCGGATGATGCGGGAGAGGCCGTGGGAGGAGCCGTAGCTGTGGGGCGCGGAGGGCTGCGCCTCCAGGCCCAGCACCTGGCAGGGCACCAGGCCAGAAGCTCGACGCAGGTGGGTGGCGCCGCCGGCGGCGGGGAACCCGCACTTCCCGGGCATGCGCCCTCGCCCGCTGCCACCCAGTGCACGCCCCGATTACCTGCACCCCTCGCTTGGCAAGGTGGAACAGGGCCGCCGAGCCCATGGCGCCCCCGGCGCCCACCACGACACAATCGAGCACCCTAGCTGCGGACATTGCGAAAGCACATGAGGAGCTGATCGGGTGCAGCTCCTGTTCAAAGGATGGGGGGGATCCTCTCAGTCCTGTCCCCGCCAGCTGGCCCACTCTGTCCCCGCCAGCTGGCGCCCCGCCGCCTCGTCAACCTCGCGTCAACTCAGTTTTCAGTTGACTCAACTGTAATCACCAAAACTGCCCTACGTGCTTGTTGGAGATTACAGAGGCGGGGAATCATCATCACTGAGCCTCACTCATGCCGCCACCACAGCGGTGATTGGCCGCGCGGTGACGGCCCCGCCGCCGCCGCTGCCGCGGTCTGGCGGGAAGGCCACAAACTGGCCATCGTTCACCAGCACCACAGCCTCCTGCCGCTGGCACCACTCCTCCACCCCCTCTGCTCCCAGTGGCGCGCCGGACAGGCTGCCCGTGCCAGATGCCCGGGCCCCTGTGGAAGAGCCCCGAGCCACCGCCCCCGGCCTCCTCAGGACGGCACGCCGCCGGGCCGCCGCCGCCGCCTCCTGCGCCGCCTCCTCGCTGAAGCACAGCACCTGCGAGAAGTCCTCGACGGCCGACAGCGCCGCGGGGGCGCGCTGCAGCACGCCCTGCAGCCAGGGGAAGGCCAGCACGCCGGCTGCTGGAGCACCCGCACTGTGTGCAGGCATCATTCGAGCGCTGCATGCGTCACACCCTCATCCCAGCCCTCTGCCCCTCCCTGTCACATGCCCACCTTCCACACGAGCTGCTCATCCAGGTAGCACTCCAGCTCCTGCACCCCGCGGCTGGGAGTCTTGCCATAGTTCCACACCCTGCAGCGGGTGCGCATGGGACATCCTAGCTTCCGCTTGACAAAGACCTGGTCAGCCAGGCCTTGCTGGACACACCCTACCCCTGAGCACCCAGCTGAGAGGTGTTGGGCAGACAGTGATCCGCAGCAGCAGCAGGAGGACACGGACTGCATGGTCAACCCCTGCCCGACTCCCACCGCTGCTGCCGCCATCATGCTCGCCTGATGGAACCCAGCAGCAGCGGCGCGTCCAGCACAAGCAGCACCGAGTTGCCCTCCTGGGGGTCCAACGGCGCCAGCCAGCTGTGCTGCGCCACGCCGCTGCGGCACAGGGCAGGAAGGCCGAGGCCTGAGTGCAGTGTTTATGGTGGCGGACATAGAATCAGGCCTTGGAAGAAACCGCCGGGCCCCGCCAGGGCGCCAGCAGGCACGCTCTGAGGGCTTGTTCATGGCTCCAGGTGCTGCCCACCTGGTGACCCCATCAACCAGCTTATCCGGGGTGCGCACATCCGCCGCCATCCCAGGCAGGATCGCCACGCTGGTGGGCACTGCACCCTCGTGATCAGGCAGCAAGGTGACAGGTCATGTCACAGTGGGGGTAGCAGCCGCAGGGGCAGGAGAGCCGGGCGCCTCAGCAACCGCCTCAGCCTTATCCACCATGTGTGTGGCGCTGCCTCACCCGCATGGACTTGGTCGGGGCGGATGCGTACTGCCCCACGTACCGCATCACGTACCTCGATCCCGCTCAGGCCAATGTAGTGCGGGCAGCCCCAGGTCGTGAGCATCACCAGCCGCAGGCTGCAGGGAGAAACGGTCGGCAGCTTGGGGAAAGGATGCACGAGGCACGGCACGGTGCCGGCTCGCAGTGCCGCTTTGCAAGGAGGCGCGTGTGGCAAGGGGGAGGCCAGGAGGCACAGCGCGGAGCCACCGAGCAGCTGTCCCCACCCCTTCACCCACTGCCCCAACCCCCACCTGAAGCCGCAGGGCAGGGCAGTCCCAAAGTTCTCTCCAGGCTGCTGCACCAGTGCGGCACCTGGGCCCGCCGCCTTGCTGAGCGCCGCTGCCCGCTGCAAGTAATCCAGCGCGGCTGCTGGGTCCGGCATGTTGCAGGCCCATGCCACGCTCTCCCCATGAATAACCAGCTGCTGCGGGGATGGCTGCTGAGGAGGCTGCGGCTGCGGCTGCTGCTGCTGCTGCCCAGCCACCTGGCGCTGCTGGTGGCTAGCAGCGGGCAGCGCACCGATACCCACCTGGCCGGCTGCGGGCTGCCCTGGGCCGGGGCCGTGCTGCACCGTGGTGCGCTTGCGCCCCGCCCTGGCGCCGCTGCCGCCGGCTGACCAGCAGGTGTGCAGCGGGATGAGTTGGCCAAAGTCGAAGGCATCTGTGCCGGGGGCGCGGCGCACCAGCACACCGCCAGGCGGCGACACCTCCACGCCATCTGCGGCCAAGGCAGACAGGGCAGGGCAGCCGAAGCTGTGTCTTCCGGTGCCGGAGGCAAGCCAAGGCAGCGACAAATGTCAGACCCTGCCGGCAGGGCCGCTCGGTGCCTCTGAAGACGTGGTGACCCCAGTTGCATGAATCCACAAGCTCACCCGCCAGCACAACCATGCGCTTCACGCCCCGCGCCGTGTCTGCCGCACTCTTGTTGTAGTTCCTGCGAGACAGGGCCAGACCATGGTGCTGTTGATGGGCCACACGACACGACTAGCGTAGCAGATTGGTGGCCAGACAAGCAGTCGCCTGCGGAGCGGCGAACCTACCACACACGAAGGCCAGACACCGCGCAGGCACCCTCCAGGCTGAGCACCAGCAGGTTGTGGGGGCGGGCTGCCTCGGGGAACGTCCCACGGTCCAGGCCGCGGCGGTGTCGCTGGCAGGCGGCCGCCACGGCAGCGCTGAGCTGGCGCCGCACGGGCGCCAGCCACCTGCAGCGCATAGTGCAGCTCAACAGCTGCTCACACAAAGGCCACAACAGGTTCCTCCAGCACTGATCAAGTACAACCTCCACCGCCCCAAACAACAGACACACACACATACAATTCTGCCGCTCTGCATCCTTGCTCACATGTGCGCGTCATCTGTCGTGTTGTTCGTCCCATCCACCAGCTTGTCAGCTGTGCGCACGTCGCCCGAGTGGCCGGGGAAGACGTTGAGGTCTGGCGGGTCTGCCGCCACCCTGCTGGCCGCCACCGGCAGCGGCTGGCCGTCGCCTCCCAGCACCTGCAGCCCTGACAAGCCCACAAAGTGGCTGTCCCCCCAGGTGTCCAGCAGCACCAGAGCCAGCTCCTGGCAGCATATCAGCGCGCTGGCGGCGGCGGAAGCGGCGCCGGTGGAGCTGCTTCGGGAGCTGGCGAGCGACAGGCGCCGCTCCGGGGCAGGCGCTCGTGGCGCGGCCGCGGCTGCTGCTGCCTCGGGGCTTGTGCTGAAGGCTGCGGTCAGTGGGCGGCCGCCAGACACGAGCTGGTGCCTGCCGGTGGGGACAGGGCCCTGGGGCAGCAGGCACAGCGTGGCGGTGCGCTCCAGCTGGCCTCGGGCCGTCAGCGGCACCAGCGAGCTTGCAGTCACTAAGTCGAGGTGCGGGGCCTCTGGGCCGCCGCCGCCACCCAGCACGCTGGCCCTGCCGCCGTCTGGCCCGGCTGGCGAGGCTGCCAGCTGGCGGCTGTACCGCACATCGTACTGCTCGATGGCTGCCAGCGCTGCTTGGTCATCGGTGAACAGGATGAGCTCGGCATGCTGGTACGCCTCTGCATTAACAGGTGCGGGAAGGAAGGCGCAGAGAAGGCCATCAGCACCGTTGCCGGCAATGGGCAGAGCAATAAGCACACTGAGCAGTGGCTCAGCAGCATCCCGACCAGCCATTCCCCTGAAGCGAGGACTGCTCTTTTGGGTTGCCTGTCACCTGACACGCTGCCGGGCGCCTGCCGCAGGTCGCCACGGAAGATCACGCCGCCATCCAGCGCAAGCTCAACATGCCTGCGTCGGGGCAGCAGGGCACCCCGGGGTGGACCCATCGCAGTCTCGACTCCACACGACCTGCCTGCTAGGCCTGCTGCTGCCCTGGTTGTCGGGTCCAGCAGCCAAGGCGTGGTGCCACCTACCTGGCGCCCCGCAGGGAGTGGATGCGGCTCTTGTTGAAGTTCCACACGCGGACCGCCCCCAAGGAGCAGGGCGCATCCAGCGCCACGCTGACGACGTGCAGGGCGCCGGGGGTGAAGGGCACCAGCCACACGTGGGCATCGTCACATGTCATGCACACGCCTGCACGCAGAGGGCGCAGCTGTACGTGGTGGTAGGGAGAGCAGAGAGCACGCAGTCCATCCGGCTATTCATGAGGAGGCAGAACCAGTGGTTTCCATTTCAAGGGAGCCGAAGAGGCACCCGGCGCGGGCGCTCGGCCGCCTGCCGCCTGGCCCCTGCCCACCATCCAGCAGCTTGTCTGGGGTGCGTGGGTCGCTGCCGTACTCAGGCAGCACGTTGATGCTGTGGGGGGTGGCGCTGACCTGGCGGCGAGGGTCCCTGCATGCCCATCAGTGGCAAAGGCAGGAGGTCGTTGGGCGGGCCCTGTCAACACAAGGAGCTAGGCCCAGTGCAGCAACAGGGGCAGGTTTCTCCACCAGTCAGCCCAGCTGGCAGCGAGCTAGCGGGGAAGGGGCTCAAGGGCAGCGCACCTGACTGAGATGGGCTGGCCGCTGGCATCAAACAGCTCGATGCCTGCCAGGCCGACATAGTGCTGGTCGCCCCAGGTGCTGCTGATACGCAGCTCCAGCACTCGCCCGGCGGGGCAGCACGGAATCAGGAACCCAGCGCTGCCGCCGCCGCTGCGGCTGCCGCCGCTGCCGGCGCCTGCAGCTCGCGAGCTGGCGCCTGATGCCTGGTCGCTGGTTGCGACGTCCAACGCATCTGGCAGCAGCTGCCATGCCCCCAGCGCCAGCACCGTGGGCGAGGCGGCCAGGCTGGGTGGGGAGTCCTCATCCTGAAACACCGACAGGGCATCGCCTGGAGACGCGCCGCCACTCCTTTCGCTCCCGCCGCCCCCGTGAGCGGCAGGCAGCTGGGCCGCCTGCTGCGCCTGCTGCGCAGCATGCCGCCCGTCCAGCGACAGCCGGCTGCGCTCCCGCTGCCGCTGCTGCACCATGCTCTGCAGCTTGTGGCCCGCGCTGCCAGCCTGCACCGCCTGCTGCTGCCGCGGCGGGGAGGTCTGCCTGCCAGTCCCCGCAGGCAATGGCGGCGGCTCCCCTGCAGCCGCCACCACAGGCGCACCTCCATGGTCCCAGCGCTGGAACTGGCTGGCGCCATCACCGCTGCTGCTCTCGCTGACCACAGCGGCGGCGGCAGCAACAACTGCCTTGTTGGCAAGCCCGCTTGTGCGGCCCAGCCTGAGAGCAGCAAGCTTGCCCAGGAGGCCCTTGCTAGGGGAGTGCTGCTGCGGCTGCTGCTGCTGCTGTTCCTCCTCAGAACCTGCAGCATCGGCAGGCGCGGCTGCTGCCGGCACGCCTGCAGCGACGCCTTCTGCATCTGCGTCTGGTCCTCCCTCTTCCCTGCCAGGTGAAAGAACCGCCGCCAGGCCCATTTCACTGGCCCGCCTGCTGCCAGCCAGAGAGTCTGCGATCAGCTGCCCCGCCGTGTCGCCTCCGGGCTCGGCTTCGGCTGCCCCCTCGGCGCCTCCGCCTGCCGCCACATCCAGCTTGCTGAGCACTTCCAGCAGCACCCGCCGCTTCTGGCTGTCCAGCCGGCTCAAGCGGCTGCTCAGCTCCTGAAGCACCACTTGGTCGGGAATCTCTTGAAGCACGCCGCCAGCACCACCAGTAGCGGCATCATCCAGGAACGGGGCAGCCCCGGACAGCCTGCCGCCGCCCGGCACGCCAGCCTCAGCCCCTGCACCCAGCTGCAGCTCCAGGATGCTCTCACGCAGCACCGCAAGCTCTCCGCTGTTGAGCCTGGCCGCCTGCCGCTGCGGCGGCGGCACACTGGCTGCTGCCGGCTGGGGCGTGGGACCCTCGGCTGCCGGGTGGGATGCGCCGCCCATGCAGGTCGCCCCGCTGCCGCCGCTCTGGCTCTCAGACTCAAAGTCTGCGGCATAGCTGCTGTACGCATCGTTTTCTGCGGCTGGCAGAGCGGCTGCTGCATCGCCTGTGCCCTGCGCCCTGCCCCCACTGCTGCCATCTCCTCCGCCGCCGGAAGAGCGCGCGCTGGAGGCGGCGCTGCTGGCGCTGGCGGCGCTGCTGTAGCGGCTGGCCCTCCTGCTGGCTGCTGCCAACGCCGTGAGCGACAGGTCTTCCGAGGCGAGGTGGGTGGTGAGCAGGCTGGCGCGGCGGGGCGGGGATGAAGCCATCTCTGCTTCCACGCCTGGCGCAGCTGAGGTGGAGTCAGGCGGCTGGCTGGCAGCGCCGTGTGTGGCCGCCGGGTGGTGTGCAGCAGCCTGCTGCGGAAGCGGTTGGCTGAAGGAGGGCGCTGCGCTGCCTATCAGCACGACATCCTCATCCTCCCTGCTCAGCCAGCTGCTGGGCGCCGCGACAGCAGCTAGCGGAAGTTCTTGCGGCGAGGCCGACGGGAGAGGCTGCGGCGAAACCCAGGCCGCGCTGGGCAGCGGTGGAGACAGGGCTGGTGGCTGCGGCGGCGGCAAGTCCCGCTGCTGCTGCTGCGGGGGTGCGAGCGTCGCCTGTGCAGCAGCATGCTGCGTGCCGCCCTGCTGCTGGTGTTGCTTGAGTCGTGATGGTGCCGGCGCTTCCCCAGCTTGCTGCTGCTGCGTCAAACCGCGGCCCTGCTGCGCTGCATGGGCTCCCCTCGGCGACGCGGCAGCCCCGCCCAGCCTGGGAAGCACCACTTTTCCAGGGCTCCTGTGCTGCTGCGCGGCCTTGGTTGCTTGTGCGGCTTGTTGTGGCCCGGGCGCCGCCTCACCCACCGCCCGCCGCTCCGAGGGAGGCTTTGGGGGCGGCGGCGCGCCCCAGGCCCGCCGACCTCCTGCCTGCATCACTGAGACTCAACTGGGACAGGCCCGGCTCAGTCCGAGGGCTAACAGAGCCGTAACCGCTTCGTCGCGCGCCCAGGAGCAGGCCAATTCGAAAGCAGAGCTGATCCCTCGACTTTGTGAAATCGAAAGCGAGTGAATTGGATGGCGGCAGAGGCAGGCGGGAATGATGAGGTGGCAGGGCGCCGGTGCGGCGCCGCACGCCGGCGCCGAAACCCAGCATGCGCAAGCCACTCCTCTACACACGGGTTGCCTGTCCTGACGTCCTCACATCAGGCTACCTATTAATTCAAGTCCCACCGTTCCCACACACCACAAATCCAGCCGCCGCCACCGCCGGACTCCCGCCGCTGAGGTACAACTTGGCTTTGCCGTCCCCAGCCTGCGCGTCCCCTGGCGTTTACAAAGCAACCCCCACAATTGTTGCAGCGTCTAACAAGTCTCAGGCAGCCCAAAAACCATGCGGCGCTTATTCGGTTCCAAGAAGCCAGCGGCCCCCGCGCCGACCATGGATGAAGCGGTGGACAAGCTCAACGTCCGGGGAGACACGTGAGCGGGGAGTCTGGGCGTCCACCGTCAGGAAGTCCGCCGCGTTTCGGCGATCTGGCAGAGGCCTGAAGCGCCTTCGAGCTGCCTGCAGGCTGGATGAGAAGATCCGAAAGCTAGATGAGCAGCTGGCCAAGCACCGGGACAACATCAAGAAGACGCGGCCGGGCCCGGCGCAAGAGGCGGCTAAGCGGCGGGCGCTAGTGGTGCGTCGCTGCTGCTCTTCTGCCTGCACCTGCAGCTCTGTGATGGGATTAGCCTGGGTCCGCGGTGATGCGCTGCAGCACGCGACGCAGTCATCACGCGTGCGGTCAATGCCCCGCAGCCTTGCTGTTCTGCCCATCTAGCGCTTGTCACCTGCTCACTTGTTGGCCCGCCTGCGCCCCACCACCGTACCCGTGCAGGTGCTGAAGCAGAAGCGGCTATACGAGTCGCAGCGAGATCAGCTGTACAACCAGCAATTCAATGTGGAGCAGACGACGTTTGCCATGCAGAGCATGCAGGTGGGAGGACACGTGCATTGAGCCGGAAAAGAGGGCTGTTGCAGGCCGCGGCCAGGCCTCGAGGTTGACACTGCCGCGCCCCTGCTGCTGCCTTCCTCCTGCGCAGGACACGGTGCACACGGTGTCGGCGATGAAGGCGGCGGGCAAGGAGATGAAGGGGTTCATGAAGGACAACAACCTAAAGATCGAAAACATAGAGAAGCTGCACGACGAGATGTCAGACATGCTGGTGCGGGGCCGCTGCTGCTGCTGCCGAGGTGGCCAGCTTGCTGCTTGCTGCACGCTGTCTGCTGCGCGCTGCCGGGTGCCGGGCCGGCGCAAATCCGGCGCAAATCCGCTGGCGCTGCCTGCTGCCTGCGAGCATGGGTGGGTGCGGCGGCCTGCTGCCGTGGCACACACGTCTTGACGTTCTGTCCCATGCCTGGGCTGGGCTGCCCTGTACCCCACCTGCAGGACTACCACCAGGAGATCCAGGATGTCATGGGCACAGCGTTTGGTGTGCCCGAGGATGTGGATGAGGTGGGCTGGGGCTGCAGGGGGCTGGCAGTGCGGCATCCAGGCGACTGCAGCGACCGCCCCGTCCGTCGCTTGCTTGCGCTGCTGCCTGTGGCGACAGCGGCCAGGCCGAGGGCATGCGACCCTGTGTGACCTGTGTGTGGGCCCTGCGTGCTGGCTGCTGTTGGTGTGCTGCCTGCAGGATGAGCTCATGGGGGAGCTGGATGCACTGGAGGATGACCTGGCAGCGGAGGGCACCACCTCTGGCAGCGTGCCCGCCTACCTCCAAGACGTGGACCTGCCAGAGGTGCCGCAGGGGCAGGCGGCGCAGCCCGCGCAGGCGCAGGCAGCAGACGAGTTTGGGCTGCCGGCCATCCCGCAGCGGACGTGAGGCTGGTGGGGCTCGGCGCCCCTGCTTGCAAAGCCTCGGTGCAGCGCCAGCGACTCCCGCCAGCTCGGCTGCAATGCTGCTCGGGGTGCCGCCGCTGCTGGCCACTCCCGCTGCTGCGGTTGGAACCCCTGCCCAGGCCTGTATTTGTTCTGCTCTTTCTCTCGGCTCTCCACTGTCTTTCATCTACTCCTTCCCTGCTGCCGCCACCTGGCCCTTGGTTCCACATATACACCTGATGGTTGTAATACCGATTGGAAACGAGCATGCGTCAACAGTGCTTGCTCGTCAAACAGTGCTGGTGTGTGCTGTAGGGCGCAGGTGAAGCGAGGGACACATGCCATCCACATGTGCGCTTTCTGACCTCCCACGCCACCGCCACTTCAGCCTTAGTTGTGGAGTCGGGCCGTGTCGCTCGCCTTTGCGGCCCGTCCCAAAGGCAGGCAGGATCATTTACTGTCCTGGATGCAACTCTATTCAACAGGAACCAATAGTCGGAATGGCCGGCTCTGGAAAGTAGTTCAAAGCAGCAAGGGCTGTGTTGCATGCGTGGCAACACGCCATGCATGAAATGAAAATGTGGGGCAAAGAAAAGAAGGGCAGCAGCAATATTTTTCTAAAGAATAAGTGACAAGTGCAGAAGTACGGGGGGGGGGGGGGGGATGCCCCATTATTATCTATGATCGCGTTTGTTATTGATGCGGAGTGCGACTGGCGTGGCTGGGATTGACCGGGGGGCGGCGCATTCGCTTGCATCCCTCAAGGCAGCCTCGAGGCTTTGGACCAACAGAAGGACTGCAGACACCAGTGGAGAGCAGCACGATCGGTATGCTCAGGTTGGAGCACACTCCTCTGCTGCTTGGATGCATAGGCAGGAAGTCAAGCGGGCCTGGCGAGCCACAAGGGGTGGCGAGCCGCCCAATTTCACCTGGCCTGTCTTGCCGCCAGTCCACAGGTTGGAGGAGCATGCGGTGCACCTCTTCTGGCCAGCGCCCGTCGTGTATGTCTGCAGCACAGCAACGCCGCACACAATGGTGGGCAACATGAACACAGGTGGAGTGCCCAAGACCAGGGCAGTCCCTGCCCATCAGACCCAGGGTGGCGCATCCAGCATCCAGCAGCAGGCACAGGCGGCGGCAAGCGGGGGCGCACATTTCTGGGGCATGGCAAGCACGCGACTTTGGCAGTGGTGGCGTTCTTGTATACATAAGTTCCCGGCGAGCACAGGGCGCTCGCCGCCTGGGCTTGGGCCGCACACGAGCTCCCTGCACAGCCACCACAACCGCCATGCGCCAAGAGTGATGCGCTCTGTGCAGCAGGGCGAGCGCCGTGCAGGTGGCACTCGCGCAACAGCGGCGGCAGGCGCGCACACTTCACTGCAGGGGCTGCCGCCAGAGTTGGCGCGCGGCGCCTCACCTGGCGGGCAGGGGTAGCATGCGGTGGCGTTTCCGTCGCTGGTCCAGCCCGTCTCGCAGAGGGTGCAGTAGGGCTGCAGCCCCGAAGAGAAGTAGCCCACCGGGCATGCTGTGGGCGCGCTGGCGCCCTCGGGGCAGTGGGAGCCGGGCGGGCACGCCTGCAGGGGCAGGAGAAGGGTCCGCGAGGCGCATGCGAGGCGGCTGGGCGGACGCTGCCGACAGGCAGGCTGTGTTCTTGGCGCGCTGCAGCTAGCGACCACCGCGCACAAATGCACAACCCCAAGCCCGCCTCCTCACCTAACCTAACACTCACCACCACCCACCCACCCACCTTGCAGGAGGTCTGCCCCTCTTGGTCTTGATAGTAGCCCCCATCGCAGTCGTTGCACACGTCGGCGCCGGTGAAGTTGGCGTATGTGCCGGGCCGGCACTTGAGGCACGCCTCTGGGCTGCTGCTCATCGACTCCTCATTGTAAGTGCCCCGCGGGCACGCGATGCACGCCGTCTTGCCCGTGGAGGGCTGATAGCTGCCGGGCTCGCACACATAGCAGTTGCTGCAGCCAGTGTGCAGGAGCAGGGGTGGTTGCGTTGGTTGGGGGTTCAGGTGGGGGCGGGTGGCGGCCGAGAGGCGCGGCAGCAAGGGTTGCGGGGGCTGGGCTGCTGGCTGCCGCGAGGCGAGGCCACTCACGGGATGCCTTCGTCGGGGCCATACGTGCCGATGGGGCAGGCCCGGCACTTGCCAGACCAGGTGGGGATGTCCGCATAGGTGCCTGTGTGCAGCACGCGGCGGGCACGAGGTGGGGTCACATGCCAAGCGTGGAAGGAGCGGGAGGGGTGCAGCCGCCCAGTCCAGCCATGCTGCTGCACAGCTGTGCTGCCCCAGCCTGGCCCACCTCACCCACACCACCTCACATTAGCCGTGCCTCATGCCATACCGCAGCAGGCTGTGCTCACCTGGGGGGCACATGGTGCAGCCTGTGTCGTTTGGGTTGAGATGCGTCCAGCCGGGCATGCAGCCCAGGCAGACTGTGGAGCCGCCTGCCTGCAAGGTCTCCCGCCCGCTGCCGCACTTGGTGCAGGTGTTGTTCGTCCAGGTGGACGGCCGGTACCAGCGCAGCGGGCAGGCATCGCACTGGGTGGCGCCCGTGGCCGCAAACCCAGTCTGCCCGGTGGCCGTGGCGGTAAGGCCGGTGACAAAGCCGCCGTTGCAGACGCGGCACGACCGCGCGCCTGCAGGCAGGTGTGGCCCGTCGCCGGCAGCAGCGGTCATTGCGGGCCTCCTGCACAGCAGCCCTGCGCAGCACTGGCCCCAGCAGCGCCGTCCAGCATGCGCGGCAGCACCTGGCAGCTGCTGCTGACGAGGCAGGGGCGCGAGAGGGGCAAGGGAGGTGCACCTGTGTTGGTGGCGAAAGTCCGGGGAGGGCAAGGGGTGCACAGCCCCGCGTTGGGGATTGGGTTGAAGTAGCCGGCCTGGCAGGGCAGGCACTGGTACCCTCCAGGGCTCTTCATGCCCGTCTCAAAGCCCGCCGGGCAGCTGCAGGCAGGGAAGGGCGGCCGCCAAGGCACAGCGACATGTCTGGGAGTGTGGGAGGGTCTGGGATGGTATCTGCCGCAGCAGGCAACCTGGGTCTGCTGCCGCCAGAATTCTTCGAAGCACTGCCGCGCTTGCCGCCTCAATGCTGCCCATCCATGGCTGGCTCAGCGCACGCTGGCTTAGCGCACGCTGCCGGCTCGCCTGCCGGGGCGATGGTTTAGGCGGCGATGCAACGGGGGGCAGCAAGCACACCTGGAGCAGCGGTAGTCTTCTGCGGTGGCATATGTGCCGATGGGGCACTTGATGCAGTAGGTGGGTGCGGAGTAGACATAGGTGGAAAGGGTGACCTCCCCCGGGCCGCACTGGATGCAGTTCCAGGCGCCGGTGGTGTTAGAGAAGGAGTTGGCGGGGCAGGACTTGCACTGCTGCAGGCCGCGCTCGTCGGCATAGTGGCCCGGGTTGCTGCAGAACAGGTGACAAAGGGAGGGGAGCAGGGGCACCGGGGCGAGCGGCCAGCAGGAAATATGGGGTCAGAAGCGGTGCACATAGAGATGGCAGAGTGCATGGCGCCTGTCCAAGAATGGAAGGCAAACAGTGAAGGCACTCTGCTGCTGGCGGCCCAGCACGCACCAGGCGGGGCAGCCTCCGGATGTGGGATCGCGCGGCGTGCGCCAGACGGTCGCGGCGGTGCCCAGCTTGCACAGCGTGCAGGCGCCGGCGCCGTCTGCCGAGTAGGTGCCAGGCGGGCAGTCCACGCAAAGCGTGCTCAGCGTGCCATACGCGCGGTACGTGCCGGCAGGGCACTTGAGGCACACGGGGGAGCCGGCCACAGGCTGGTAGGTGCCCGCTGGGCACGCTGTGCAGTAGGTGCGGACGACATCGGGAGGGGTCACAGAGTAGCAGAGGTCATCCTCACAAGGGCTCTCTGCAGCAGGGCGGCACGCAGGAGGGACAGATCGGAGCTGCCCTCCGCACTTGCTGCAGCATCGGGCTGGGTCCAGTGCGGGCGCCCCGCGGCGGACTGGGATGCGGTCGGCTGCAGGGCAGCTGCCTCCACCCCGAGGGTGAGCCTGCCTGGGCAGGCAGGGGGTGCTCACCAGAGGGGCTCGGGGGCAGGTCTGGGCAGGTCTGGCACGCGGAGGCGCCCTGCAGGCTGTTGAAGTATCCCATGCCGCAGCTGCGCACCGTGTTGTTGCTGCACTCGTAGCCCGGCATGCACACGGCGCACTGCGACCTGCGATACACCGAGATGCCCTCCTGCGCCTGCGGGCAAGCAGCGGCAGGGTGGCGACGGGTCGGCGGCTGCTGGGGAGTGCATGCGGGGCGCAGCCAAGCACGCGGCGATGGTGCTCGCCGTGCCCACGCAGCCAGCTGCGTGGCTGCGCACAGCGGCAGGCGGCGGCTGCGGGTGCCGCGGCCAACCAAGGCCGCCCTCCCTCCCTACCTGCGGGTTGCTTTCAGGCGAGGTGCCCGGCGGGCAGGTGGCGCCCGTGCCTGGCAGCGTCAGCATGTCTGTGCAGGAGGCCAGCGTGGGCATCTCTGTGCCCAGCTCTGTGGCATACTGGAACACAGCCAGCTCCATGGCGGTGGCAGAGGCGCGGTTGAGGCGCATGCCCACCGGCAGCCCTCCCTGGTCAGCTGTGGCGTAGATGACGCTGGCCGAGGCATAATACCTGCAAGGCAAGGCAGGGCGGGGTGGCGCGAGGCAGCGCACACGGGGCGGAGAATGGAAACTGTTTGGAGGAGTATTCTGAGCAGCAAAAGATGCCAGGAGCAGAGCGGCTGCAACCAGGCAGTGGTAGGCGGGCGGGCAGGCGACTGGGCAGATGAGGCTGGGGCTCTGCATGAGCAGCCTAGGGCGCAGCCGCTCACCCATCAAAGTGGGTCAGGTTGTCGGCGCTGGAGCAGCCGGTGTCTGCCAGCACATACAGCCACACGCCGCACGTCTGGTCGGTTTCAATGGCGATGGTGCGGCTCAGGGTGGAGTTGCAGGCGGCGGTGAAAGGGTTGAAGGCGCAGGACGGGGAGGACAGCGTGGCTGTGGCGGAGGTGGAGGCCACCACCACGCCTGCAGACGGCTGCTCCAGCTTCAGCTCCGTCAGGCCGCCGGGGCCCGCCACCACCACGGGCTGCCCAAAGAAGCAGGAGATGCAGGCGGCGGAGCCGGGGAAGTGGGCGTAGGAGTCGGGGGGGCAGTTGAGGCAGGTGGTCTTGCCGGCGAGAGGCTGGTAGTCTCCCGCGTCGCAGGGGGTGCAGTGGCTCTGCCCTGTGCTGGACGCAAAGGTGCCGGCAGGGCTGCAGGCAGGCAGGACGGTGCAAGACGGGCGGGGTGTGTGGGTCGGCAGCAGAGTAGGCACGGCTGACAGGCGCCGGTGCCGTACTCAGGGAGCGGCACCGCTGGCTGGCAGTCTGCTGCCGCCTGGTGCTTGTCGGTGCCCCGGGTGCCGGCTTACCAGTTGGAGCAGGTAGTGGATCCCGTCTTGGCGGACTTTCCAGTGGCGCACGTAACGCTTGCGGCGGTGCCGCCAGCGCAGGAGGAGCCCGGCGGGCACAGTGCGCACACGCGGGTGGCCCCCGTTCCTGCCGTGTAGCGTCCGGCGGCACAGCCGCTGTTGTAGGCGCAGGCGCCAGCCTGGCAGGCCGAGGTGCCCTGGACGAGGACGGTGCCAAGGGAGCCCTGCAGGAGGGAGGAAGGCTTGGCTAGGCTGGCATGAGGCGCCAGCGTGCGGCCAGAACGCAGCGGAGGCGGCAAGCCAGCAGCCCGACAGCCATGCAGCATCGCAGTTGCTCGCTGGCAGGCAGCAGCACCAGGTGCTCACCGATATGATGTTGTATGCCAGCGTGTTGCTGGGCGCTGCTGTGGCGATGCGCACATTGTCGGCGCCTATCGTCACACCCGTGACCCCGCTGAAGTTCTTTCCAAACAGCGCAGTGTCTAGTATCTGCTGTAGCGCCGTGCCCACCGCTGCCGCGGTAAAGCTGGTCAGCATGCTGCCTGGCAGCGGGTCACGTGGACAGGGCTGTAAACAGCGGGGCAGCAGTCTGGTTGGCATGGCCCCAGCAGCGGCAGCGCATCAGGCTGGGCCAGTAAGCAACTTGTCCGGCCCTGGTTTTGGCAGTGCACAGCAGTACTGATGTTCTGGGCGCCGGGCACGCCTGCCCATCCGCCCTTCCTTGCCTCTGCCCCACCCACAGCCCTAGCTAGCAATCTGCTGGCGCCCCACCTCGACGTAAGGGTCCTGCATCGCCACGGGGCTCCAGAGCGTGGTATAGGACCAGCTGGCGGCGGCCAGCGGGAAGCTGACTGCCACCACACAGCCCGCATCTACCGTCAGCGTGAAGCGCGCAAAGCAGGTGGCGTAGGCCGCGGTCGTGTCGGTGGCCCCTGTCAGCGCCAGCGTCACTGAGCCCGTCACAGGGCAGCTGCAGCACCCGGGCAACGCAGCACTGCAGGGCGGCAGTCAGGCCAGCAGCGTGCAGCACCGCGAGAGGAAAAAGGGTTTGCATTGTGGTGCCTGTGTGCCACACACGATGTGTTAGCAGGGCGATGGGCGCGAGGCCCCAACAGCTGCCTCTCACTTGACGGCAGGCGGTGAGGGCGGCGGCGGCGGACTGGTGTTGTTGAATGGGGGCGCCAGCACACGCAGGTTGGCGGTGGGTATGGCCTGCTTGGTGATGCCGCTGGCGGAGTATTGCAGCACCAAGCTGCCGGTTCCGGTGGACTGGTAATAGTCCACCCTGCGAGCAGGAGGTGGAGAGGGAGGAGGGCCGGCCCGGGAGTGGGCCAGGGAGTGGATGAGCGGCTGGGAAGCAGCTGCAGCTGGCCACCGCCTGTGGCCATGCCACGTGCTTCAACCGGCCTCTGGATTCCAGGCAGCACGCGCATGCGACGCCAAGAGAGTCAGCCTGTATCAGGCGCTCACCGGAAGGGGTGCCAGCCCTTGATCAGCCAGATGGTGATCTTCTTGAGGACGCCCACGCAGGCCGCCGCGCCCCCAAGCCAGCCGTTCTCACACGAGTCGGCATCCAGGGTGGGCGTGCCATCCAGCCACAGCTTGCTGTTGTCGTCGGCTGTCATGAAGAAGGTGTAATAGCCCTCGGTGCTGACCAGCAGCTCGCCGGTGAACTGCGGGAGCAAGGGCAAGGCGGGCGGGGGGGCAGCGGCCAATGGACAAACTAGCCAGCGGCCTTGCTGGGCTCAGCGACATCAGCGGCAGCAGGGCGCATCCGCGGGTCTGCTAGTGCTGCTGCTTCAAAATCAGGCACGCACCTGTGCCACCAGGTTTGTCGTGTAATTTATCCCGCCTTGCGACATGCAGTCTGACAGCTTGGAGCACTTGACGGTGCCGGCCAGCTTGTTGACGACCAGGGCGGCAGCGGGGAGCATGGCATAATTGGATGGGAAGTCGTCGACTGGGCTGCCGTCCTGCCATGCCCGCAGCCAGAGCCCAGGCTGGTACACATAGCTGCATGGCAGGCATGTGGCAAGCACCCCGTTGGTCTGGTGCCGCACAAATCGCGAGGCGGCGGTGCGGGACGGTGGCGGCCGCCGGTGCAGCTGCCTGCCAGCCCGCATCCCCCACCCTCTCCGCCGCAATTCTTCAATGCAATTGGCGGCCCTGTAGGAGCCTGAGGCCTGGCAGGCGAGCACATAGTGCAGTCACAACCGGCGCTCACCCGTTTTGCGCCGCCACAGGACTTCCCAGCATCAACAGGTGAACCATCAGGAGATGAAGGGCCAGCATGAGGCCCCAAGGGTGACCCCAGGGCGCTGCTGGGCCCCCTCGGTCGAGCACCATGCCTGCTCACTCCGGCCTGGCGGCCGTGTTGCACTCATGTGCAGTGTGTAGGTGCATGGATGATCTCGGTTGGAAGCCAGAAGTGCGACATTTGGAGGGTGCCCGCGTCATCGGCGCCCTAAACTCCCGCTCTCGGTCCCCTTGCTGGCGACCGAAAAGACGCTTTTGGGTTGCTCGCCGCATTGGCATTAGTATGGTCATTGCATCGCACTTCCAATCAATCGGCGGGCGTTCACCCTCCCGCCGCTGGCCACCAGGATGGGACTCATCAGGCTGCTGTTGCCATGGTCACTTGTTGCCATCCCAGGAAGGAGGCTGCCTTACACACAGCAAGGTTTTGTGAGCCGCCTGTGAGCAAGGCTTTATGAAGCCGCCTAGGCAGACTGATCCTGCAGGCGCATCCCCGCCAGTCATTGACATGCCGAAGCGGTTGGCCGCAAACCGGCCCGCTCCATTCTCAAGGAGGCAAGCGGCAAGGCGTATCACACCGAAACCGGGAGGGATCGGCAACTCAAACCAAATATAGACAGAGCTTGAAACCACAAATAAATCGGGGGCTAAGACTTAGAGTAGCATTCTGGTTACACGAACATGATGATGGGTAGAATGGCCATCAGCCTTCACTCGTTGAAGCGGATGGCGCCGGTGGAGAGGACGAAGAAGAAGGTGCCAATCATGGTTGAGATGATGGTGGTGAAGCTGAGCACAATGACGATCTGCGTCGTGGTGATCTTGGTCCACCAGGGCGCCGTGTCCTGCAAACAACCACAGCGGGGCCAGGGAGGCGGGCGGCGGGTGGGAGGAAGACAGAGCAGGGGTGGTGGTCATCTACCTGGCGGGTCGGGCACATCCCGCTAGGCAGCAGCAGCACCAGACAAGAGGCAGCCAAGGGAACAAAGCAGCCGTGCCGTGCCGCTTGCCTTCTGGGGCATGGGCATGTAGGGAGAGAGGCCCGCCGGCTCGGCAAACGGCCGCTTGGCGGTCCCGCCAGCGCTGCCAAAGGCGGTGCTGCCACCGCTGCTGCTGCTGGAGGGGCCGAATGGGCTGACGGGTGTCTTGTCTGCGCAAGGAAATCGGCATCGTTGGCGGTCAAGGCAAGCACAGAACACCTTCCTGGTTTGTTGGGAAATGGCTGACTGGCGTCCGGCCATCAACGTGCATGCGCCCCGCATTCCCAGCAGGCACTCCACATGCCACCGCTTCATCACCGTGCGATCAGCATGCCCGCACCTGCTGGTGTGGAGTTGACCTGGAAGGGGCTTTTGGGTGTCGGCTCGGGTGCCGCCGCCGCCGGCTTCACACCGCTGCTGCTGGCGTCGGCCGCTGCCGCACTGCTGGGCGCTACTGCCGGGTCTTCTGCAAAGGTGGCCTCTAGCTCATCCAAGTTGAGCTCCTTGCGGTCGCGATCCACCAGGCGGCGCACCTGGGCGGCGCCCTGCGGCAGCGGCGGCGCCAGGCGGCGGCGCAGGTCGGCCACCTTGCGGCCCCACCAGGCCCGCAGCAGCCGCAATGCCCGCCCCCACAAGCTGCCGGGACCCCCTCACAGCGAGGTGTGCTGCCTCCAGTAGACTGGCCCACGGCTTAGCGCCTCACCTCGTTGAAAGGCTCCGCCCGGGCGGGCTGCAGCTGGCCCCGCAGGGACTGCTGTCCTCGTGGACGCTGGAAGAGGCCCCCGGGAGCCACAACTGGCCTTTGGCACGCCAGCAGGTTCATGCTACTACTGCTGCAGACGCTGGACAGGCCGGGGACCTTTTGGCAAGCTTGGATCGATGTGTGCTGTCAATAAATGGGCGCTGGACGTCTCGCGGGCGCGAAATATCTTGATGGAAACGTCCGAAACCTGGGCATGGGCATGCATTTAGCCCGCATCCCGCTTCTGAAGCCATCTGTCATCTCAAGCATCGTCATATCAGAGGCTAACAAGCAACATTGGCGCTGCTGTTATCCCATCCGCACCATGTCTCGCTGTTGCGCTACCCTGTAGGGCCCGGCAGCTTCCCAGACGCAAATGCAGTTATCACAGAGAGCAGCAGCCGTGCTGCTGCTGCCAGGGGACAGCCACTACCCCAAGCGGCGTCGGCTGCGGCTTGGACGGCGGCAGCAGGCGGCACCTGCAGCTGGCAGCAGCAGCGACCTAGCTCACCAGCCAGCCCCCTGGCGTGCTCCCAACAGTCTGTGCCACCAGGGTCTAGCCAGACGGAATCACGCTCGCGGCCGCACCTTGCAACCGCGGGCGACAGGCGGCGGGTTGGCTGTCGAAGCAGGCGGCGAGCAGCAGCCAGCCTCCAGCAGCGGCTTTGCGCGCGTCGTGCTGCCCACAGCCCTGGCACTGCTGCTGTGCAACATGGACCGCATCTGCCTCAGGTAGCCGCTGCGCTCCGGTTTGGTGCTGCCTGCAGTTCCGTCTTCAGCCCCATGCCAGCGAGCTCGGGCTCACCTCGTGCATGTTGTGCGGTGCGGCCCCCTTTGCTGCAGTGTGGCCATGCTGCCCATTGCAAAGGAGCTGGGGTGGAGTGCGGGCACCCAGGGCGTCATCCAGGTGTGGTGTGCGATGCTGGTTAGGCAGTGCCCCGTGGCGACCCAGCCTGTGCCGCATCCGCCTCCCTCTAGTTTGCCCACCCCTCCTGCCTGCTTTGCCTCCTACCTGCCTCCAGTCGGCCTTCCTCTGGGGCTACCTGGCCACGCAGCTGCTGGGCGGCACACTGGCCGACCGATACGGAGGTGCGGCGGGCAGCGGGGGCACACAAGGAGCTGAGAGCTGTTGTCCTCTCGCCTGCCATGCCTCTCTACGTCATCCTTGCTCAGGCCCGCCACCCCTGCCCCCAATGTGGTGCAGGCAAGCTAGTGATGGGGGCGGGCATCGCCTGGTTCTCTCTCGCCTCAGCGCTGCTGCCGGCCGTCGCCATCACGCCCTGGACGGCGGCGGCGGGGCTGACGCTGCCGGCGGTGCTGGCCGCTCGCTTCCTGGTGGGCTTTGGCGAGGGTGAGTGAGCGGGCAGGGCGGCACGAGCTTGGGGAGGGGAGCGAGGGCGGCCTCCCTGCATGCTGTGCAGGCTGGGCTGCCTGCCCAGCTGCCTCCCGCACAACCCGCCCTCTCTCCCCAGCCTGCACCCCTGGCTCCCGCCTTCTCCCTCCCTCCAGGCGTGGCCCTGCCATCCATGAACAACCTCATCGCCCGCCACATCGACCCATCCAAGAAGGCGACAGCGCTGGGGGCCGTGTTCACAGGCTTCCACACAGGTGTGCGTGTGTGGTGAGGCCCCCCCCAATCTGTAGCACTCCCGGACAGGCCTGCTGGTTGCACACCAATGTGTGGTGCCTTATGTGGCTGCCGCTCACAGGTCCCCTCATGCTGCCAGCTACTGTCATTCGTTGCGGCGCCGGTGCTCCTGCCCCCGCAGGCAACCTGGTGGGCCTCCTGCTGTCGCCGCTCATCCTGCAGCGCTTTGGCTGGCGGGCGCTGTTCTACCTCTTTGGGGTGGCCGGGGCGCCGCTGCTGCTGCTCTGGATGCTGGTTGTGCCCGGCAGGGCGCCGGCAGGCGGCGGAGGAGGAGCCGGCGGCGCCGGCGGCATTGGGCTGGGCCAACTGATGAGCAAGCCCGCCACCTGGGCCATCATCGTCGCCAACTTTGGTGTGCGGGCCTGCCGCCCTGCCTGCACCTC
This sequence comes from Chlorella variabilis, assembly GCF_000147415.1. Taxonomy (NCBI): domain Eukaryota; kingdom Viridiplantae; phylum Chlorophyta; class Trebouxiophyceae; order Chlorellales; family Chlorellaceae; genus Chlorella; species Chlorella variabilis. The sequence continues at coordinate 2,187,268 of NW_005435083.1, read as the reverse complement.
TGCCATGCCGCTGGCTGTCCACCGCTCTCTCCTTGCGGCACGCTATCTCACGTGTCAGTCACCAGCCGTGTGTCATAGGACCGGATGCCCACTCGCACCCAGCCGCCACCTCTGTTGCATCACCCCACGCCCCACGCCCCACGCGTGTCCGCGCCTGCCCTGCAGTCAACCACTGGGGCTACTTCATTTACCTCAACTGGATGCCCACTTACTTCTACAGAGTGCTGGGTGGGTGCCGTGGCTGCCAAGCATGCTGTTATGTGTGGTTGCAAGGAGCAGGTCTGCTATGCTGCCTGTCAACCTGGCTGCCTGAACCGGGCCCCCCGCTCTGCTCTGCCTCTCCCACGGCTGCTTTGCCGCAGGCATGGACCTGCGGGCCAGCAGCCTGATGAGCTTTGTGCCCTGGGTGGTCATGGCTGTGGGCAGCAGCGCGGCGGGCCTGCTGGCAGACGGACTGGTGAGTGCTGCCGGAGCGCGCATCGCTCGGCCAAGTGCTGGGATACGGCGCTGGCTGCTGCGCGCCACGGGGGGCCAACCAAGCTCCCTGCGCCAGCTCGCCGCACCCCACTCACCCGCTCGGCCTGCTCGCCTCGCCTGCCTGGCTGCTTCAGGTGCGGCGCGGCGTGCCGGTGCTGCGCGTGCGCAAGGGCATCCAGACAGCGGCCTTCCTAGGCCCGGTGGTGGCGCTCATGGCGCTGGCAAACCCCGCCATCTCGCCGCCCCTGGCCCTGCTCTGCATGACGGCAGCGCTGGGCATCACTTCCCTGGGTGCGCACCCCCGCCTGCTTGGGGCCATCCTCTGCCTGTGGGGCCCTTGGCAATGCCTGAATACCTCGATAGAACACCCCAGCCATGGTGCATCAGCCTGGCTGCACAGTCATCCAAGTGTGCTTGCGCGGCGCTCGAGTGAACCTGCCCGCTGCTCTCCCTGCCTCGCGACTGCATGCAGGCCAGGCGGGCTTTGTGGCCAATATGAGCGACATCGCGCCCCGCCACGCGGGCGTGCTGTTTGGCCTCTGCAACACCTTTGGCAGCCTGGCGGGTATCCTGGGGGTGTCGGGTGAGCGTAGGCATGGAGGTACTTCGGTGGGCCGCGGCGCAACATGGGATGGGACGCAGCTTTTGCACGCGCTGCGGCCTTGAGCATTGCTCCCCTGCTGCCATGCCCCTGCCCCGCAGTCTGCGGCTTTGTGCTGGAGAGGACCGGCAGCTTCTCGCTCATCTTCCAGGCCACCGCGGCGCTGTATGTCCTTGGCACCATTGTGTGGAATGTCGCGTGCCGCGCCGACCGCCAGTTTTGACCGAGTTTGGGACGAGAGGGAGGTGCCTGGCATGCAACCAACCAGTGTATTTTTGGAGGAAATCTGTATTCTTTGCCGGCCTGTGGAACTCTGCGGTTTCTCCGATTGATGTCACCAGCAGGAGCGGTAGGCGGCTGGCAGCAGCGGCGGCACTGCACTGCTTGGGCAGGCTCGGGATATCATGCAGGCATCTGTAGTGGAACCTGATTGTATCCCAAAGCTCTATAACCTGATCTGGAAGGGGGAGAGACATCGAGGTGGGGCAGCCGCCACCAGGCCTCAACTCGGGCAAAACATGCTGGCACTTCTCCCAACGATTACTCAACAGGTCCTTTGCCTGATCTATCATGCATGCCAGTGTTCTTTTATTTTAGAGAAGGCCGCAGCTTAAGCCACTGTGCTTCAATCGCTGCCACCCCTTGCCCTGCCGCTCGCTGCACCAGCATTTGGCTGAGCACGATCAGTGTATAGTCTGGTCGGCTCCGCCGCGGGAGCCGACTCAGCCGCCGCCGCCGCCGCCGCCCGCCGCCGCCGGGGCGATGGTGGACTGGAAGCGGGTCTGGGCGAAATGCCTGCAAATCTTCATCGACCAGTTCCTCCTGATCAGCTATATCGTCGCAGCCACCATTGCCCTTGCCTGGCCAGCCCCCGGCAAGGCCGTGGCTAGTGTGCAGGTGGGTGTGCCGCGGCTGCGACGGCGAAGCAGCGCACTGGTCTGGGAAAGGTTGCCACCACGTGATCTCCAACCTTTTTTCTGCAGTTTTATGTGAACGGGCGGGCCTACCAGATCGAGAAAATCATCAACATCATGATTGGTGCGCTGGCCTGTCCGCTCATCATGCCACGAGCCATACCAGGGCGTTTGCTGCTGCCGTGTGCACTTGTTTATCTCATGATTATTTATCATCTCATGCAGTGTTCCTCATCAGTGGGGCCATGCTGAAGACGGACGACATCAGGAAGGTGTGGCGCTACAAGCTGGGCGTGCTGTACGGCTTTATCTCCACGCTGGCCATCACTCCCTGCTTAGGCTTTGCCTACCGCGCCATCCCGCTCACCCCAGACGAATTCACAGCCGGCCTGACGCTCACCACCGCCGCGCCACAGACGCTGGGCATCGGCATCAGCCTGGTCCGCTCCTGCGGCGGCAACGAGGGACTGGCGCTCATCCTGACCGGTGCGGTTGCCATGCATCATGCAGGGGCGGTGGCCGTGGGGGCTGTGTTCGCCGGAGCAAGTGTCTGGTACCGTATCTGCCTCCTCACCTCTGCCCACCCTTGCACTGCAGCTGGAACCAACATATTGGGCATCTTCACGATGCCGCTCTGGCTGAAGGCGCTCTTCAGCGGCACAGGTGCGCCAACGCCGCGCCCGGGCCCCCACACACGGGTCCGCCGTGTCCACTCCTGTGCTGCATGGCTGGGGTCGGAACACTGGTGTCCACCCTGCCCTCCCATCCCTTGCAGCCTTTGCCCTCGCTATTGACATGGTGTCCCTGCTCGTCAACCTCATCATTTCGGTGCTGGTGCCATCGCTGATTGGAAAGGTGCGCCAGCCAGCCCAGCTGCCGACGTCCCTCCCCACACATGCCGCCCACACCCACACCTGCGCCACCCACTCAAGTCTGTTGTGACTGGCTGCACCTGTGCAGGCCATCCGCGAGCTGGTGCCGGGTGCCGCGGGCTTTGTGGCGCGGCACAAGGTGCCGCTGTCGCTGTTCAGCACAGCAAACCTGGCCTTCATTGTGTGGCAGGTGCTGTCCAGCGCGCAGTCAGTGTGTGAGTGTCGCTGCGGGCTGGACCATAGCAGAACTGAAAAGCTGTGCGCAGGAGGGCTTGATTGCTTCATTGCGGTACCAGGCTGTCCCCCGCTTCCCCTGCCGCCTTGAATCATCGCCACGGCTTTGACAGTGATTGCTGACCTCTGCGCCCCACATTGTGTGCAGTGATGGACCAGCCCTTTGTGAGCATTGTCTACGTGCTGCTGCTCTCTGCCGCCCAGCATATCCTGTACCTCCTGTTCAATTTCGCAGTCACCACGTGAGCGCGCCACTGACGCCAGCCTGCTTGCTTTGCCTGCTCTGCGTACCTGCACCCTACTCGTTGATGCGCTACGTACGGTGCGCCCGCACTTGCAGGCTGGCCTTTCGCATGCCGCCTCCCGAGAACATCGCCACCTCCATCATGGCAAGCCAGAAGTCGGGCCCTGTGGCGGTGGCGGTGATTGGCTACATCACAAATGATGTCGCGCAGCAGGGCCTGCTGGCCATACCGGCAGTGCTGGGCCAGCTGGTGCAGGTGAACTGAGGGCATCACATGTTGAGTTAGATCTTCCTGGAGTGCTCCTCTTGACTTCTTGGGTCTGGCAAAGCCAAGGGTAGAGCTTATGGCGCGTGCCACCCCTTGCAGGTTTTCATTGGCAGCGCCCTGGTCCCCTTCTTTTCCCGGATCACCAAGGCCTACCAGCGGGCTCAGCAGGTGGCGGCGGCAGAGGCCGAGGAGGCGGCAGCAGCGGAGGCGCTGGAGGGTGGCGCAGACAAGGCGACGCTTGCACAGGAAGCAGCAGGCGAGGAAGCGGAGAGTATAGGCGGCAAGCCCAGCACGCCGGCCTCCAGCACCTCAACGCAGTCGCTGGAAGCAACGCGGAGAAGCGGCGCAATTGGCGGCAACCCGCATCCAATGTCAGCAGGCGACGCCAGCCAGAAGCCGCCTGAATGATACGCTGGCTGTGCTGCCGCCCCTCTGCTAGATTTCATTTCATTTTTGTTTGTCCCATTTTCCGCTGCACCTATTCAGCACTGATCCCTCATTCATTCCTGCTGACCCCACAATATCGGTTGGGCTGTAAAGTAGAGCTTGCACATGGCAGCCGACCAGCTGTAGTCAATTGCTCCGTGCCTCGCCTCCCGCCCCCTGCTGCCGCCGCCGGTTGTCGCGCTGGCGCTTGCTGCCGCCCGCACCCCGATGCTTGCTGTGCTTGCGCTGTGGCGCTCTCTCCTGCTTCTCGTCAGCCTCCTCCTCATCGTCATCATCCTCGCTGCTGGCTGCGCCTTTCCGCCGCCGCTGCTTCCGCTCCTGCTGCTGCTCGATGGGAGGAAGCATGCTGGCATCTGTCGGGCACAGCGCCAACCCTGCAAGCGCACTCCATCCCAGTGATCAGCCACGGACGCGAATCAAAGCAGCCCAGCGCCCAGCAACAGCAGCCGGCATGCAGCACGGCATCGGGACGGCAGCATGCGCCGCGATGGCGCCCGCTCGCCCGCATGGCAAGCCCAGCCCAGCCCAGCCCCTTGGCGCACCTGTGGGCAGCGTTTTGCAGTACACTTTGGCCAGCAGGCGCCTGCTGTGCGTGGCGTGCAGGCGCAGGTACCTGTCCAGCCCCACCGAGGCCAGCACCGGCTGCGTGGGGTGCACAGCCAGCGCCCTCACGCCGCCCGCCAGGCCCTTGACCGCCCCCGAGAAGCGCCGGCTGACCACATCCAGCACCTCGATCTGGCCCAGGCCGTTGCCCAGCCAGACGCGGTGGCCTGCAAGGCAGGGAAAGCCAGAGGGGCGCACCGCTCAGGCCGGGCATGCGGGAACCGGATGGAGGCAAGCGGCAGACATGAGAAAGGAGGAGAAGCGACAGCGGCATGGGGAGCGCACTTTGTGGTTCCAACGCCATGCAGGTGACACGGCCCTCGCCCCACGCCAGCTCCATCTGCAGGCACCGGGAGGGGCAGCCCGCTGAATGAGTCTCCATGCACAATGCCACTGCACTGCGTTGCGCTGTGCTGTGCTGCGCCATGATGCACCGCTTCCCTGGACGGAACAGCATGAAAGGCAGGAGAGTGCATAGCAGCCTTCCAGCCAGCCCCTGACCAGGCCCCGCTGGGGACCAGGGCCGCACCTGCGGCCGCTTGCCCTTCGCTTTGTCGTACAGCCGCACTTTCTGGTAGCCCGTGCCAACCAGCAGCCGGTCGCCGGGGCCGCCGTCGGAGCCGCCGCTGCTGTCTGTGCTCGCAAGCGGCGGCAGGAAGACGATGGCTGTGTTCCACGGCCGGTCCACTAGGCCCACTGCAGGTGTGGCTCAAGAAAGGAGGACGTTAGGCCAGGGCCGAGCCTTTGTGAGGAGGCAGCCAGCAACCAACCACCTCAACCCGCACCGCTGTTGGGCTTGCCGCCCTTGAAGGCGAACACGAGGTCGCCGCTGGCGCAGTCGTAGAGGCGCAGCTCGGTGCCTTGGCAGCCCACCGCCAGCCGCCCGGTGGCTGGGTCGTACGCGGTGCAGCACACACCGGCAGGCACCTGCCAGCTGGCCTGCTGCTCCCAGGATCCGCGGCTGCCTGCAGCCGGGGCGTGCACGCTGGCGGTGCCGCCCTCTGTGACAGACAGCACCGAGGGGAGCGGAGGCGGGCCCTCTGCGCCGCCGCCATTGCTTCCACTGCCGCTGCCGCCGGCGCCCCACAGCAGGTGAAGGCCACGCACGCGTACGGCGTCTTGCTGCTGCTGCGGCGCGCTGCCGCTGCCTGCTGCGGTGATGGGGGTGGCGGGGATGGTGCCCAGGAGCTCGCCTGCGAGCGGCGACAGCAGCTCGATGCTGCCGCTGCAGCGCGCCACTGCCAGGACCGCAGAGGCTGTGTCGCCAATGCCGCTGGCGCTCCCCAGCGCGATGCAGTCGATCCACTGCAGTTTGAAGGGCTGGCCCCTGCAGAGGCGCCTCAGGCGGAAGGGCAGGGATGGGAATGCACGGGACAGAGGGCGAGGGGCGCAGCAGCACGCAATAGCACCGCGCCCCAGGATGCATTGGCTGGAGCTGCTGAGCAGGATGCACACACACAGCGGCGCATCGCATATGGTGCAGCTTCACAGCAGGCAGCTGCCCAGCTCACCAGGTGGAGGCCACCGCGGCGGTGCCAAGCTGGTCGCCGTCGGCGGTCTGCACCACTGCATGGCGTCGGGGCGGCCATGTGCCGCAGCGTGTTAAACGTCATACTGAAGCCTACCAGCGCCCCTGCACGACCCCAGCACCCACCTTTGAGCTGCCCAAGCTCATCGCTGCACACCAGGCGCAGTGGCGGGTCCCGCTTGTCCGCTGCCATTCCTGGGTTGGGGTGGGCTATGTATGCCATGCACAATGCCCTTCGTGAGCGCGATGCCCGCTTTGGGCGCCGCCACTCCAAAGCAGGCGCAGCAGATGGTTCCCTCGGGGCCGAAAAAGCCTCTGGCACCCCGCAGCGCAGCCGAAATACATGCGAGCCCACCCCCAATTTTTCTCAGCATGGCACGGGGCGCCAAATCCAAGAAGAACCGCGGCGGCAGGGCGCACAGCAAGAAGGCCAACAGGAGGCTCAACACCCAGGATGTGAGCATTCGGCGGTGGCGGGGCGCGCAACCATGGCGGGCCGCATGCCCGAATGCATGCTGGATGGGCACCGCCGCCTGCCGCCGCCGCCGTCGCCGCCACCGGCTGGCTGACCTGCGCTGGGAAGCTGCGCTGCCGGCATCCGGCCATTGATGGCTGTGTCAAACACCTGTCTGTCTGGGACCGGTGAACCGCTGGGCCGTCTCCCACCTCCTTAACAGGCTATTGACTTTCTAGAGCGGGAGACACGGGAGGAGCGGCAGGGGTTGGTGGTGGACGGTGTCCCTGATGCTGACCTCTTCTTCATCGACAAGGCAAGCTGCCTGGCTATGGCTCTCTCCCGGGTTGCACCAGTCATGTGTATGTGTGTGCGCTCTTTTTCGCGTCCCAGCTGAAGCAGCACAGTGGCGGCTGCGAGACGTGTGCAGTGCCTCTGGCCTACCCCTGCGCTGTGTGCAGGCGGGCGACGAGGACACGGCAGAGGCGGCCAAGCAGGGCAAGCTGCCGCGCAAGCTGGCGGCGCGGCAGAAGGTGCTTCGCTCGCAGGCCATCCTGCAGGGCGCGCATGCCGCCAAGCCGGCCGCCGTGGCTGTGGCACGCAAGCCCAAGGGCAGCGTGCTGCAGCAGCAGGAGCGCGCTAAGCGGCAGCAGGGCGGCACGGCGGTGGCGGCAGCCGTCAGCAAGCCCAGGAGAGGGTTGAAGGAGGTCGGGGAGCCAGAGTCCCTTGCGTTCGATGCCTGGGAGGCGCTCGTGCAGCAGGGCGACGGCTGGACCGACGGCCTGCTGCCAGCCAAGCGGCAGCGCCGCGCCGCCGCGCCCGCCTCGCGCCGCGCGCTGGTGGTGGCGGCTGCAGTGGGGCGGGGCCCCGAGGCGCTGCGCCCGGCCGTGCCTGCGGTAGAGATTGACCCCGCTGGCTGCTCGTACAACCCAGACCCAGAGCTGCACCAGGAGGCAGTTGCCACGGCGGTGGCGGCTGAGACGCGCAAGCTGCTGGATAAGGTGCATTAGGGGAGGGTGTTTACAGTGCTGCAAGTTAGTTGCAGGGCAAGGCTGCTGCAGGAACCCTCCACCCATGTCCGTTTCGGCTGCGGCTGGCTGCTGGCTGGCTCTGCACCCACCCAGCCAGGCTGCTGAGCCTTCCTGCCCTGGACGCCCCGGCTGTCCTGGCGTGCAGGAGCTGCAACCGGTGCCGCCTCCCCGCACGGTTGACTACCAGCCGGAGAGCGATGAGCTGGCGCTGCTGCAGACGCTGGAGGGAGGGCCAGAGGGGGAGGCGGATGCACAGGATGCAGACGAGGAGGCGGAGGGCGACGGAGGGGACCTGGAGGCAGCGCGCCGCAAGCGGGTGCGCCCTGCCTGCACACTATGGCACACCAGGGGGCCCTGCCCAGCTCATACTGCTCTGCGGTGTAGCTGAGGTATCTGCCTTCCCCCCATTGGCTCACAAGCTGACGGGATTGGCCTGCTGCGCCCGCCTGCCTGCCTTTCATGCATCTCCTTCAGGATGCTGAGCGGAAGACCAAGAAGGATCGGAATCGGGACAAGCGGCGGCGGGACGCAGAGGATCAGCTGGAGCAGCAGGCAAGCTAGTTTGGCTGCGCGCCCGAAGCGGCCCACCTGCTCCTTGACTGGCAGAGGGGCTTCCGCTGCTGACTCTTCTGCACTGCTGCTACCACTAAACCCCGACTGTATGATGTGTGTTCTCTCGGCGACCCCTTTGTTGCAGCGCAAGCTCAAGGCGCAGCGGCACGAGCTGTCCAGCCTTAAACAGATACAGCAGCAGCTGCACGAAGAGGAGGAGGAGAAGGAGGCGGCGCGGCTGCGGCGGCAGGCACGCGATGTTGCCTGCTGCTGCAACTGCCGCGGAACCATCCGCTGCTGCTGCTGTCACAAGGTGCCACTCTCTCAGCTGCTTGCCCAGTCTAATGCCCCTTCCGCGCTGCCTGCCCGCCCGCCTCCACCTGCAGCTGGATAGGGAGGAGCGTCTGGCTGCCGAGCCCCCTAAGCTGAGCAAGCACAAGTTCCAGCCCATGCCGCTGCAAGTGCTGACAAGCGACGAGCTTGCGGGCAGCCTGCGGCGCCTCAAGCCCACCACGATGCTAGCCAAGGATAGGTTCAAAAGCCTGCAGAAGCGCGCGCTGATCGAGCCACGGCGCAAGATTGAGCAGAAGAAGCAGGGCAAGAAGGTGGAATACATCCAGGTGGGTGCCCGCCCAGCTCCCTGGTGTGCTTATACTTGCTTTTTGCCCCGTCTGCATGCCAGCCAGTTTACCAGGCCAGCCTTGCTGCCTTTTGTGTGCTGCGCCTCGAGCAGCCCGCCCACGCTCGTTGGCAGCTGCCCGCTCGGTTTCATGCACCAGCGTTCCGCAGCTGCTGAGCATGCTGTCTGTTGTGGCCGCGCTGCAGGGCGAGCGGGCGGAGCGGGCGGCGGAGCGGCAGGCGGAGCTGGTTGAGCTGCGCAAGAAGAAGAAAGCGGCCAAGAAGCAGTAGGGGTGTTGAAGCGCTGCAACCTTCGCGCTAGCTCGCTCATGCAGCAGCAGGAAGATCCATGCTTGCGTTTTAAAACAATTATGCTGGGGCGGGCCGCGGTGTCTCGATGTCACGGGCGGTGTCACGGGCGCGGCGTCATGGTGGTGGGGCGGGCGCGTCGGCCTGCAGCTCCTGGGCTGCAGTGGGCGCAAAGGCAGTGATGGGTTCCTCGCAGCTTAACACCACTGGCCCTTGGCTGACGTCCACCTGCAGCAGGGGGAGCAGCGGCAGCGGTGGCAGCGCACGTCGACATACAAAGATACGCCGCTCCACTCGCTAAACCTGGAGCAAGCGGCAAGCAGAGGGCATGGGCGCCAGGCGGGATGCGCTCTTCCGTCCATGTGCACTGCAGCATGGTGTGGCATGGCAAGGCGCGGGCGCCACGACATGACACATCCCATGCACTTTTTTTCGGCAGCCGGGCACGCATATCTTGAATTTGGGCAGGCAGCCCTCGGTTCCGGCCTGGCAGGGGTCGTTGAACACGGTGGCGTACTGCAGGCTGCCGTCGCCGTCTGTGTAGGTGGCTGGGCGCGCAAACGAGTCGGTATCCTCCAGCAGGAGCCAGGCCTTGGTCGAGATGCTGGCATAGGCGGCAGACATGGTAGCATTTGGTCCCAGCACGAAATACTCCTGGCACAGGGCCGGTTCGGGCACATCCAGGCACAGGGGTCCATTATGTCCGTAGGTGTCAAAGTTGACCAGCAGGTAGAAGCTCAGCTCACTGTAGCACTGGCTCTCCACGGTGACAGGCCATACTATGGCATACGACAGGAGCCGCCGCAGCCCGCTGGAAGCCTCGCCCAAGCGAGATGCCGACCGTGCCTGGCACACGGGGCTGCACGCCAGCAGCAGCACCGCGGCAAGTAGGGCGGCGGCGGCGGCGCCGGGCACAGGCGCCATCTTGGGGAGTCGGACGCGACCTCCTTAGCCCAATCAACCTGCTCCGCCCTACGCACTGCAAGGCCCCAGCAGTTGGAGGAGAGGCGATGCGGGACATGCCATGGCGATTGTTACTGTGGGGCTCCACGAAGCAACGCAAAGCTCAGGCTGCCTGATCGCCGACAACCCGAGCGGCGTGCAAGCAGGTCGCCCACCTGCTGGCCTGTGACGGCCTGAAAAGCGGAGGCCCGTGCTGCTCCGCCTCAACCGGCCTGGGCCGTTTCAGGAGACACACAAAGGATGTGAAGCTAGTGCTGCAACACATTCTCTCCTCCTCAATTAGTACCCTGGATTCCGCCAGCGCCCCCGCGGCGGCCGGCCGACAGTGTGCCTTGGTGTACACATCAATCGGAATAGGACGAGTGGCCTATCTGCATTGTACATGTCAGCCCCGACATGATAGGAGGAGCATCATAAGCTGGTTGGCGGACAAAAAGGCGGACTGTTGTCCGAGCGGCATATTGCCTACCATGTTTGATGGGCATTGCTGGCCGTCTTTCAGAAGGATGCAACACTTAAGCAGAACATGCGCCGTGCTGTGGGGGTAGGAGGTGGGCCAGCAGCTGGCTGACGTCGTGATGCAGGACGCGGAGCTAATCAGATAACGAGAGCGCCCGCCCCTAAACCCGACTGATTTCTGCTCGTAATGCCCCACAGAAGCGGTCGGCTAGGGTTTGTGCCGAAACCGCCCAGCAGTGCTCGGTGCTCACCCAGCCAGTGCTGGTCAGTTGCCAGCGCGTGCGAGCCTCTTATTGATTCATCCAGCTGGCATGGACGTAGGGAGCAGCGCCGCTGGAGGGCCGCCTGCGCCCGCCGCGCCGCCGCCACTTATTAGCGAGGACCAGCGCCGCCGCCGCCGGCACCGTAATCGCGTAGACGCAGCACGGAGCCCAGCATCACTCCTGCTACTGTTGGGACTTGGTGAGCTGAGCTGCGCTGCGTGCTGATGCTGGCAGAATGGATGCAGTAAGGTGCAGGCCGACCAAGAACGCACCTCCTGCCGCCGCGCTTGTGCTTGCATGTCCACCGCTCCTTTCTCGGCCATTTGCTCGAGGCTGCCTGCCTGCCTGCCCGGCCTGCACCCTGCCTTTCGCTGCTGCTGCACTGCAGCCCTGCTGGAGGCCCAGTCTGCTGTTGCCACATGTGTCAAGACATCCTGCGCAGTTGGCGGGTCAGCCGCCAGCTGCCACACGGGTCGTCGCGAGCTGCACGAGACCGAGCCTTCAGCCGCCACTGCTGCCGCCGCATCTTCTCGCCCGCCACCTCCTCGCCCTAGACCACGCCTCCCCAGACCGCCACCGCCGCCGAGACCAAGGCCGCCACAACGTCCAAAGCCGCCCC
>NW_005435083.1:2123882-2173697 GCF_000147415.1 Chlorella variabilis | reverse complement strand
CGATCGCCCCTCCTCTTCCACCCCCGGCACCGCCCATCCCGCCGCTCCCTCCACCGACGCCGTCTGAAACAATGACATCTCCATCATTACCACAGCATCCACCCTCGCCGCCTTCTCCGCCTCCACCCTCGCCGCTGCCACCTTCTCCTCCACGACCCAGCCCACCGCCGCCTTCACCACGTCCTCCCTCTCCCTCTCCGCCGACCCCGCCGCTGCCTTCTCCCCACCCACCATCTCCTTCCTCACCCCGCCCTCCAACGCCCTACCCCTTGCCTCCACCGTCCCCCAGGTGCGCACTGTGCCCCGCAGTGAGCGCAGCCATGATGCAGCCCCTGCTGGATACCTGTGGCAGCACATCCCCGCCGGCCCCACACATGCCATGCCTTGTGCTGACCAAGCAGCTGGTGTGGGCTGTGCAGGCCCTCGCCGCCGCCGCCGCCCCTGCCCTAGTAAGTTCCCTGCTGCCAGCGGCTGCCAGTGGGTCTTGGGGTGCCAGTGGCGGATGGTTTGGCTGCTGCCTGGGGGGCACAGGCGCAAGCGCGGCCAAGTTGTGTGCTGTTTGTGAGCGCCAACCTTCCGCGGCAGCCTGCTACCCGTGCCACAGCCGGCTGCCAGGCGGGGTGCTGCCTCATGCCCGGCCTGCTCCCCTCTGTGCTGTGCAGCTGGACGGCCCTGGGGTCAACAGGCACAGGCCCCACCGACTTTTTCAGGTGCCTTCTGCCCTCCCACCCCGCCCTCCACGCACCCCCTTGCACTTCTGCATCGCGTGTGTGCCAGCCTCCGCCCTCCCATGCCCTCCAGCCACCACAGTGCCTGCCTGCCTCCATGCCTCCCCTCCACCCGCAGCTTGGCCATTCCCCTCAACGCCTCTCCCATCCTGGCCTTCCGCGACGGCGCCGCCGCCAACAAGACCAGCGTGAAGCAGTGGGGCGGCGGCGAAACCTGGGCCTTGCTGGGCGTGGCAGGGTTCAGCGGCGGCTCTGCACGCTACATCTCCGCCGCCGCCAGCCCAGACTCGACCTTCCCCTTGGTGGTCGCATACCAGGTCAGTACACGCTGCCATGCTGGCCAGTTCGCAGGCCGGCACCGAGCGCCGTCGGCTGCTGAGGCTGGAGCAGGAGCATGCAGGCGCCCATCTGGCGGCCAGCTGCCAGCTGGCCCCCCTTCTTTCCCCTGCAGGACGCCGCCGCCGCCTCCAAGCTGACAGCCATGCGGTACGACTCCGCCGCCACCGGCTGGACCCCGGTGGGCAGCCCAGGCGCCTCAGAGGCGGCAGTGTCGGATGTCTCCCTGCGCGTCGCCACCTCCAGCCACCGCACTGTGGCGGCGTACCGCGACGCCGCTGGCGGCGCTGATGCCGCCACCGTGCAGAGCTTCAACGGCACGGCCTGGACCACGCTGGGCCTGCCTCGGTTTTCTGCTGGCCAGGCCTTCTACGTCAGCGTGGCCCTCGGCTCTGGCAACGGTGGTGCGCCGCGCTGATAGAGGAGGGAGGGAGGGCAGGAGGGCGGTCTGGGTATGGAGGGAAGGAGAGGGAGCAGGCAGGGAAGGAGGCAGCGTGTCCCTGCACCTACCCGCCCGCTGCTCACCAATGTGCCCACCCGGGGGCCATCCAGCGGCGTGCCTCACACCCCCCATCCAGGCCATGCCGCACCCACCCTTTGCCACCCCTGGTGCTGCTGCTGCCGCAGTGCATGTGGCCTACCAGGACCGAAGCAACGGCGGCCGCGCCACAGTCATGCGCTATAATGCCGCCGCCGCCACCTGGCTCCCCCTGGGCGGCGTTGCGGGCTTCACCTCCGCCGCCGTCTACTACACCAGGCACGGCGTGCTCTGCAGCAGCCCAGCTGTCGAGCAGCATCCGTCAAGTGTGCAGTTGCTGCTGGCTTGCCAACGCCCACCACGCCCCGCCGCCGCCGCTGCCGCCGTGCAGCCTGGCGCTGGACAATCAAAATGTGCCGTACCTGGCTTACGTCGATGCCAGCGTGGGGCTGCGTGCCGTGGTGCGGCGCTACGTCTGCGGCACCTGGTCCCTGGTCGGCTCCGCCCCGCTGTCCCCCGGCATCGCGCACTCCACCTCGCTGGCCCTGGCCTCCACCGGCCACCCCTGGGTGGCGTATGTAAGCCAGTCGGAGGTTGGCTGGCTAGCAAGGTATGATGGCACAGCCTGGGTGCGGCAGCGCTTTTCCACTGGAACCGTCCACACCTCAAGTGAGATCGCCACCCGGTTCAGCTTTGCGCTGGGCGCTGGCGACCAGCCGCACATCGCGTTGCGAGACAGCGCCGACCCTGCGCACGTGGCGGTGCTACGCGGGTGAGTTGGTGGCCTTGGCCAGCCGGCTGCAGTTGGCTCACCCTGCATGCCGCTGCTGCTGCTGCCTGCTTGCATGCCCTGGCTACTGTCGGGACCGTGCCAACCTGTCGGTGGCATGGCGGTTGAGCGGTGCTCCTTCCATGGCCACTCCCTCTGCAGGCAAGCGCCTCCGGCTTCTTCCTCCCTCGACATTCCTCCCTGGTGAGCTCTCTGAGCCTCCCTCCCTCGACTCCTGCAGCGAGCAGGCCGACTGGAAAGCTTATTGCCTAGCGCTTTCTCATATGGCAATTGGGGCCTGCCCTGCATCAAGCCACTGCGCAGATGCCATGGCAGGCCCGCTGCTGCTCCCGCTGCTCCCGCTGCTCCCGCTGCTACAGCAGCCCCCTTGATGCCTGCAGCCCTCCCAGCCCTACGCCGTTGCCTCCCTCGCCCCGGCCTCCCCCGCCCTCGCCAAGACCTCCTCCACCCTCGCCTCCGCGGCCGCCCCCCTCCCCACCGCCCCCCTTGTAAGCACCGCTGCTATGCCGCTGTTTCATGTTCTTGCAGCCACCACCACCACTTGCCGCTCTCGCGCGCCTTTTGCTACCCCCCCACCCACCTGCCCTTCCGGCGCTTGCAGCTGGCAAGATGTGGGGTCCCGCCCTCTGTGGGACACCGAAGTGGCCAACCTGAAGCTTGCGCTGGGGCAGGACACGCCGTACCTTGTGTTCAGAGACCTGTACACTCCCTTCAAGGCCACTGTGCTCACACACAACGGCACCGCGTGGGCGCCTGCTGGACAGCCCCAGCTCAGCCCCGGCACAGGTATGTGGACTGGTACCCAGTACCATTGGGTGCTCACAGGGGAGGGCACTGTGGCGGCATTGACCGGTGCAGTCCACTCCCACCTGTCGTGTCGGGGGATGCGCAGCCTGCCACGCTGGCTGCTGTGCTCCCCACGGCCCCAAAAGCGGCTTTGGGTGGAGGGTGTGCTGGCCGTTGCCAGCTGGCTCAGGCCTGGAGCTGTTGGTCTGCCAGCCGCCACCACCCATCCACCACCCCGAAACCTTCACATGCACCTCCTTCCCTGCCCGTGCAGCCTACTATCCCAGCATCGCTGTCGCGCCCAACGGCATCATCTTCGTTTCCTTTGCTGATGGCAGCCGGGGCGGCAAGGCAACTGTGATGCAGCTGACCAGCCCCACGGGGACTTGGCAGTACGCTGGTACCGCCGGCTTTTCGGCCGGCACCGTGAGATGGACCTCGGTGGCTGTCTCCGCAACCAATGTGCCGTATCTGGCATACCAAGATGCGTCGGCGGGCGACAAGGCGCAAGTCCGCTTCCTGTCGGGGTCCTCCTGGCTCACGCTCCCCATCATGGACACCAACCAGGGCACCTTCCACTTCTCTGTGGGCGAGGTGAGCTGTGGCCTACCCTCCAACTGCGCAGCGCCCACAGCATCAGCCAAGGGACCCAAAACTTTCTACCTGAGCATACCCGTTCGTGGTCCCCTCGGAAACGCTTCCCATCGTGATCGGGGAGTTTGGGCCGTTTGATGGGATTCATTCATTCAGCACACAGACCGGCCGCCTCTTGCTCGAGGGCGGCCCACTTTGGCCTGGGCCGCCCGGGCCGCCCTCCCCCCCGGGCGCATGTTCGGTGTTGGAGGGGTGTGCCCAGCGATAGGGGGCCCCTGAAGGCATGCGCCGAGGCCGGGAAGCGTGGTTCGGCGCTGCTGCACGCTTGGCGACTTGAACAGAACCGCGTGCCGCCGAGCTGCGGCCGCAGTTTCCGGCCCACGGTCTACGGCCGCAGCCACGGGACTCGGCGGCACGGCGTTTGGGCCCAAGCTTGCTGCCGGCGCCGCCGTGCCCGGGGGGCAGCGCGGCGGCGGCGGCACGCTGCGACGCCCCCGTGCTGCCGAGCTGCGGCCGTAGTTTCCTGCCAGAAGCCCACGGCCACAGCCACGGGACTCGGCGGCACGGCGTTTCGGTCCACGGCTTGCTGCCGCCGCCGTCGCAGGGGTGCTGCCTGCGGCGGCGGCGGCACGGCGTTTGGGTCCACGGCTTGCTGCCGCTGCCGCCGCCGCAGGGGTGCTGCCTGCGGCGGCGGCGGTAGCGCACGTGGCAACCCCCCGCGTTTCCTTGCCTCCCATCCACCGGACCCCGTCCTGCGCTTCACTTTGTTTAGGGAGGGGCTGCTCACTGCTCATTGCTCATTGCTCATCGCACACTGCTCAACGCTCATTGCCCTATATCCCACCCAGCCGCAGGACTCCACTGCCGCCCGCGCCCCGCCCCATCTGGCCGCTTGCGCGCCCCATCCCCCCTCGATGGGGCCCGCCCACACCGGGGCCTCCCCCCTCCCGCCCACTGCTTTCTCAACGGCCCCGAGCCGGGGCTGCCCTCATTGCATACATAGTGCGCCTTTCCCTGCTTTTCTAGTGACCTAGCGTTCCGCACTGCCGTTTGGCCAGCCCATGCTCCCGTACCGTTGCGTTTCTCCCCAATGCGCCATGCCACTTTGCCAGTCATACACACGTTTCGATGCGTGCCCTGTCAGCTGCTTGCGTTGCATGTCGCCTTGCTCCACCCCTGTTTTATTGCTTTCTCTGCTTTCGCCCGGTTCCCGTCCCGTTTCGGCGGGGAGTCTATGTTGCAAGCTAGTTCTTGCTTTACCAGACTTTAAGCCCACACAAGCAAGCTACAGTGCGTACGCCCTGCGGTCCAGCGGGTTTAAGCTTCCGTCAGCGGGCGGCTTCCCGCCCGCCGGTTGCCGCCTTGCGTCGGGACTTTGCTGCGGCCCCCTGCCATCTTTCACTTTGTGCTTGCTATCGTGCATGCTGCCTGCAGACACGGTGACAGTACGGACTGCGCACGCGATGCAGTTCCTGCAGAACGCATCTGCGCTGGCCGATATCGGCGTGCGGGTGGAGGAAGTGCCAGTTGGGGAGAGCAGCCAGGTGCTCATCCTGCTGCAGCCAGCCAGCGAGCTCAACTGTGGACCCGGCCAGCTGGAACCTGTAGCTGCTGCAAAGCACCCTTGTGTACTCTCTGGCAGGGCCGGTGGAATGCCCCCCGCTGCCCGGGGGAGCGTCCCGTCAGCCGCCGGCCTGCCTCTGCGCCTGCTTGTGCCTGCAGGTGACACTGTTCCAGGCGCTGCCTGGCGAGGTGGTGTTGGTCTTTGAAGATGCCTCCTTGACTTCCAGTGAGCACTGGGCTGCCCTTGCCAGCAGCTTCTTGCCAGCACCAGCATTGTCCCGTAAAGCCATGCCGCGTGCTGCCCGCCGCCCTGCCTGCCGCCCCGCAGCTGCCAGCTGGGCCGACAGCACCGCGCGGGTGCCATTCCTCCAGCCTTTCGTCTACACCTCCCAGGCCCCCACCGCCTTGCTCGACAGCTGGGCTCCGCTCAGCGAGGGCAACTCCACTGCTGGCGAGCTGTCAGAGGTGATTAGGGGCTAGTGGGCTGGCTTCCTGGCTTGTTGCACTCACGCTCCTGTTGTCACCCCCACCACACTGCCACGCACATTCTGCCCTACAACCGTCACACCCCAAACGCACGCCACACGCCATGCGCTCGCCCACCCCCTGCAGACAATCAGTGCCTTCATGGAAGGGGAGGAGGTGGTGCGGGTGATCTGCGTGGGGGAGGGGCCCTCTGGCGGCCTGGCCGTGCTGTGCGGGCCCTGGGCTGCGCTGCAGTACCCAGAGGCAAACGTGGATGTCGTCACCTTTGACACACCCTTCGTGCGTTTCCCACGCCGGCATGCCCCCCAACGGGCCGACTCCTGTGAACCCTGGCAGCATGCATGCGCGTGTGCATGTGCAGCGGCGGTGGGCGGCGGCGGTGGTGTGAGACCGTCCGCCCTGCCTCAGCATCTTCTCCGCCTGCCCTGCACATTGTTTGTGCAGGTGGGGTTCAACCCGCAGTTCGCCTGGAGCTTTGAACAGCTGGTGGTGCTGCACTACATGTGAGCGGGCAGCAGCCGTTGGCTGGAGGTCCAGCCGCTGGCTGGAGGTGTACTGCCTTTATGCCGGGTGCCACCACTGCTGCGGCTGCAGCTGCTGGCTCCTCTCGTCATCCATTCCGCTGTCGCGGTGGCTGCCTGCAGGTGGCCCTTTGCCGTGCCCGCCACCACCGAAGGTCGGCTTGCTCCTTGCCATGCCTGCCTGTCTGCATGCGGTGTCATGCTTGCTCTGGGCAGGGCAACCACCAGCACCCCTGGCCAACCGCTGTCGCTCCCCTGGCCTTTGCTTCGGTGCAGCCGGCGTGCTGGCGGCGGCCCAAGCTGTCAACCTCCTCATTACTAAGGACATCCTGCCTGGGGCGGTGCGCCTACCCAACCTGCCCCCCTACGCGCCTGTCGGCATCCAAGACCCCGGCAACAGTGAGCTGGCGGCGCCACGCAGCAGGCTGCCTGCCTCCACGCTGAGAAGTGCCTTGCCTGCAGGCGGCGCCTCTCTGATGCAGCAGGAGGCGTGAGCAGGGGCTCACGCCTCCTGCTGCTTGCTGGCTGGGCGCAGAGAACTTTTCTGAGGTGTATGCGATGCTGGGGCCCGACCCCACCCTGCCTGAGGAGTACCAGCTGCCGCCCTCGGACTGCCCAGTCATGTTTTGCAAGGTGAAAGGCGGGGTGCTGCTGGTCCTGTGCGGCTGGCTCTGGCACCAAACATGGAGCTGCAGACTGTACCGGCGGTACTGGCGGCTGGCAATGCATGATGGCTGGCAGCAGTACTGAGCAGATTGCCATCCAGCTTGCTGGCTGAGCAGATCCCATCGCAGTCCCGATCCCACTCTCCCGCCCGCTGTGCTGCATGCAACACGTGCCGCAGACGCGCCCGCTGCTCGAGGGCTCCTGCCTCTCTTTCGACAATGAGACGATCCTTGGGGGCCTGCCGTACACGGTGCTCCCTTGCCGCCACTCACCACCAACTGCGCTGCCAGCAATGCTTTTGCCATGTCACCAATGCCGTGCCCCTGCTGCTGACACGTGATGCCGCCCCTGCTGCTGACACGTGATGCCGCCCCGCCCGCCCCCTGCGCCAGGTCCTGACTGATGACAAAACAGATGCTGATGCCATCGTGGCTTGGGATAACACCACCAAAACCGCCCATTTCCTCTGGAAGTATACAGGTGTGCGCATAGATGTTCTCCCAAACGCGCCCACTGCCCAGACAGGCCTGGACAGAGGCGCCAAACGCCCGCCGCCTCGCCAGCCCTATTTGGGCCGCTCGCTGCCCTGGTGGGTGGCATGCCTGGTGGGTGGCATGCCTGTACTCATGGCGTGCCCTGCCTTCCCCGTCTTTATGCCACAGAGGAATCACGGGATTGGTTTACCGACGCCAACGGGATCCAGGTGTGGAGGGCCGGGCCACGCCAACGCCGTGCGTGATGCTGTGTGCCCACCGCCAGGCTGGCAGCGCCGTGGCTGCCGCGCCTGTGTCACTGCTGTGGTGTGCACGCACTGCAGGTTGAGGGCTTCATCGAAGACAGTGAGAACATCCACCCGGACGGAGTCCACACAAGCCAGGAAGACAGCCTGACAAAGGCGCGCTGCAGCCACCTGCCCGGAAAAGCGCAGCCAGGCTGAAGTGCTTGGCCACAGGCTCCAGTTGCCCCTGTTCTCTTTCTGCAGCTCACAGGCGACGTGGAGGTGCATGCGGGGTTCTACAACCAGTTTAAGAGCCTGGCAATCTTCCCCGACAGAGGTGCGGGCTTGGTGGCCACCATGGTGGGTGGCAGGCGGGTGGGTGGATGGGTGGTAGGCAGTCGAGTGTCTGCCATCTCACCGAATGGTCCATGCCCGCGCACGCAGAGGAGGACAGCATCCTCAAGGCCCTGGAGTCCATCAACGGCGCCCAGTTCCCGCGCCGCGTCACCTGCTCCGGCTTCTCGCTCGGCGCCGCCCTCAGCGAGATGTGCGGCGTGTGGTCCTCCATCCTCTTTCCAGGCGCTGACGTGCTGGTCGCCAACCAGGCGAGCAGCGGTGGTGGCAGCAGCAGCAGGCACGTGCATGTGGACCAAATGTGTGCCGACAGCAGAGCCCAGCTGGCAGCTGCTGCCGGTGATGTTGCGGCCCTGGCACGCTGCCCTGCATGCAGGGCGGCCCCATCCCCGGAAACGAGGAGTTCAAGCTGGCGTTTGAAACCACTGTGGGGCGCGCCTACAAGTGAGGAGCTTGGATGAGGCTGGCGGCTAGGGAGAGCAGCTAGCTGTTCCTCGGGGGCAGCACAGCAAGGCAGCGCATCCCGCTGCCCGCCCCCACAGCGCTGCATCCTGTTGTGCCTGCAGGTACGTGTACCGCATGGATCTGGTCCCCAGCACCGCCCCCTTCAGCTGGTACAAGCGTGTGCCCGCCAGCATCTGGATCAACGGCTCCACCGCCCTGCTACAGGCGCGAGCGGGCGGCTTGCCAGCGCAGGGCTGGGCTGGGCGGTGGTCCCTTGCTGCCCCCTCTCCCCGTCCTGCTAAGCAGTGTGCCCGACTGGTGGCCCGCCTGTGGTGCAGGACCGGCCTGAGTGGGGCATCGGCGACCTCAGCTGGAACGACCACACATGCGACACCTGGGTGGTGCCCGACCCCGCGCCAGGAGAGGAGGAAATCATCATCGGATGTGAGTGGCTGCCTGCAGGCAGTCACACATGCCCCGTAGGGGGTAGCCTATATGCAGGCTATACGCTGCCCTGGCAGCGTGGTAGCAACATGCGCATGCCCCCCTGCCGCCGCAGATGTGCCGCGACTTTACGAAATCACCCGCCCCACCGTGCCCGCTTGGGTTTTTAACTACACCGCCCCCGTGGAGACGCCCAAGCCCGGCGCCACCTCAGCGGCGGCCCGGCTGGCGTGGCCGACCACGGCGCTGCTGGCCTCGGCCGCGGCGTGGCTGGCGGCGCTCTAGGGCAGCCCATTTTTTCTGCACTTGCAAACATGTTGATTCAACTAATTGTTTAGTAAATCAATTGCCATCTACAACAGCCAGCCCGGTAAATCATCACTCTGCCGCTGCAGCGGCTGCGGCCCGCTCTTGTTGCCCCTCGGCCTGCAGCCGCCGCCTCAGCAGCACGTACTGCACATGCCGGTTCCTAACGGCCGACAGGCGGGGTAGGTAGAACGCGCGGAAGAGCTGCGGCGAGCGCGCATTGTCTACAAAAGACAGCGCCGCAACCGCCTCCCAGTCATCGGTGTCACCTGCAGGGGAGGCAAGGAGGCACAACGAGGTATGGTGCTTCCCCTGCTGCTGCTGCACTGCTTGTGTCCACCACCACACCGACACCAACAGCAACAGCTGTACCTGCACCAGCAACATCAACTGCAACGCACACCCATGCACCACACACTCCTTCTGTCCATCTGTCTCTCACCGAGCTCGTCGATGAAAGCGCCGCCCTGGCCCTGCCCCTCCTCTTGCAACGTCACGGCGTAGGCGCAGCCGGCGGCGGAGGGCCAGTAGTTGGCTGCTTCCTCGCGGTTTCGGTCATTGAAGTGGGGTGGAGCCGCTCGGGTGCCGCCCTGCGGGACGCAGCACGCAGATGGCAGGGCAAACACCAATGGGGCCAATAAGACAGCCAGGACGTTGCGGAAGGGGCGCAAGCGCCTGGAACGGAGAGGGACGGCGGCTGAGGGTGCCAGCCGGCCCGCCCCGCGCACCTCTCCTGGGTCGAACTGGCGCGGCAGCAGGCCGGTGAAGCCCGACTTGATGAAGCGTAGGCGGCACCGGTCGCCGGGCAGGAAGAAAGCAGAGGGGAAGCGGTACCACTCAGCCCCGACGCACACCGCAACTGGCTGCCCTGGGCCAGATGCCTGCAGGAACAGAGGGCAGCCGGGTGGGTGGAGTGGCAGGGCCATGCCGCGTGTGCAGGCGGCTCATGATTGGGCGGGAAGGCAGCAGGCAAGGGGCTGAGGCGACGTCGAAAGGGCGGGCCTGGGCTGGCTAGCTTACCTCTGGCAGGTGCTTGTAGATCTGCAGCGGGGCGCCGTAGTTGATCACCAGTGCCGCTGTGCGGCTGATCGCCAGCAGGCAGGTGGCGGCGAGGAAGAGCGCCGCAGCGGCGCGCACGGCCAGCGCGGCCGCACGCCGTGGCAGCACCGCTCCCAGCAGGCGCCGCGCCAGGTCGAGCAGCGACACAAAGCTGGCCGCCGCTGCCAGGCAGACCTGAAAGCCAGAGATGGCAAGCGACCGGGGAGCAGTTGGGCCAGGGAGGAGTTCTCCAGCCTGGATGCCTGCCGAACCTGGCGGGCAACCACGTCTGCTGTGCCGTGGCAGAGGCAGGTCTTAAGCAAGGCGGTGGCACAGCAGGGCGGGGTACAAACGGAGGCATGGCAGCCCAGGCTACTCGCCAATACAGCCCTGCTTCTGCGCAGGCAACGCAGAACCAGCCTGGCAAGCAAAGGCTCCTGCCCAGCCCCTTGGGGCCCCCAGCTCACCAGAGGGTATGCCACATATAGGAACCGCTCCTCCTTGTGGGGCAGAGCCGTGATGGCTGCCAGCCACACATACAGCGGCGACACGCAGGCCAGCAGGCACAGCATGGCGCCGCTTCCGCCCGCGGCCTTGCGGCCCTTGCCCTTGCCCGGGGCTGGCACTGCGGCCAGGCCGGCGCCGCCGGCCGCCGCAGCGGCAGCCGCGATCAGCGGCAGGACCAGGGCCAGCGGCAGCAGGAGCTGGAAGTTGTTGAAGCCGTTTCGCAGGTAGAAAGCGGGGCCCTCCACGCCATACAGAGCGCTGTCGCCGCCGCCCACCACGTTGTACCGGACAAAGTTCCATAGGGAGGCCTGCGGTACAGCAGTATGTCCATGGTGGTACAGCAGTACAGTCCCCAGGCATTGTGAAGCAGGAGAGCCGACACATGCCCAACCTCCAGCCCCTCTAAAACCTCAGGAAACAATGTGGCGAGCTTGCAAGCAAGCCATTCCTGTCGCCCCCAGACACTGGCTCATCTCCAGCTGGCGCCAAGCATCCCGCTGCTCAGGTCACTCACCGTCCAGGCGCCATAGAAGTATCGATCCACCAGTACCAGCGGGCCCAGCGTCCCCACCAAGCTCAGCAGCAGCATGCCCACAGCCGGCAGCAGCGGTGCCGCCACCAGCACCCACAGAGCGTAGGGCAAAAAGGCAAAGCCCGCCACGCACCAGCCCCACACCACACCTGCGGGGCAGGGAGGGTTGGGGGAGGGCGGCATGGCGGCAGAGCGAGGGCAAGTGCCCAGGCGTGTCTGGCCTCGTGGCGCAGCTGTATGCCGCTCAGTCAGCCAGCCACAGACAACAGCCCACCCCACCAGGGCGGCACCCTCGCTCACCAATGGCTGCTGCGGCTATCACAGGGTAGGGCCGCCCCTCCAGCATGCCTGCTGCTGCCGCCGTCAGCGCATACATGGTGAAGGTGGAGGGGAGCATGCTGGTGCTGGCGGCAAACATGCCGGAAGAGACGCAGAGGAAGAGCAGCAGGGCGTGGGCCACCGCGGGACGGTACCGCCGCGCCACGGCCCTGCAGCAAACCAGATCGGGGAGAGCAGGCCAGCGACAGGAGGCTTGGGCGGGTACAGGCAGCTGATTCGCGGCCAAACAGGCGACCACAAACGGAGGGGAGCAGGCAAGTCGGGCGCACAAAGTAGGGAGCGAGCGGCCTCACCGATACAGCCAGGCCTCTGTGGCGGCCGATGCCAGGCCCAGTGCTGCTTTCAGCAGGTAGAAGCCAGCCAGCTTGCCTGTGCATAGGGCAATTTGTGCAGCGTGTGTTGGAGTGGCAGCAAGGAGTAAACTGTTGTGGCGAGGCAGGCATGGGGCCTAAGGCACGATGGGACACCATGCATCACTGCGTGTTGCATGCACAAACCCATCACAGCTGCCATGCTCACCCGTACGGCCCGCACCCAGCAGCAACGCGGGCGCCACGGCTGGCGGCGCGTGGAGCAGCAGATAAAGGTAGGAGCGGAGGGCAAACTGAGAAGAGTACTCCCAGGTTTGCATGCCGCTGCCAAACAGGATGTAGTGCAACGGCTCTAGGTAGTTGTACGTCTCGTCGCAGTCGTGGATGATGTTCAGAAAAGCGCTAAGGAGGCGTGCCGCCGCCAGCAGCGCGACGGCGGACAGCGGGGTGATGGCGGCGGCGGCGGTGGGGCTGCAGCACCAACGGCGGGGCGGCATCGCGGCGTTTGATGGCGCCAAGACGCTCAGCAACACCAACTGCTCAGTAGCTCAGCGCACCTGGCTCGCCCTCGAGTGGCGGTGGCGGAAGACCCATCCCCCGAACCCTCCGCCCCTTCTGCTCCTCTCCGTCGCCTCAGCATGTCTGATGGCTGCCGTTTAACGCATCGCTGCGCGACTTCGGGTCGTTTTGGGCTCCGCCTCCTGGCCGCCGCCCCAGCACTCTCAGCATGATGGCTTGCCGCCGCTTCTTCTCTCGAATCAAACACCGGATCAATTTACACGTGCCAACCGCATCTATGGTGCGCCGAGGCACTTTAACTCACGCATGTGCGGCGTCACAGAGTGAGCAGCAGGGTCTGCAGCAGCTCCACCACGTGCTCCGCCGCCGCTGGGCTGTCAGACTTGACCATGGCCGCAGCTCCCGCCGGCGCCTTGCTGACTGTGATCTGCAGGCAGGGGCGTTGTCAGAAGCGCACGGCGGTGAGCCGAACGGGCGCGAAGAGAGCAGCGGACGAGGGCGCGGGCACAGAGGCTGCCACGCCGCGCCGCGCCACACCTGCACCAGCACGTGCGCGCCGCTGCCCGCCGCCTGGGCATGGAACAGGAAGCGCAGGGGCGGCGCGGAGCCCTCGCGAGGCGTCGCAAAGTTGGCGACGTTGGCCTGGCCGATGTGTGCGGTAAAGTCCTGCGCAGGCATGCGCCCGAGAGGCGGAGGATCAGCTCTTCCGCAGCACCAAAGCCAGCTCACCAGGCACAGGCACATGCATGTCCACACATGCCCCCCCCCCCTTCCGTAGCACGTACTCGGTACCCGTTTGCCTCCACCGCGGCCACCGCCGAGGCGGTGAGTGGCTGCTGGAAAGTGCGGGCGAAGGGGGTCCAGGCCTGCCACTTGTGCTGGAACTCCTGAGGCGTGATCTGCGGCTGCGCCACCAGGCTGACGCCGGCGGCAGGCGGCTGCGCCGGCGGCGGCGCTGGCGCCGCGCTGCCGCCGCCCAGGCCGCCCAGCAGGTCGTCGAATCCGCTGAGGGTGGCGGGTTGCGCCGCCAGCAATGCAGGCGGCGGCGCTGCTGCGGCAGCGGCTGGGGAGGGCCTGGCGCCACCTCCCAGCAGATCATCCAGCAGGTCTGCTCCCGAGGCGGGCGCCGCCACAGATGCCGCGGGCAGCGTGGGCACTGGTGGGCCGGCGACGCTGCTGCCGCCGCCACCCAGGGACATCAGGTCGGCCAGCGCACCACCGCTGCTGCTGTCGCCTGCTGCCGAGGGCGTGCCCGCTGCCCCCAGAGGCGTCGCGGAGCCGTCCCCATCCGACATGTCCAGCAAGCTGGCCTGCGCCTGGTTCAGAGCAGACTCCTGCTCCCCTTCCTTGTCCGGCGGCGGCCCTATGTCGATGCTATCGTGCTCAAAGTGCTCTGCGGGGCGGGGCAGCGCAGGCAGCGCAGGGAGCAGTTGGCCGGGCTTGCTTGGCATGCACAACAGCCCGTGGCAAGGACACACGGCAGCCGTCTCCCCAACGCCGGGGAAGGCCAGGCAGCAGGCTGCTGAAGGCAGACGAAGGGAGAGCGCGCCGCAGCTGCCCCCACCTGTAGCGGCGTCTGCGTCGATGAATGTGTTGGCGGGGGCGCGGTACACCACAGACAGCGTGTTGAGCTCGTCAAAGATGCGGTCCTGCGGGAGAGGAGAGAGGCCAGGCGTGCTTAGAGAGTGGTTTGGGTGCGTGGTGTGGCCCGACGGGGCCCGGGCATGTCAGGTGGGTAGGTGGACAGTCCAATGCCACCATCTGACCGACCGACCGGCCCACAGCGGGCCTGCCCAAGCCCCGCCTGCCAGCCCACCTGCGTCTCCGCAGACTGCGCATCGGCAAAGGAAGTGACCGCGGGGCGGGGCACATCCACCACCTGCTGCGCCGCGCCCACGCTGTGCTGCAGGAGGCGGTAGTACAGGAGGGCCTTGTCGTGGACCTCCTGCGCGGGGTCGGCCACGCCCGCAGCCAGCGCAGCGCCCAGCGCCTTCCTGCGGGGGCAAAGCAGGCCACGACCGGGGGCAGGGTCGGCATGTGCATGTGTGGCAAGGGGCTGCGAATATGTCGCGAGAGCAGACCAAGGCAGGGAGATTGCGGTTGGGTGTGCATGGCGGCCAGGCGGCGGCCCAGGCTGCATCACGTGCCTGGTCTCAGGCGGGCGCTTGAAGAACAGCTTCATGCACGCCGTCAGCAGCGCCTGCGGCAGCAGGAGGGAGGGCCCGGTGAATGACTTGCGATCGGGAGTGATGTCAGCAGTTGGCTGCCAACCAATGCAAAGACCACATGCGCTGCCAAGGCAAGCACGCATCGCACCAAGCCGAGGCTACTCACCAGCTTCACCACCGGCTCCACCTCCCCAAAGTTATCCGAAAAGCCCTCCAGCACATAGGGAGCATCCTGCGCAGTGTGGGCACAGCAGGAGCACTTGCCAGTGAGCCAAACCGTGCCAAGGCGACCCCTGTTTAGCTTGCCATCTTGCTGGGGCAGCGAGAGGCAGCTCGGCACAGCACTGTTGCGGAGCTCGCTGCATGGCAAGGGGTGCTGACCTGGATCTGCGCGCCATACTCTCCAATCACCCACAGGTAGGCGGCCCTCGCCTCGGGCTCCACGATAGCCTGCACATGTTGCATGTGGGCGCAGTGAAGAGTGGAATGGAGCCGCTGTGGGGAGCAGCAGGGCTCAGCCAGCCAGCTGGTTGCCTAGTTAACTGTGCATGAGAACCAGTCTCCCCCCGCATGCGCAGGCACGCGCACCTCCTCGGGGATTGCCGCGACGCTCTCCACGCACGCCGCCGCCGCATCGGGGTATCGCCGCAGCACGTCTGTCATCTGCGGGGCAGGGCCAGGCGAGAGCGCTTCCGAGGCCTGGTGAGGGGCAGGCCCACACGCTGCGAAGCACAGTGTCCACACCCGTGCCGAAACGCTGCGCGAGAGAGCAGACCAACAAGCTGCTTCCCGCACTTGAGCGCACCTGCACCAGCGTCTCCGCCGTCACATAGTCCTTCTCATACCCCAGGAACAGCAGCAGGCGGTCCAGGATGCCGTTGACGTCAGGGACCTGCCGAGCAGAGGGGAGGCAGGGAGGGACGGGGTGTCGGGTAGGGTGGGAGGCGGTTTGGTGTCATCGCCAGCTGGCGCACATGGCCATGTTCAAAGCATGAAGGTCAGGTGACAGCAGGGCTTCGACGAGCAGCTGGCGCCTGGGCGAGGGGTGCAGCGGAGCAGGGCGGACCTTGAGCGCGATCTGGCCCACGGAGCGGATGGCGGCGCGTGCCAGGTCCTCGTCGCTATCCTTGACATACTGCAGGCGGCGGGCGGCAGGCAGCGGGGACGGTACGGCAAGGTAGATGGCAAATCGGTGCACGGCCACTGGACCAGGCTCTGCGGTGCATTGACACACCAAAAAACACCGCCGCACCTGCGTCATCTCCTCGGCAATCTCATAGGCGTTTGTCTGGTCTGCGATGGCGATGAGCACGTCGATCTTGAGGCGCTTCAGATAGGAGGGGTCCTCGTAGCGGCAGAAAAACTCGGGGTACAGCTGCGATACATGGGAGGGCAGTACAGATGGGACAGCACAGTGGGTACAGGGTCAAGCGTATACAATGGCCGTGGAAAGTGGTGCGACACAGCCAAGTTATCCCTGTCTCCACGTCCATGCACCGACTCTGCTCAGGCTGCCCTGCGTAGCTGCCCCGCTGGCCAAGCACATGGGCCGCACCTGGGAGAAGACGAGCGGGTAGCGCTGCG
Organism: Chlorella variabilis; assembly: GCF_000147415.1. NCBI lineage: Eukaryota > Viridiplantae > Chlorophyta > Trebouxiophyceae > Chlorellales > Chlorellaceae > Chlorella > Chlorella variabilis. Next base: position 2,157,485 of record NW_005435083.1, on the reverse strand, counting down.
CCAGGACCAGGAAGTTGGACAGTACCGCCCATACCACCTCCGGCTCACGCCCCTGGATCAACGTCTGCAGTGGATCCTTCACAGTCTCCAGCACCTGCGGCAGCAGTAACTACCAAACTGGGCAGCCTCAGGAGGTGGGCATGCCAGTCCAGCACATGGCGCGGCTGCCGTACCCACAGACTGGCCAGCAGTAGCCCTGCCGGACAGCAGCGGCAGCAGCCCAGCAGGCAGCAGCCAAACCAGGCTTGCCTGCTGGTGCTGGTGGCTAAAGTTGAGGGTGTAATGGAGGAAGAGCTTGGCGGTGGCCATCACAACGGCGCTATTGTTATGGTTCAGCCCAAAGTCCAGCACCTGGCAGGCACGCGAGGCAAGGGGAGCAAATGCGCAGGGGTGGCAGCTGTGGGCGTGCGGGGGGTTCGATCTGCCGTCTCAGTCAGGACACGAAAGATGTGGTGGGTGGATGCTGCCCAGCACGGAGGCATGCAGAGCGTGGGCAACAGCAGAGTCAGAGCACCATCCAGCTGCAGGAAAACACAGCCAGCTGGACAGGGGCGAGCCACCAGGCAGGGCCCCACCTCCAAGATGTCGAAGCGCTCCTCCTCGGAGGCGGGCTGGTAGCGCGCCACCAGCTCCAGCACAAAGCACTGCGCCCAGTCGCTGAAGGCTTTGATGTGGTTCAGCAGGGACACCACCAGCTGGCGCGTGATGCGCCCCTCCAGCATGCCGACCTGAGGGAGGGGCAGGGGCGGCAGGCCCGCAGAGTGTGTAGTGGCCTCGGTGGAGCGCCGGCTGGGATGCAGCAGGCAGGATCTCGCTGGTCACCCAGCCGAGCATGAGCTGCCCTTCCCACCCGCGCCCCCACCCCGAGCCCCCAAACCCCCTGCACATCCCAGGATGACCGACCCCACACGGCACAGCTGCTGCATGACGTAGTGCGCAGTGCCACATCTGCGCTGTCTCTATGATCACACAGGCACCCTCCCAAAGCATGCGTCTATGTACACCACGCACCTGCTGCATGACGTAGAGGCAGTTGGCCACGACCTGGGGGTCGGTGTCGCTGCCCAGCAGCGTCTCCACACGCTCCAGCAGGCCCCGCATGCGCACCCCCGCCGCGTCCTGGTGGTGGCACTTGAGCACACCCATCACCGCCGCCTCCCGCACGTACGGGTGCGTGTCGCGCAGGCCCGCATCCACCGCTTGGAACTGCAGCGGGTGGAAGGCAGCGGGGGCAGGCAGGCAGGCAGGCGGAAGCAACAGAGTGTTGGGACAGTAGCCGGGGGCAAGGCGTCTGATTGAGAGATACCACGGAGCCAGCGCAGCGGCAGGAAGCAGCGCTGCCTGGACGCATCGGCTTCATTCCTGTGGCGCCGGCCCCAGCGGCACAACAACAGGCACCAGCCAGCCAGCCAGCCAGCAGGCCAGCCAGCCCCCACCCACGCACCACGTTCTCCATGAGCTCCGGCACCCGCAGGCTGCACATGCTGCGCACCGCCAGGCCGCGGATGGTTGGGTCCAAATCCTTGCAGTCGTTCAGCAGCGTCTGCACGGCAACACATGGCGGTGCGCGCATGTTGCAGCCGCGACGGCAGCGGCGGCGCAGGCAGCGATGGCCCGGCCTGCGCAGTTGTCCCCACCCAGTTGCGGCGCCAGCCCTGCTGGCCATCCAGCTCAGGCCCACGCCCCGCCCCTGCCCCGCCACCCGCACCTGCACCACCAGCAGCGCCACTGTGGAGTTCTGCTTGGCCGCGGTACGCAGGTACAGGTACAGCATCTTCTTCAGCGGCAGGTCGTGCTTGGACAGCGCCACGCACTTGGTGGCGGGCACAAAGGCAGCCGACATGTCGATGCCTTGCGTCATGTAGCGGATCAGCTTCTGCGGCGGCGAGGCAGGGCCGGTTCCCAGGGAGTGGACAAGATGCAGTGGAGCATCATCTGGTCTCAACAAGACGCGCAGCACATTGAAAACTCCCCAGCCACACAAGGACCGATGCCAGACCTGGAAGCAGTCGCGCTTGTTCTGCACAACATCTGCCCGACTGCCATTCTGGGCCGACAAGTGCTCCAGGGCGTTGATGACCTCATGCACCTCCCCCTTGGGCTTCTTGGCAGTCATGGCTCCCTGGTGCGGAGCAGCAAACATGCAGAGGGGTCGGGCAAGCAGCACCAGCGGCGGGCAGGTGGCGGCAGCGGCAGTGGTAGGGCGGCAGCGGGCGGCACTCCCCCCACCAGCGTCGCTGACCACCCTGCGCTGCTCCACCGCCTGCCTGCCGCGTTTCACACCTTATTCCCAGCTCAGCACGGTCGGCCAGCGCCAGGTGGTGATCGCGTCTCTCAGGAGCCTCCCCCGCCCCAGATCGTCCTGCGGTGCTCCTATGCGATTTGAGTCGTGAGCGTAAGGTCAGGCTCCCAAATGGTCTCGTCTTTCCTAACCTGCCAACGAATGCTGACCAGGCCGGTGGTTTGGCCACCGTTTCAATGCCCCGCCGCACCACGACACTCAGGAGGTCAACATGTCCAGCAAAATCAAGCGAGCGGGGGCCCAGGCGCGGCCTGGCAGGGGCGCGGCATTGACGGAAGAGAAGGAGGACAAGGACGCTGCAGAGATGGAGGCGTTGCTGCAGCAGAACAGGTGGGAATTGGCTGCCGCCGGCGGCGACAGCAGCCGATGCCTCGCCACTCCACCTCCGCCCGGCTCCCCACCCGCCGCCTCCGACCTGCTGCTGCCGCAGGCTGCGCCAGGCGCAGGCGCAGCTGGAGGCCTCGCATGAGGCCTACGGGCAGCTGTGCGAGGACCACCAGCGCCTGCAGGACCTGCGGCGGCACGAGGAGCGCGAGGGGTATGAGCTGTCGGAGCTCTTCCGCCGCCAGATGCTGGCCAAGAACGAGCAGCTGGCGGGCCTTCAGGCCGAAGCTGCTGCCGCCGTGCAGCGATTACAGGAAGCGGAGGCCGCCGCTGCTCAGCACGAGGCGCAGCTGCAAGCAGAGTTTGAGGTCGAGCGGCAGCAGCTGGGAGCACAAGCGGCGGCGCTGCAGGCTCAGCTGGATGATTTGGCCCAGTATCGGCAGGACAAGGAGGCGCTGGTGGCAGAGATGCAGCGGCTGCGCCAGGACAATGTGCACATCGCGGAAGACATGGGGGAGAAGGTGGGTGGATGGCTGAGTGGTGAATGAGCATTCATGCCACGACGCAGCAGACTGCGGTGCGGTGCATCGGGCATTTCAGCACGTGGCCACCCCTGGCTGCCGTCTGCAGGTGCGCACGCTGCAGCGCCGACTGTACGAGCTGGGGTACGGGCCCGATGGGCTGGGCGAGGGCCCAGCTGCCGGTGGCGGCGGCGAGGAGGAGGAGGATGGGGATGTGTGCCTGGAAGCTGACCTGCACCGCCTGCTGGCACACAGCCGCAAGGTGGAGGATGAGATGAAGCACTATGGTCAGGTATGGTGGACCAGGGCCCCTGGCAATGGAGGCTGCATGCGTCCGCAGCCATGCGCTTGGTGGACAGGTGTAAGCTTGCAGCACTTGCCTGGGGCGTGTACGGTGCTTCTTCCTCTCCTCGGCCAGGCCCAAACTCCTGCTGCTTCCTGCTGCCTGCCTCCTTGCGCCTTTTGCTTCCTGCCGCCTGCCACGTGCAGGAGGCCGAGGAGCTTCAGAAGGAGATGAAGGCGCTGGAGACGGAGCGGGCGGCGCTGCTGCGGGATGTGAAGCTGAAGGATGAAATGGAGAAGCAGTATGCCAAGCGCGGCACGCTGCAGGTGCTTTCAGCGGCCAGGCACGCCACGGGGAGGCCAGCGAGCGGCACGGAGGTGCAGGCGGGTGGGCCAGGACGTTTGCCTGATGGGCGGCCCACACCCTGCTCCTCCATGGTGGCTGGTGCAGGCTCGTGAGATCAGGGACGCCCACTCCAAGATTGGCACACTGGAGCGGGGGCTGGCCCAGATGGCGGCGGACTTTGAGGTGGAGAAGGCGGCGCTGGAGCAGCAGCTGAGGGCGCAGCTGGCAGATGCGGTGAACGAGCACAACGGGCTGCGCAGGTGGGGGCGCCGTGTGGCTGAGGGCTGCTGGGGTGGCACAGTGGCAGCTTTACAGAGTGCAGGTCCTGCAGCGTGTGCCCAGTACGGTCACGCATGCGTGCATGCATGGCATGCATGGCACTCCGCCTCATGCCATGGCAGCTGGTGTGCCTCCTACCCAAAAACACCTTCCCCGCAGGCTGCTGCGGCTACGTACCCGTGATCTGCGCCAGCTGCGCCACCTGGCTCAGGAGGTGCTGCTGCAGCGCTCTGATGTGGAGGCCTTCCTGGTGTCCGGCATACTGCAGGTGCGGGCAGAGATTGCGGCAGCAGCGGCGAGGGGCTCGCCCCTCCAGCAGGCCACCCAGCCAGCAGCTGCCGGCGACAGCCCCAGCGCTGCTTCCTTGGCTCTGACTGGCGAGGCCAGCAACAGTGTTGCCAGTACCAAGGGCCTGGCAGCAGCAGGGAGCAGCGTGCTGGCACACACCACCACGACGCTTGCCGCTGCGGCAGGCAAAGTGGCGGGCCTGCCCTCGCCGCCAGCGCCCTTGTCGCCAGCAGCAGCAACAGCAGCAGCTGCAGGGGTCGTGCCTGATGTCGTCAGGAGCCCCAGCCGCGCAGCAGCCACCAGCTGGACAGCCGGTGGTGGCAGCCCGACCAGCGCAGGCGCATCGCAGGCAGCAGCCAGCCCATCCAGCGCCGCGGGCCACGTGGATGTCAAGGACTTGAGCTGGGAGGATCGCGAGCGCATCCTGCGCCTGCTGTTTGCAAAGATCAACAAGGCAGCACAGGTGAGAGGCAGGCTGTTGCTGGGTGGGCAGGGTCTCACCGGAGCGCTGCGTGTCGTCGTGCTGGCCAGAGCAGCGTAACGACAGGGTTCTGGTGTATGCCTGCCCTTGCAGCGCTCGGTGGTGCCGGCGTTGCAGCGGACTCAGGCTCTGTCAGAGGCGCAGGCGGAAGCCCCGCTGCCGTCGTTGCAGGGCCTGGCCACTGAGGCGGGGCCTGCCAGCCTTGCCTAGTCGGCATGCCAGCGGGCGCGTGAAGTTTTCTTCTCCACATCCTGGCGCCGCCAAGCTGTGTAATTAACATCTTGTACGACAGCAATGCTAGCGAGGCAAGCCCGACAGGGTGGTTTTGGGCCGAGCAGAATGGTATGCGGTCCTGCGCTCCATGTCGCCACCTGCTTGCCGTGCTGGCTGCTCCAACACAGGCCAACTCTGCATCTGGTGCGGTTTTTATAGCCAGGCGCGCCTTTGTAAGGAACCTGGTGAGCATTTGTCTGAGATTTTGAAGAATTCAAGTGAAGCGCCGGCGCCCCTGGTGAGCGCGCTGAGCGCTGGAACCCTACATCGGCCGCCGCCGTTTCCGAAACCCACGCCTGTTGACATCAGGTGCTGCCCCAGCAGGTTTAGGCGTTACGAGCGTGTAAACGAGGACTGACTTGAACCCGGGCAACCCAATGCCGTGGGAGCTGAAGGAATTCACGAGGGAGAGGAAGGAGCGGACACGTCGGCTGCTCCAGGAGTCTGAGGAGCACCGAGGCAGCAGAGACCTGCAGGCGCGCTTGCCGCCCAACGCCCGCCCGCCGCCCACGCCCGCCGCTCACCCTTCCGCCCTTGCCGATTGCAGCTGTTTGTGGAGAGCTTGGATCTGACGGTGCAGCTGCATCGTATCTTTGTGAATGAGAGCGGCCAGCGGCGGCCTGGTCTGACACGCCGTGACAAGCACCAGGTGCTGGACGAGGGCTAGTGCCTTATCTCAATGTGTCGCGGCTTACTTGCTCACTGCCTCCCTTTATCTTGGGGTTGCGTGCATGCAGGGCCTCGCCGTGCTGTTGCAGTTGGCACTATGCAGCCTGCCAACACCCTTCAATCAGCTATGGTTCACGGAGGAATGCATGAGAGGAATCATGGACGCGGTATGTGTGGAGCATGCTGCGAACTTCCTCCTACCAGTCCAGTGCCTAATGCATGCATATCTGATAATCATCAATCAAATTCATGTGGATGGGGCGCAGGTTGACGAGCTCAGCACTGTGCGGAATCCAGCGAGCGTATTTCTTGCACGCATGGCGGGTGCATCGTTATTTAGCCTGCCCTTAGGTCCGCCAGCAATCACCATTGTCCAGCGGAGGTGTACAGCAGAGGAAATGAGAAGAGTAACCTCGCAAGCCAGCTACGCAGCTGCGGCAGCCGCTCTGGAGCAGCATCAGCGCAGCGCAGGGTTCGCTCGTGTGTTAAGTGCAGCCGAGCTGCATCTGCTCGCATTGTACATTCAAATGGATACAGCCATAGACCTGCTCAGCCATGATTCTGAGGCGACACTGGCACAGCAGCATGAGTGGCGGGCAGCAGCCATGTCTGCCAACCAACAGCTTGTCGAACTGGACCTCAGCGCTACTGCCTACCTGCACTTGAAGCGAGCTTGCCTGATGTCTATGTTCCAGTTCACACGCACAGAAGCCGTGGCTGCAGCCCGCTTGTCGCTGCAGGCAGCACCAGAACATAAGTGTGAGTGCTGCGGCAGCAGGCATTCATCCATGCATTTAGGCTCCCACAAATACGACTGATCTTCCGGCTTCTGCTATGCATGCGCCTGGTGCAGCCCATGTGGTAGAGATGATGGCAGCCCTGTGCCTGGTTGAGTCCTTCATCAGAGGAGACTGCGGGCCGCGCTGGCCTGTGGAGGAGGTGCACGAGATGCTGGCAGTCGCCAAGAGTGCAATGGCCAAGTGCAAGCCCTGGGTGCCATCACCAACCTATGGCAGCTGGAAAAAACGCATTTTAGATTTGGCAATGGTCGTGGACGAAGCGGCAGGGCGCCATCCTGGGGAGGCAACAGTGCCAGCACAACGCACACGACTGGACAGGAACCCTATCGTCGTCTGTCCCAAGTGCAGCGGCTGTGGAGAGGAAGCCAGCAACCTGAGAAAGTGTAGCGGCTGCCGCGCGGTGGCCTACTACAGCCGCGCCTGCCAGCTGCGGCACTGGAAGGAGGGCGGGCACAAGCAGCAGTGCGTGCAGCTGGCGGCAGGCAGCGCTGAAGCTGGCAGCAGCACCCGAGGTGGCCACTAGCAACTGGCTGCTTCTTTCCACTGGGCAGCAGGGTGGCCAGCAGGAAGATCAGCAGAACTGCGGCACAAAGAACATTGGCAGCAGGGCTTACAGTCAAAGGACCCATGTTTGAGTTGGAAGGAAATTCAGTACAACATGAAAGGCACACACACGGCGACATCCTGAAAATAGCAGATGTAAAGTGAAAGTGAAAGCAATACATTACAGTGCTGGAGCAGGCAGGGCGGGCTGGTGCGGAACACAAAAAGACCAGGGAGAAGGCATAAGCGACTGGTTAGCGGGCGGCGCACTGCGGCTCGCAAGCAGCAGCAGCTACTGGCTGAGGTCGCCTGATGTGACCTGGGTGAGGTCGCCTGCAGTGACCTGCATCTCCTCGATTGTCGACCAAGCCGAGGAGGAGAGGGAGGAGGAAGTCGCCAGGCCCAGCACCTGCTTCAGGGCGGCGGTGATGGCCGGGATGGCAAACACGTACCAGTCGGACAGGCGGGCCACATTCTCGCGGTACACCACGCCGCCGTACCTGCAGTACAGCGTGGCAGTACATTGGGTACAGCGTGGCAGTACATTGGGTACAATGTATCATGCGCAAGTACAGCCAGCGCCAAGGACGGCCCTTGCAGGCTGGCAGCTGGGATGGTGCATGCCACACCGCATCTGTGCCTTTGGCAGCAGCAAAGTTAGCAGACCGCGGCCAGCGCACCCGATGAATGCGTCGGCGCCGCCGGGCGCCCGCGCCTCAAAATCGGTGATGCCATCGCCCACCATGATCACAGTCTGATAGTCATGGGTCTGCAGGCAAGCCAGCCAGCCAGCCAGCTCGGCCAGTGCACGCCGCAGCACAGTGCCCGGCACGCAGTTGGGGGTGCGCAGAGCGGGCAGCACGGGAGCTGGCAGCGGGATGATTGACCTGCCATCCATACCACATTGCAGGCAGCGGGCGGGCGACCATAGCCCGCACCTTCTTGATATGCTTCACAGCCTCCGCCTTGCCGCCGCTCCGGCTGGGGAACTCGTTTGTGTCAAACCCGGCGTAGCTGCCATCCTCCTGCACACGTGCCATTGGGCGAGCTGGTCAAATGGGCGGCTTCACAGCGGCAGGCAGCGGGGCAGCCATGCCACTGCATGGCAGGGCGGACAGATGGCAGCCGCTCGGGTGCAGGAAGCCGCCTCACATTGAACAGGATGGTGTTGGCGAAGACGTGACTGACAGGGATGCCCAGCATCTGTGCCAGGCAGGAAGGACCAGCAACTCAGGGTTTGGATCGAGGCGGGAGGCTGGCTGCACTGCCAGAGAGCGCCAGGCGCGAGGCCCACCTCGGCGATGGGGTGGATGACGGCGCGGAAGCCTCCCGACACCAGGAACACCTCCTTGCCCTGCCCCTTCAGCAGCTGCACCAGCTCCGGGATGCCCGGACTGATCTGCAGCCAGGGAATGAGATGGATGGCAGTGTTAGGATGTGGCAGACGGGGCATCCTGCGCCATCCTGCAACATCCTGCGGCTGCTACCACACACAGGGCCCACCTGCGGCGGGTGCTGCTCCAGGAAGCGCCGCATGTCATCGCGTGAGGGCTGCATTACCCCCAGCCGCGCTGCCAGGGCGTCCTGGAACGAAACGCTGCCGCCCATGGCCCTGCGGGGCGGCGTTGGCAGCACACCCATTGTGAGCAGGCAGCGCGGGACCTGCTGGCTCAGCACAGCTGCTGCTGCCCTGTGATTTGCAGCGTGGTGTGCAGCGCTGGAGCGTGTTCCATGCTCCCAGCATGACAGAGCTTGTTGGTGCAGCAGGCAGCCAGACTCACTGCCTTGTAAGCTCTGCGACCTGCTCCCCCACGCCCAGGAAGGCTGCAATCTCGTCGATGGATTCGTCAGCGCAGCTGCAGGGAGGGTGGAACAGCTGTGTGGGACAGCGGTGGCGGCCATAACCTGCTGCGAATGCACAGTGCTACGCAGTGCAGCGCAGGTCGGTGCACGGGCTGCCATTCCTCTCCCTGCCCCAGTCGGCCATGCCGCGCTGAACGCACAGCGGTCCAGCGAGTGAGGGAGTGCACGGCAACAACAGCGGCAGGTGCGGCGGCTATGCTCACAAGGTGCTGTCAACATCAAAGGTCACTGCATCCGCCTCGGCCAGCAGTTCCATGATCTCCTGGGAGGGCTTCACCTTGACGCCCGCTGCCTCTGCCTTGGCTTTTTTGGCTGCACATGTAGGCAGTTGGGAACAACAGTTGAGACGGTTCGCACCCTCGCCCACCCGCCCTGGGCGAATGCTGCAAGCCAGCCATACTCGGGCGTACCTTTATAGGCGGAAGCCACAACCATTGCACCGCTGGCTTGCCGCCGCTGCCGCTGCTGCCGCCGGGCTGCCGCCGCGAGTTGCTGGCACGAGCCGCCGCCGCACCCGCCGCTCAGGTTTCTCTGCCGCTGCCGAAGCTGCTGCTGGGCGAGGGCGATGCAGACTTTGCTCCTGCGCTGGATTGCGACCGGGGCTGAGCCGCAGGCCGTCAAACTGCTCAAGATGGTGGCGCACATTGCAAGGGCGGCGAGCACAGCCCCAACCACGCCTGATGGCTCCGGTCCAAATTGTGAAGCAGAAGGAAATATGAAATGAGCCGCAGGCTGCGAAACAGGGGCGCTACGCCCGAAGAAAGCCAGCCTCATGTCGCTGCCTCCCTAGGAGCACTCTGCGGTTGCCCTTACCGTGTTTTCTCTTCCTCAGAACATCGCACGGTGCGTATGCATTCCAGTTGAACGGCGGAAAGGCCTGGCCTGATCGGGAGGCGGGATGAGCGGCAAACGCCAGTTCCCCTTCCATTCAGAGGTCCAAGGGTTTGAGTTGCAGCGACGGAAGATCGAGGACAGGTGCGGGGTGTGCCTCGCCGCACCACCGCCGGCCGCTGCCGCCGCTGCCCGCCTGCCGTTGACTCTGGCCCTCCCCTTGCTGCTCTGGCCCGCAGGGACAAGGAGGCACCCAAGGTGTGGCAGGCGCGGGAGCAGACCAAGTTTGACGAGTATGACACAATCACGGTGCGGCTCTGCCCGTAGGCTGCCGCTGCCGCCCACCTTCCCCCATGTGCTCTCAACGGACCACCGAGCCGCAACCGACCTGGCCGGATGCAGGGCGACGCATATGCGGCAGCAGCGGCAGCCCTGGCCACCGACTTCAGCCAGTGGAGCGAGGTCGAGGTGCGGGCGTTCCTGGACCAACGGGGGGAGGACTACGACGATTGCCCAGACCTGGCGGCGCTGGTGAGCGGCGATGGGTGGTGCTGCTGGTGGCGACGCACAGGACCGAGCACAGCCTAGAGCCTGGGAGCTTACGGCTCTACGTGGGAGGCAGCACCACGCCGTTGCTGCGCGTGACTGTCCCGGCATCGTGCCCGGCAGCTGGAAGCCGCCAGCTGGAATCACGGCGAGCAGCTGGAATCTCGCTCACCTGCCTGCTCGTGCTGCCCCGCAGGTGGCGCGCGCCCGAGAGTGCGAGGCCAACACCGGCCCCGCCCAGAAGCCCGACCTGGCTGCAGCGGGGCAGCAGGGCGGGACGGCAGGTGGCGGGGCAGGGGAGGATGAGGTGGACCCTCTGGATGCCTTCATGGCGGAGATTGGGCAGATCGAGACGGCGGCGGCGCCGGCCAAGCCGCGACACGAGCGGGTGGAGGCCGAGGACACTGCCGCTGAGTTCATGGAGGCGAGTGCTGTGGTGTGGTGTATGTGTGGGGTGGTGATGGGCTCTGTGTGGAAGGTTCAGGAAAGGCTCATGGTTCTACGCTGCATCTGGATGCACAGGGATGGCTGCTGCAGCGCGTGGGGCTAGCTCAGCAAGCTGCAGCTCCTGACGTCGCCCAGCGCTGCGGACCCCTGCCCCGCAGGCCCGCCGCAAGGGCCAGCTGAACGCCACGTTCACGGCGGCGGCAGCGGCAGGCGGCGGCGGATACGGCAGCGGCGACGAGGGCGTGTACAAGGCGGCCGCGGCGGTGGATGCTGCCATGGGCACCACAGCAGCGGCGGGTTACGATTCCGACGATGCAGGTGAGAGTTTCGCCTGTCGCAGGGCGACACAGGGCTGGATGTTGAGCAGAATGCTCGCGGCATTGCCCGCTCTAGCGCTGCGCCTCGGACTTCCAGGTCCTCGCACCCACACCCACCACACCCACAACACCGCCCGCCGCCCCACCTTCCGCTGCTGCGCTCTCCTTCATGCGATGCAGGCGTGAAGAAGGATGTGGAGGCGCTGGCGGCGCTGGAGCACGACGGCATCGCCTACTCCGAGTTCAACAAGGACTTCTACGAGGAGGCACCCGACATTGCGGCCCTGACCCACGCGCAGGTGGGCGGCCCGTGCTGGGCTATTCTGTGATCCTGCGCTTGCCGCTTCCGCATGTTGACTGGCGTCCATTGGCTTGCGGCTGGCATGCTGGGGGCTGGGAAACTGGCTGGGTTGGCTGGTGCAGCTGGCTGGTCTCGCCTGTCGCCTCGGTCGGCGCCGGTTCCCGGCAATTCAGGCCGCCATGCGCTGCTGGGCGTGCTGCGCAGGTTGCCGAGTACCGCCGCCAGCTGGGCATGCGGGTGAGCGGCTTTGACGCCCCTCGACCAATCCAGACCTTCAAGCAGTGCGGCTTTGACGGGCCCCTGATGGCCGCCATCACTAAAGCCGGCTACCAGAAGCCCACCGCCATCCAGGCGCAGGCGCTGCCGGCAGCGCTGTGCGGCCGCGACGTGCTGGTGCGTCGGCGTCGGTTCGGGCCGCGCCTGCTTCTGGTTTGGGGAAGGGATGGTGCTGCTGCCGCATCGCTACCTGGCACCCCTGACCTGTGCGCTACGCTGAACCAGCCTCGCACTGCCGTGCTGCAGGGCATTGCCAAGACGGGCAGCGGCAAGACGGCGGCGTTTGTGCTGCCCATGATTGTGCACATCATGGACCAGCCTGAGCTGCAGGTGCGGCGCCACCTGCCTGCGGACGCAGAAGGCTGTGCGGGGCAGTGCTGTGAAAGATGTACCGCTGTTGCATGGTTGGGCAGCAGGCCCTGACCGCTGGGCAGCAGGCAGATGGCATGCTGCCTGGGCCATCCACCGCCATGTTGCCTGCCTGTCTTGGGGTGCAGAAGGGAGAGGGCCCCATCGGTGTCATTGTTGCGCCTACCCGCGAGCTGGCAGAGCAGATACACAAGGAGACGCGTGAGGAGCAGCCCCGCTGCTCCCGCCTCTACTTTCGGTTGTGTGTGTGTGTGTGTGTGTGTGTTTTGCTTTACCAGCAACGGCTGTAGTCTTTGCGCTGTGCATGCATTGGTGACAATCAAACAGCCCCTTTTTTGGTAACCTGCAGGCCGCTTCAGCAAGGCGTACAACCTAGGCGTGGCAGCTGCCTTTGGCGGCCTGTCCAAGCACCAGCAGTTCAAGGACCTCAAGGCCGGCTGCGAGGTGGGTCTAGGTCTGCCAGGTCTGGCTGGCGGCATTGGAGAGGCAGAGAGGGGGTGCGCTGGTTGCGCTGTGGAGAGTTGTGGCACGGGTTTGGATGGGTCGTCATCGCGGCTGGCCAACTGCAACGCTGCCTGGTGCAGGTGGCAGTGTGCACCCCTGGGCGCATGATTGATCTCATCAGAATGAAGGCATGCAACATGAAGCGGGCGACCTATCTGGTGCGAGGGGGGTGCTCCCTAGGGTGGCTCTGCCAGCCTGGCACTGGATCGGCCTGGTGGAGTAGGCATGTGTTGCTTCCTGCCGAACCGCTTTCCCTGCCCAGCTGCCCTCACACCTGTACTGCTCCCGCCATACTGCACCGCAGGTGTTTGACGAGGCGGACCGCATGTTTGACATGGGCTTCGAGCCCCAAGTGCGCTCCATCATGGGCCAGATCCGCCCCGACAGGTGCTCCTGGCCTGGCATGATGACGCGCAGGCCCGGGGCCAGCCCCTACCCACCTGTCCCTTTGGCTTCCTTCATGCCGTGTATACTATGTATCCCCACTCCAGGGTCTCCATGCTGTGCTGTATGAGGCGGTGTCTGCATGCTTGCCTGCCGCCTGTGTCCTGCTCACAGCCCGCGACTCCGCGTCTGCCCATCTTCTGCTGCCCGGGGCCTGCAGGCAGACGCTGCTGTTCAGCGCCACGATGCCGCGCAAGGTGGAGCGGCTGGCGGGGGATGCGCTCACCAGCCCCGTGCGCATCACCGTGGGGGAGGTGGGAGGCGCCAACGAGGACATCAAGCAGGTGGGCGGTTGTTGAGGCAGGCCGGGTTGGTGGCTGAGCAGGTGGCAGCACGGCAGCGGCCGTGCGTGATGTATGTTCGAGGGGCCTGCCTGGGCCCAATTCCAGCCTCCTTCTGCTGCGAGAGCCCAGGATTATGTTTGCTGAGCCAAGCATGTGCCCCTGGCGATCGTTTCCTGCCCCGCGTTCTCGGCTGCTCGCCTGCCTGCCTCTTGATTTGACTCCCCCTCCGTCCAAAACGCAGGTGGTGGAGGTGGTGCACGACTTGGGGTCCAAACAGAAGTGGCTGCTGGACCGGCTGCAGCGCTTCATCGATGATGGCGACGTGCTGGTGTTTGCCAACCAGAAGGCGCGGGTGGATGAGCTAGCGGCGGCGCTGCAGGCTGCCGGAGCTAAGTGAGTGTGGGTGTGGGCGCAGGCAGGCAGGCTGGCCCAGGCGGGCTGCAGCAATGGCGCTGCCGCCAATCTGCCAAGCTGCCGCTTCGACCCCGTTTCCAGCCAATCCCTGCCATGGGCACTCTCGCCCTCCCAGTGCATTCACTTGCAACCCGCTCTTGCTTCCCGCTGCCACCTCCTGCAGGGTTGCCGCGATCCACGGCGACATGGACCAGCACACACGCATGCACACGCTGGCAGACTTCAAGGCGGGGGCCTACCACGCGCTGGTGGCCACAGACGTGGCGGCGCGGGGCCTGGACATCAAGAGCATCAAGACGGTGAGTGGGGTGGGTGGGGTGGCTTGTTTTGGGTCGGGGAAGCGCACTGGGAACCTTGGCGGCGTCATGCCTCATGCAGCTGCCCAACAATGATCTGAAGTGCACTGCCCTATGCATTGCTGGCCGTACCACCGCATCCCGCATGATGTACCGCCTCCTGTACCGCTGCAGGTCGTCAACTACGATGCCGCCAAGGACATTGACACGCATGTGCACCGCATCGGGCGCACGGGGAGGGCGGGGGACAAGGACGGTGTTGCCTACACGCTGCTGCTGCCGCATGAGACGCGCATTGCGGGTGGGTGGGGTGGGGGTGGGTGGATGGGGTGTGGAATCCTGCAGCTGGGCTGCGGATAAGCTGCAGCTGGGTGAATGCGGCATCTGCATCTCAGCGACATGCTGCATCGTTGCCCAGTACAAGACATGGGCTATGGATTGGTGGCGTGAAGCAAGCAGCCTATGCCCTGCCTCTTCGCTTTCTGCCCTTGCCCCTGCAGGCGACCTGGTCCAGAACCTGGCGACGGCGGGGCAGGAGGTGCCTGCTATGCTGCATGAACTGGCGGCACGCGACCCTCGCTTTCGGAAGGGCACGGCGCGGGGCAAGGGAGGGCGCGGCGGGCGCGGCCGCGGCCAGGTGCGATACCCATATGCTGCTGTCAGTATGGGGGTTGCCTGTTGGGGTCAGCCAGCCTCTTGCCAGCCTCCTGGCTCGGCAGCCTGCTGCTTTCATTTGGTTGCAAGCCGCTGGCGCTCACTGGCACTGCCTGGTTGTCGCTGCTCCCCGCAGGTTGGTGGTGCAGGCCTGGGATTTGGTGGCGGCGGCGGCGGCGGCATTGGCAGCGGTGGCCGCGGCCGCGGCACAGCCGTGCCGCCGCCGCCTCCCTCTGTGCTTGCGGCCGCGGCAGCTGTGTCCGCCAAAGCGGCCGCGGCGTCGGTGGCAGGAGCGGCAGCGCCAGGAGGCATGTCTGGCTTTGCTCGGAGCCACGGAGGGGAGGATGCCCACTTTGCTAGCGGCGGGATGGCCGCAGCAGACGCAGCTGCAGCGGCCGCGGCGCGCGCAAGCTTCGCCCCAGCTGCCGCACCATCGCCGGCGGCGCAGGTGGCACCCCCAGCGCCGCCGCATGGCTTTGCTCCTGCGGCAGCGCAGCCGCAGGCAGGCTACCAGCCGCCGGCGCAGCAGTACCAGCAGCCTCCGCCCGTGCAACATCAGCAGTACCAGCAACCTCCGCCCCAACAGCAGCAGCAGCAGTACCAGCCGCCGATGCCCCCGCAGCAGCAGCAGCAGTACCAGCCGCAGCAGCAGCCGCCGCTGCCAGGCGAGCCGCCGCCGCCGCAACCCGAGGCTAACACTGTGGCGGCCGCGCGGGCGGAGCAGCAGGCTGCCTGGGGCGCAGCAAAGCGACAGTACTACAGCTCCTCGCTGCAGACCGGCTTTGTGTCGTCCGGCACGCGGCAAGGTGGGGCGCTACCTGCCATTCCACGCAGCGCAGCGACGCTGCTGAGCCACTCCTGCCTGCTCTGGTTGGCAGCTGTTGGCAGATGGGGCGGCGCGGTTTCTGCACCCAACAAAAGAGCCCGCCACCGAAATACTCCCACTGTGCTTCCTGAGTTTTGTCTTCATTCGCCTGCGCCTGCCGGTGCAGCGGACGTGGGGGCCAAGCCCGAGATCGTGCTGCCCAAGAACTTCAAGCCGCAGGGGACGGTGCCGCCACCGCCTGTACCCGTCACGCAGCAGCCGCTGTACCTGCAGCGCCAGCAGCCGGGCTGGGGCAGGGGCGGCGGCAGCAGCTATGGGGGTGCAGGAGCTTACGGTGGAGGCTACCAGCCAGCCGCGGCACCTGCAGCCCAGACCGCGGTGCAGTCGGCGTCGGTGCAGGCAGCTATCGAGCAGGCGAGGGCAGTTGCGGCCAGGCTGGCAGCGCAGGCGCCGGGAGCGCAGGCGCCGGCAGCTGCTGCTCCCGGCGGCGGCGCTGCCGAGGCGGCCATCGAGCAGGCGAAGGCGATTGCAGCCAGGCTGGCGGCACAGGCACCGGCAGCGCCTAGCAACGGCAGCGCCGAGGCGGCCATCGAGCAGGCGAGGGCCATCGCGGCCAGGCTGGCGGCGCAGGCGCCGGGAGGTGCTGGCAGTGGCGCGAGCTCCAATCCGCAGCAGCAGTACCCATGGGGCAGCTCCTGAGCCCGCTGACCTGGCAGCATCTGCTCAGAAAGCTTTCTAGTCACAGTTGTTGCAACGGTGACAAGGTGGTTGGCTGTAAGCACGGACGCCACGCACGCAACACACATTTGCTCCCTCCCACAGCTTCGTCAGCTGCGCTCCCCGCCTAGCTCCTCCTCTGGCTCCTCACGGTGCATGCTTGCAACGACCTTGTTGGTCCACCCGCCACTGAGGTGCCATCGTGGGCTCTGCACGAAGGGCCGCATGTGGTTTGTATGCATGCCGGCGGCAGTCTGCGAGCCGCAAACGCTCCAGCTCCGGACACAACTCTGCCTCACCCGCTGGCCCTCCTCCACGTCCACCTGCCCCAGCCCGTTTTGCCGAGCGGCCTCTGCCGCCAGGTGGTGGCTGTGAGGGGCCTCGGGACCGCTGCGGTGCCTCAGCTCCTCCTGCTCCTTCAAGCGGTGCTTCACGTCGCGCTGGTGGTAATACTGCACGCGTGGAGGGAGCAGCAGTCTCTACAGGTGCACGAGCCACCGCCTCCTGGGGGGGTGCTGGGACCGTAACGGCATTGGCAGACCTGACCCCAGTTACCGCCCGCTGCCTTGGACGCCCCCGTCTCACCTGTGCGGGGCTGATGAACGTCACCGCCTCCTCCTTCGACACGACTGGGGCGCCCCTGCCCTGCTGCTGTGGCTGCTCGACTCCCTCCTCTTCTGCAGGTGCCTCGGCCATTCTGCTAGCTGAGCTCCCTCTCTTAAGCACCTGCCCTTTCCGGACAGAGTCCTTTGGCAGGGCAGTGGAAAGTCACCAGGTACACATTATGTACTGCCTGCCTTGAACCTCGACTGCTTCATTCTCATGTCCCCCTTCCCTCTGACACCCGAGCAGCTGGCCCAGCATGGTGGAGACCAAGACCGTCGGCTCTGCTGATGGCACGCCTCCCGTGAGCTGCCTCCTGCTCTGCCCTGCCTCGCAGGGCTGTCCAAGGCTTCATTCGCATTGCCTGCCAGCTCAAGCTTGGCTGGCTGCCTGTCTGCTCCCTGGCATATCTGGCGATCGGCCGCCTCGGGGCCCCGCCGTCTCGCCTACTCAGCAGCTCCGCAGGTGCCCCTGCGCTCTCTCTTGCTCTCTGCAGGGCGGCGCGGCATCCCACCGCACGTTTGGGGCCGGGTACATCGCCCCGCACCCCTCGATCCGCAAGGACGCTGTGGACGTGGACAGCTATCTGCAGGAGCACCAGGTGGGTTGTGTGGCAGTGGTTGCACAGCACTCGCTCCGCTCCGCTGCCTGCCGACACCGAAGCCTCCTCCCGGCCACCGCAGGTGTACACCAGCGAGTACCTGGAGAGCGTGCAGCCGGTCCACCGCAGCCCAGCCAAGGCAAGCTTGACGTCCGCTTGCAGGCAGCGGGGCTGTCGAGGCCTGTCGCCCACTGCTCCCGCTCCGCAGCACTTGCACACCGCTGGGCAGCAACGCCTGTGCTTTGATTTTGCAAACAGCCGCTGTCTGCTCAGGAGAGCAGCTGCTTCCTGCGCCGCTGCTCCTGCTGTGCAGGCCCACGAGTATGCGGCCTGGTACTGGCATGTGGCAGCACGCACCCTGGTGGGGCTGCTGACCGGCACCCTGGGCGCCCCCGCCGACCGCCTGACCGAGCGCAGCCTGGGCAAGCGCATCCTGTGCTTCACCTCCGTGGGCACCGTGAGCGGGCTGGCAGGCAAGCCCTGGGGCCGTGGTGGCAGCAGGCGGGCCGTCACCTGACCCAAGCTCAGCTCCAGTCAATGCCTGCCTGATGTGAAAGCTGTGTTGATGATGATCTGCATTGCCCCACCTGCTGGCGCAGGCGCCGTGTTTAACCACGTGCGCAGCATTCTCTTCAACAAGCCCGACAACGGCTGGGTGAGGGGGCTGTGGGGGTTTCATCTGCCAGACCCACGCATGCCGCCTGCCTGCGCGCTGTGGCATCTGCACTGCATCCGGTCGGTACCCCCCCTGCTGCTGCCGCCCTGCTTCCAGGTGCACACAGCGGCAGCCAACGCCGAGTGCGTGCGGGCCCACGCCGGCATCGTCGCCAACACCACCTGGACCCCCGCCCAGCCGCCGCTGTGGGCCCGCCTCTTCCACCTCATGTTCCAGGCTCGTGTGAATCTGAACTTGCCGAGCCTGGCGTCTGCGACGGTGCTTGCTGCTGCCAGCCTGGTGATGCGCTCCTCACATCCAGAGTCCTGGCCTGCCTGCCTGCGTGCTGTGCGATGTGCTGCAGGTGGTGATGTTCCTCCAGATCCTGCCCGTCTACTTCTTCCTGCCCTCGGCGGCCTACGCCTACGATGCCTTCAGGGCGGAGGAGCAAGTGTTCAAGCAAGTGGCTGCTGCCTGCGGCTGGCAGCGGCAGCAGGGTCCCGCTGTGCACATGCACCCACTCGTGCTGGACTCAGGTTGCTGATGCCGTGCCTGCTTCCCTCCTGACCTCATGCCCGCCTCCAAACCATCCCGTCCCCCGCCCGCAGCTACAGCCAGGCCATCAGCCTCATCGGCTCCGGGCGCTTCAAGACCTGGAAGTCCACCAGGGCGCCTGGCCTGGGGGTCTCCTATTACGCCCTGCCGGTGAGATGCTGCCTGTGCTGTGCCAGCCTGCCTCCACAGGCTGCCTCGGACCCAGATCTTGATGCGATTTCTATCGCGTGCCAATGCTGCAGGAGGGTGCCATGCTGCGTGATGCGCTGCTGAGGATGAGGGCCGACGAGGCGTGAGTGCACAGCGCTGCTAGATGGATGATGGCAGCCGGTGCAGGTCAAGATGCTCGCGGCCTTTCGGCCGTCGGTCCAACCCCCCCTGCTGCCCCTCCTGCCTGCGCAGGTGCATCCACCAGCTGAACATTGTGCTGGCGGAGCTCAACCCCGGCGACAAGAACCCCTTCATCACCATGGAGCGCAAGTCCAAGTAGAGAGCTGGAGCGAGTGGAGGGAACGGCAGGCAGCTCGCCTCTGTTGGGCGACGGTTCGAGCGGCGGTCCAGTAGCGGTGGCCGTTTAGCTGGCCTAGCACAAGTCCTGGATAGCGGGTAGCGTGATGTTGTTGGTACGGCCTAGGGGATCTGTAGCGCGCACTGTAAATATGGCAGAGTGTGAGCAGATGGTGCTGCGAGCGCTGCGCATGACGCCGCCCGCTGGGGCGCCGCCAGCAGTCAAAATGACAGGCGCCTCTGACCTCGGCGGCTCTGCTGTAGCTGGCTGTGATCGCCTTTTGTCAGTGAGGAATGGACCGCAGCGTCTACAGAGCCATTTTGGAGAAGGTCACGCTGCCGCTGAGCGCCTGGCCCCACTTTGAGGCCGTCTCCCGGCTCTTCGGCGTGTCCTTTGACACCGTGTTCAGCATTTACTCGCTGGAGGTGCAGAGCCGCGTGCTGCGCACCAACCATGTGGTGAAAGCAGCCATTGCGAGGCACGCACAGCGCTACCTGGCAGGCAAGGGACCGGGGAGGATCTTGGGATCACCGCAATCAGTGCCGCGACGACTCTAGTGCCGCCGCCGCCGCCGCCGTTTGCTGCCTGCCCGCTTCCCCACACTTGCACCTCATCTCTCCCACGCAGGCGTGGACGCTGTGCAGCTGGCATTTGAGCTGGACTTCCCGCCTTGCGTGCTGCTGCGGCGGCTGCTGGAGGAGCTGCAGCTGGGCCTTGCCAAGGAGCGCATCACTCGGGCGCTGCGCCAACCAGACCTGCTGCCCAGCCTGGTCTGCCCTCAGGCCCTGCAGCGGCTGGCGGCCTTGCTTGCAGCAGATGCAGAAGCAGTGGAGAATGCGCCTGGAGGGGTGCCTGGCATCAGCAGTAAACGAAGAGCAGCTGCAGCAGCAGCAGGCGGCAGGGAAGGAGCGGGGAGCACAGCAGAGCTGCAACTGGTGCTGCTTGCACGGCTGCAGCGGGATTTGGAGGAGTGTGTGCTGTGCGATAGGGTCTACTCTCCCGCCTCTGGTGAGCAGCAAATTGAGTGGGGCATGCATGTGTATGCGCACGCCCTGCCTGATTTGGCCTGTGGCGCCTTTGCATCCTAGGCTGGCTGCCGTTACTGCTCTGGCGGGCCCAGCAGGAGGCGGCTGTCGCTGACCTCGCGGCCGCTGCGTGCGTGCTGCTGCGCCTGGCTGGTTTGCCACATTTGCACTGCAGATGCGATGCGGCACAGCGCGGGGCACGAGTGGGAGGAGCGGCTGAATGAGGAGCTGGCGGCGGCGGGGGTGGCCTTCTGGACTGAGAACCAGCTGCGGTCAAGAGGCTACCACAAGACGCCCGACGCGCGCCTGCAGGCATGTGCGCATGCATGTGCATGTGCTGGACCCTGGCAAGCAAATGCGCGCGTGCCAGGGGACCGCTCTAGGACGACAGATGCCAGCTTGACAGAAACAGCGTGTGGGCACCCACACATATGGGGACTCTCCGTGCGCTGGCGGCATCGGGCTGCGCCCGCCCATCTTCTTCCCTGCCTCACGCAGCATGTGTGTGTGTGCGGTCTGTCTGGCTGGCCGCAGGTGCCCATTGCGGTGCAGGGCCGCATCGTCAACTGGATAGACAGCAAGGCCACGTTTGGGGACGACAAGCTGCACAGGTGGGGCGGGCTGGCAGCTTGGGGCGCTGGGAGAAGACATCTCGGCTGAATGACACCCTAGGGCGCCAGTGGTGCCCTGTGCCCACCACCACCGACCACCACGGCCTCCCTTCTCGCACACGCACACACACGGCTTGCGCACACACACACACACACCTCCTCGCTTGCCCCGCAGGCAGCAGACGGTGGAGCAGTACGAGCGGTACGTCAATCGCTTCGGCCCTGGCCTGGTCATCTACTGGCACGGATACATCGCAGACCTGAACAAGGTGTAGGGGTGGGGCGGGGAGGCCACGTGGCCACATTCCTTGCCCCTGCATGGTTCCAGCCTCCAGCTGCATGAAGGTCGTCTGTGAAACTGGAGTTATGTGTAGACCGCTGAGCTGCGGGGCCCTGCATCCCTACGGGTTCATCGCAGGACGAGAATGTGCTGCTCATGGATCGGTTCCCAACCGCCGACGAGATCGTGCAGCTGCCCTGCCTGCCGCTCACCTTGGCGCTTCCCCCGCTGATGGTCGCGGGCCAGGCGGCGGCCGCGTCGGTTGCAGAAGCAGTGCCCGCGGCGGAAGCAGCTCACTTGCCTGCCATGCAGGAGCAGCAGCAGAAGTTGCAGCAGCCTATTCTTGCCGGCGGCACGCCTGTAAACAGCTGACGCAAGCCAGCGGGCGCGTATGGTGGATGGCCGGCAGGGGCGGTAGCCGCCCGGTCAGCGGACCATTAGCTAAACCCCTTACAAGGAATTCGAGTCTGCTCTCTGGTCTCCTTCCAGCTTCATTGGACCGCCTTCACAGGTCTCCCCTTGACCCTTGGACCTGCAGCAGCACCGACACCACCCCTCGCCAGCTTCTACCATGGCTGAGTCCCACCGCCAGAAGCAGGTGCAGGTGCACAAGTACAACCTTGAGGAGCCCTGGGAGGCGGTGCAGGTGGTGGAGGGGCCCGTGCCCGAGCCTGGCCAGGGCGAGGTGGTCGTGCGCCTGCAGCTCAGGCCGGTGGACCCTGCTGACTTGTTCAGTCTCCAAGGTGAGAAGGAACGCCTTTGAAGTTTGTGCTGCTCCAGCTGCCAGCAATGCTGGGCCGCGTCCCAGGCTCCTGCTTCTCGGGGCAAGCCACGCGCCCGAGCCCTTGGAGCCCAGTGGTGTCCCCTCGCCTCCCGCCCACGGCCGCCCGCAGGCGTCTATCCTGGCTTCACCCCCGAGGAGCTGCCCGCGGTGCCTGGGCTGGAGGGCATGGGTGTGGTGCACAAGTGCGGCCCGGGGGCTACCAAGTTCAAGGAGGGTGCGTGGGCGGTGGGGGTGCGCCCCTGGGCCGGCATCTGCACCTGTCGCTGCTTCATTCGATCCTAGCGTCTCATCAGCGGTTTGGCTGCCCAGCCACCCAAGGGCGTGTGCCTCGAGCACGCCTGCTATGCGACACCTTGCTGCGCAGGCCAGCGTGTCACCGCCGCCCCCTTCCCCGCCACGAGGGGCCAGGGCACCTGGCAGCAGTATGTGAGCGTGAGCGAGGAGCATGTGCTGGCGGTGCCTGACAACGTGTCAGATGAAGCGGCGGCACAGTTCCTGGTAGGTGCTTGGCGTATTGTGGGGGTGGCTCCAGCAGCTGTCACCTGCGAGCAGGGGCCATAGCAGGCCGGCCTGCAGAGCAGGTGCTGCCGCCTGCCAAGCAGGCTCTTCACTGGTTGGTGTGCAGGTGAACCCTGTGACGTGCTACGGCTTCTTCGACACGCTCAAGGTGTGGCTGCTTGTGCATGCCCTGCCTGCTCGGTGGCCTTCCCTTTTTCCTGCTTTGTTAAGCTGCCTGCCTGCCTGTGCTGCCTTGGCAGGTGCCCAAGGGCGAATACTTGATGAGCAATGCCGCGTCCTCGGTGCTTGGGCGCATGATCATCCAGCTGGCACAGCACTATGTGAGTGGGCACGCTCTGTGTGGCGCGCATGCTGGCATGCAAACGCCCGGCGCCTAGCGCTCCGCTGCTGCTGCTGCCGCCGCCTTGCCCACCGCCCCTCCTGGCTGTGCAGGGCGTGAAAACCATCAACCTTGTCAGGAGCGCACGCCATGTGGATGACCTGAAGGAGCTGGGGGCGGGTGCGCAAGCCCATGCCTTGCCTGCCCGGAGCCGCCGAGGCCGCAGTACGGTGGACGGAGGTCCACTTCTGCCCTGCGCTGTCATGCATGGCCTGCAGATGAGGTGATTGTGACCGCTGAGGAGGATGTGGTGGCTCGCGTGAAGGAGATCACGGGTGGGCGTGCGCCGCTCAAGGCTGCTGTAGTGGCAGGCCCATTCAGCCTTGGGGTGCATGGACACCACCCGTCCAGTATGCGTCGCAGGTCCACGCACTGTCTGTTGCGCATCTGTGTGATCCACATGTGCAGGCGGCAAGGGCGCATATGCCACGCTGGAGTGCGTGGGAGGCGAGATCACCCAGAAGCTCGCCCAGGTGGGGTCTTTTGGGCGCCTGCCGTAGCAGACGATTCCGGTTTTCTGTGGTTGGTGCCAACAGCACAGCATGACACAGCGAGTCGCGGGGCAGCATAGCTCCAGCATCCAGCGGCCGCCCATTGCGCGCAGGCCACGCGCGACGGCGGGGAGGTGGTGGTTTACGGCGCCATGGCTTGCTTCTCCTTCACGGTTGGCATCCCGGATGTAACTTTCAGGCAAGCAGTGCGATGGAGTGCGTTCGTTGTTTGGATGCCCTCTTCTATTTCCTGGAGGTTCATTCTGCGTACCTGCTCACCTCCCTGCTCTGCCTGCGCACAGAGGCGTCAAGATCCACGGCTTCTGGCTGAACCCCTACCTCATGTCCCAGCCCGTTGAGAAGCGCCAGGAGACCCTGCGCGAAGTGATGCGCCTGCTGGAGGAGGGAGTGATCAAGCCCTACAGCGGTGCGCTGAGCTGCAGCTGTGCCGATGCATCTGCGGCTCACCTGTGGGCGGGCACTGCTGCCTCGAGAGCACTGGCGGGTGCTGCTGCTACGGAGCCTGCTGCTGAGCAGAGTGTCTCTTGCCCAACAGGCAACCGCTACCCTCTGGAGGAGGTGAGGGAGGCGATCCGCGAGACGAACTTGCCGAAGCGTGGCGGCAAGTGCTTCCTGGAGGGCTGAGCTGCTGCCAGGTCACGCGTGGCGGCAGGGCGCAGGCACGGTGGCCCATGGAATCGGCTGGCGACCTTTCCTGTTGAGCATTAGCAACTAGCAAGTACGGCAACCAGCAGTGTACAGTCGACTGAATCCTGCTGTGGTTGCTCCCGCACAGTCCTGACTAGTTGGGACTCTCATGCAACCACGATCACCATGCCTGCCAGCTGCCGACCTGGTTTGCATCAGCAAGCACATTACATGCAAATAAATAACGGAAGGCAGGCCAGGTGGCATTGCATTTGATTATATGTATAGAACAAGGCTGCGGCATCATGCCACAATCATGAGAGCGGCAGCAGGAAATGGAACATCAATACTTGAAAGGGGCAGCGTTGGGCAAGTGCTAGGAAGGAAGGCGAGGGGTGAGCAGCAGCAAAATCCAGGAATTGAGAGGCAATCAAGGGAGGGGATCACGTCTGCAGCAGAGAGTTGCGCTCACATGACGGCAGAAACAAAGAGGCAAAGGCCCAGGGAGCAGCCGACAAGCCACATCGCGCAAAGGAGCTGCAACACGAGGAGAGGCGACACTGGGATGTGGGTCGGGCCCAGCCCCGCAGCACGGCAGATGACCCGCGGTTCTGCCTGCCGCCAGCCAGCCGCAACTGCTGGTGGTGGGGACGCAGGTGCCGCCTCTCCCAAATCAGCGGCCTTAGGCTGCGCAGATGGTGGGTGGGGCATGGGGGCAGCATCCTGCTGCATGACGCCGCTGCTGCTACGGCTGCTCTCTGGGCTCCACCGCGGGTCCGGAAGTGCTGCTGCAAGGTCCAGGCTAGAGCCTTGCCGCGGGGTCTGGGGCGCGCGGCTGTGGGCGGCGCGTGGCGTCGGCGGCGGCGTCAGCGTGCGGGGCGGCGACAGGCAGTCTACATACCGGCGCTGCCTCCTGGGCGACGCATGCGCCTCTTCCTTGCGGTCTTGTGGAGTTTGAGGCAGCAGAGTGGAGCATCGGCGCCGCTGGTGCAGGAAGCACTGGGGGTGCAGCTCTGACTCGCTGGTGCAGATGACTACGGTGTCTGCCTCCATGACGGCGCAGCTGCACTTCGGCAAAGGGCCCGCTGACCCTCGTGAGTGCGACAAGGATGGCGTTGGGTGCTGCATGTTTACTGGCGAGGCTACGTCATCGGCGGGGCTGACGTGGCCCTTCCCTGCGCTTGCAATCCAACGCATCAGCAGTCGTGACTATCGACCAGACCTGGATCTCAATTGACAGGCAGGCCAAGGCGGGAACCGCTCTGCACAAACCTGGCGGACGTGGTAGTGCCGTCTTCACGCGCCGGAAGCCTTGCAAGCATCGTGATTGATCGCGGACATCGTGGAGAGCAATCACAAGCACCTGGCTGCCAACATGCCGATGCCACATCTCGGGCAGCCTGAAGGCGAGCCGGGGCCTTTCAAGGCGAGCACGCAGCTGGTGGAAGGCCCACAGATGCATGCATGCAGTGCGCGGGCCTGCCAGCGCGCATGCCGCCGCCGCCGCCTGCCGCCACTGCCGCTGCCTGCATGATTGCCGCCGCCACGCAATGTTCTGGTGTATGTTCAGGTGCTGTTCTGCGGGCGGGACATGCACTTTGGCTTTCAGTTCACCAAGGAGGCGTTGCAGCATGAGCCGGGGGTAGAGGTGCGATGCCTGCCGTGGCACGTGCCTGTTTGCAATGCTTAAAGGTTGCCAGAGCTCAAGTCAGGCTCAAGAGCCTCCCTGGCCGTCACTTGTGACCTGCAATGCTCAAGTCAGGAGGCTCCCTGGCCGTCACTTGCGACCTGCAGGTGGTGCAGTGCGACCGTTCGCAGCTGGCGCACGAGCTGATGGGCGCTGACGTGGCGGTGCCGCTCATGGCCCGCCTGGACGCCCAGCTGCTGCGGTCTGCGCGCCGCCTGAAGCTCATCATCCAGTATGGCGTGGGCGTGGAGGGCATCGACATGCCCTCGGTGCGACCAGAACAGCGAGCACAGAAGGCTGGCAAAGAAAGGAGGGGCAGCGGCAGTGCATGCGACATCCCATTCTCTCCCTGCTGATGCGCAGGCGACCGAGCTCGGCATCTGGGTCAGCAACATCCCGTCTGCCGGCACCGGCAACGCCGCCAGCTGCGCGGAGCATGCCATCTACCTCATGCTGGCCACGCTGCGCTACCACAATGCCATGGCAGACAGGTGCGGCGGCAGCAGCCACTCCTGGGATGCTGCACCTCAAGACCAAGTGCTGGCTGCTGCCGCGGGCTTTGAAGGGTGGAGAGCATTTCGTTGTAACCGCCTCTGCGGTTTCTGCTACCAGATACCCTGGCATCACCCTCATGCCGTGCCCGCCTTGCCCGCCCCCCTGCCTGCCCGCAGCATCCGCGAACGCCGATTGGGTGTGCCGCTGGGGCAGACGCTGCTGGGGAAGACCGTGCTGCTTGTGGGGTTTGGGAACATAGCAAAGGAGCTGGCGGTCAGGTGGGGCAGCGAAACGTGTCTGGTTTTGTGTTCGGCATTAATGCAATGGGCTGTCATGCCGCATCCTTCTCCTGTGGCTGAGCTGGCACATGTCTGCTGCCGCAGGTTGAAGCCCTTTGGAGTGCGAGCGACTGCGCTGCGGCGCAGGCCTTGGGGCAGCAGCAAGCCCGCGGCCCCGCTGCCGCAGCAGGATGGGGAAGGGGCGCCATGGGCGGCTGATGGCAGCCAGCAGCAGCCTGCGCAGCAGCAGCAAGGCTCGGAGCTGGAGGCGGCGGCGGAGGCGGTACTGGCTGACCGGGGCTGCTGGCCACAGGACGTTGCCCGCCTGGCGGCAGAGGCAGACATCATAGCAGGCACGCCGTGGTCGCTGGCCTGCTGGTGAAGCATGCGTGTGTTGGCCGCAGCCAGGCTGTGACCTGTGCCTTGCACCTCCACCTCCAGTGCCAAGTCCCGAGTGCATGAGGCCATCCCTGCCTGGCCCCTCCTGCAGTGACATGCCACCAGGATGAGCACAACCGGGGCATGATTGGAGCAGAGTTCCTCAGCCACTGCAAGCCTGGAGTGCGGATCGTGAATGTGGCGCGAGGTGTGCTTAGCTGCGTTTATTGTTTTGCAGCGGCAGTGTGTGAAGGCTGCGACGCTGCCTGCCCGGGCTGCGCAATCACCCCATCACCGAGCCACCGCGTCCCAACGTGTGCTGCCCCGGTGATGAGCTCCTCCCTTCTGTGTTTTCTACCGCAGGCGGGCTGCTGGATTATGAGGCGGTGCGGCAGGGGCTGTCCAGCGGGCGCATCACGGGGCTGGGGCTGGATGTGCAGGAGCAGGAGCCTGTGGACCCACAGCACTGGCTGGCGCAGCACCCCAGGTGGGCAGGGGGCGGCGAGGCGGCCACAGCAGGAGTGGTGGCGGCCGCCTGGGGACTGGCGGGCCGAGCAGCGGTGTGCTGCTGAGGGGTGTGCTGTGGCGGGAGGGCTGAGTTGTCGCGGATGGCTCCCTGCTTGCAGCGTGATCCTCACGCCTCACATCGCCGGCGTCACGGAGATGAGCTACCGCAGCATGGCAGAGGTGGTGGCGGCGGCGGTGCTGCGGCTGCGGCATGGCCAGGCGCCTCGCAGGCGGCTCAACGACCCCGCGCACCCCCGGGCTCTCGACTGGCTCACATGACGTTTGGGAGGTTGAGCGGCTCTCTTGTAATCGATCCTTGACAGTGGCGGCCCTGTGGAAAGAAGGGATGCTTTCATTCCAGCGCCCAAGGTTACCTTTACTGGCCTGTTTCCCTCCTCACTCACTGCCCTGACCACCTTGTCTCCCTCAGCCCAGCTCTGAACGCCACCTCTGGCCGGCTGGACCCCAGGTCGATGGCCAGGGGCCAGGCCTGCCTGTCAGGAGCTCTGGCGTGCATACTGCTGGCCTGTGCAGCCTCTCCAGCAGCAGCCCAGCCGCAGCAGACGGGGCTAGACCCTCTAGAAGCTCTGCTGCCGGAGCTTCGCACGGCCACAGACGTGTGGAGTGCTGCTGAGCTGCTGGCAGCCCTGAACGAGACGTCAGGATCCACGCAGGGGCAGCTGATCACCCTCCAGGGTGAGTTGGGCGTTGGGGGGCCGCCTGCCCTCGGTCCACGCCGCCACCTTGCAGCGGGTCTGCCTGCCAACATCACCCCACCTCCTACACTGTGCACTTGCTGCAGACGACATCTACATCCGCCCCGACGATCTGCTGGCCTTCCAGGGCAGCCTGCCCATCAACGGCGGCAACCGCACCGTGGTGCTGCGCGGTGGCAAGGCGGGCGCCAGCCGCGAGGGCGCCAGCGCCTGCACCCTGGACTGGGGCGAGGTCGTCGACCTCCTCTTCCATCCCGCGGGCCACTCCTTTTATGCATACAACCTCATCCTGCAGGCACGCACTGCTGTGCAGCTTCCTCCCAGCTGCCGCCAGCCGCCGCTGGTCGCCTTCCGACTGGCTTCCTTCCTCGACCCTGCCTTGCGCCGCCCTCGCCGCTTGCAGGGCATGGCCCCCTCCGCTGCCGGCTACGCCGCCGGGCTGGGCACGCAGATGGTGGCCGGCGTGTTTTGGCCAACGACCACCGGCGAGCCCGGGCACTTGGTGCGCTCAAGGCCAAAACGGTTGAGCGCTTGCCTCCATTGCTGTGCTTTGCCTTAGGTGCTACAGGCTTCCACTCGTTACGTGCGTCCATCCACGCCAGCGCATCCCTGCCCCTGCGCTGCCTGCAGATGGGCTTCTGGAGCAGCGTCATCCGGGTGGTCAGCCCCAGCTGCGGCCAGAACAGCACCAGCTTCGCCGTGCGCGCGCTGCAGCAGCTGCTGCGCCGCAACGACACGGTGCGCCAGCTGGACGCTCAGTCGTACTACGTGGGGCAGCAGCTCAACGGCAGCTACGCCGTGCGCGTGCTGCCTACTGGAGACACAGGCACGTACTGTTTGACTCCGCCATCTCCCCCGGCGTGCTTGCTGGCCTCCCTGATACAAATGTTGCCAGGACTGCCGGTTGGCTGCATGGCCGTCCCGCTGATTCTCCCCTGAGTCCGTGCCTGTGCAGCCGGCAACATTCGCTGGTCCTGGGACAACACCGTCGTCACCTGCACCCGGCCGCGCCCCGTCACCACCTCGCCGCCAGCCCCCAGCACCTCCGCCGAGGCCGCCCTGCTGGCCTCCCGCCACAACGCCACCGCCGGCATCGCTGCCACTGCCGACGAGCTGCTGGCCCTGCTGGCCACCCCCGACATCTCCCGCATCATCCTGGGAGCCCATATCTCCCTTGGTGCGGCACACGGGCAGGGCACCTTCCTGCCCATCGTGCTGCAAGGCCGCCACCTGATCGTGGAGTCGAACGATGAGGCGCCCAAAGGTGGGCAGGGGGCGAGAAGATGAGCAGGCACAGACACTGGCGCTGGCAGCGGCACTGGCACTGGCACCGCATGTCAACATTCAAGCACCTCCTGCACTCCTCAACCTGTGGGCACGTGCTTTGGTGTTGCAAGGCCTAGAGTGTGCACATGCTTCAGGGTCCCTCTACCCGCGTTGCCTGCCTGCAGTGTTGGATCTTGGCGCCTGCCCGTCGCTGCTGTACCTTTCCGCCGACAGCACGCTGACCTTCAGCAGGGTCATCCTGCAGGGTGAGTGACCTAGGAACACCAGGCTGCTGCACAACAAGATTGATCTAGATCTGAGATGGGACTTGCTATCTAGCTGCTGCACACACACTTTTTGCCCTGGCCCACGCAGGTGCTGCGCCTCCCTCCAGCGTCATTGCCAACCGCTCCTCTGTCATCGTGGGCTCGCCCCTGTGGCCAACCGTGGACGGCGCCGAGGGCCACCAGCTGCTCATGCTCAACTGCACCATCACCAGCTACGTGACCCCGTGCAGCCGCAACTCGACACAGCTAACAGTGGAGCTGCTGCGCAAGGTGGGGCGCTGTGCTGAGGGGATCAGCGAAAACAAGCAGTATACCAATGTGGATGTGGCGCGGCTGTTTTGCTTGCTCCTGATCACTGCTGGCTCCTCCTGTGGTGGGATGCTGCAGGTGTTGGGCCAGGACGGGGTGCAGAGCATGGGCGACACCAGCTACTCCATCCTGCCACGCTTCCGCCAGGCCGCGCCCATCCGAAGCATGCTGGGGGAGCAAGGTGGGCCCGAGGCTGCTGTCCCACCATGCGTGGTGCCTTGCTGAGCTGCTCTTCCCTCACTCGGTCAAGCAACAATTGTTTGACAGGTTGGGCTGCTGGTGTCCCTGCTGTCTGCAGTGGGCAGCACCCCATACACATATGAGTCGGTAGTGATCCAGTGTGTGGAGGATCCTGGGCTGGGGCTGGCTGCTGAGCTGCTGCAACGTCAAGCGCTCACCAACACCAGTGCCCCGGCAGCCGTCAGCAGCGATAACGGCAGCAGCAGCAGCAGCGGCGGCGGCGGCGGCACAGCGTGGGTTCCCATCGTGATTGCAGTTACGGCAGCCGTCGCCTTGGCAGCAGCTGCCGCTGGCGCGGTGCTGGTGTGGCGCCGCGGCCGCCGCAGGAAGCAGCGGATCGAAGCTGTCAGGCTGGCGCCTGCCGTTCCCCTGACGTCACGTGGCGCCAAGATGGATCGGATGGAGTCTGGGGACTTGGATGATGCCTGCAACAAGCTCGGCACGGATGCCTCAGCCTGCCCCACTCCCTCGCCCCCACGCACCAGCGATGAGCGGCCATCTGCAGACGACGGCAAGCCAGCCGGCGCCTCCGCCCCGCTCACACCAGAGCGAGGTCTGAGGCTGGCAGGTCCCTGCCCGCAGCACACCCTGTGGCGCTCCAGGCAAGCTGCTGGCAGGCACTGACAGGGCGTCCTTCCCCAGCCGCTTCACTCTGGCTGCACTTCCGTAACCATGCAACCCTCGCTGAACAGACACCCCTGCCTCTTGCCCTGCCGCAGGTTTGGCGTGGTGGAGGGCCTGGAGATTGCAGAGCTGCTGGGCAGGGGAGGTAGGCACCTGCTGCAGGATGCTGGTATGTAAGCCCGGATCCCAGCTTCGTGTCGCTTCAGGCCTCCTGCTGATGTTTATGCCGCCTGCAGGCTACGGCAAGGTGTACAAGGGGCGCTGGAACGGCGCCATCGTGGCGGTGAAGGTGGTGGAGCACCGTGTTGCGGCGGGGACTGATGGCAGCCTGTCTCGCGAGCCGCTGCTGTGGTGAGTAGCAAGGCGATGGTGTTTTTTTTCATTCTCATAAAAAGAGCATTTCAATCTTATCTGGCTGTCTTCGCCGCCTGCAGCATGAGTGTGTCCCACCCCAACTGCATCACCACCTACAAGCTCTCGGTCATCCGCCTGCTGCGGGGGGAGGATCTGCTGGAGGAGCAATCGTCTTCAGAATCACTGCCACCAACCGGCTGCCTTTCCAACAACAGCGGCCGCACTGACGACAGCGCAATGGCCAGCGGTGCCAACAAGGGCGGCCGCCGCGTGCGCTCGCTGCTGTCTGGCGCGGAGGCTGTGGAGGTGGAGGATCCCTATGGCCAGCTGCAGCCGGGGCTGTACGAGACATGGATCGTCTCAGAGGCAAGTCGGGAGCTGTGCTGCATGGGTGGTGCAATGTGAGGGTTTGCCCTGTCGGTCTTGGCCAGCTGGTGCAGGCTGCCGCTGGGCCTCGCTCACACATGCTTCTACTGCCATTCTCTGTCCACTTGCTCTACTGCAGTATTGCGACCGCGGCACTCTGGTGGAGGCCCTGGATGAGAAGAAGCTGCGCCTGCCAGACGGCAGCCCCAACATGGTGTGCTGCCAGGGGGGTGCCCGGTCAACTTCCAAAGCCATGAGCTACCAGCATCATCGAATATCCACCGCCGCCTGTCCCTGCAGGTGCCTGTCTACCTGTGCCTGCTGGACATCGCCAGCGGCATGCAATATCTGCACTCGCTGGGCATCATGCACAGCGGTGGGGTAGGCAGCAAGATGGGAGGTTTGCGCATCAAGGTGGTGACTCACAAGGCTCGGAGCCATCAGTGTCTTCAATGCCGCTTCCTCCTGCCCGCCTGCTCGCACACCTGCAGACCTCAAGCCCGCCAACGTGCTGCTGAAGGGCGCCCGCAACAGCAAGCGCGGCTTCATTTGCAAGCTGGCCGACTTTGGGCTGAGCAGGTGGGTGGGTGTTGGCTGGCTGTTGTTGGCTGCTGCTGGCACGAAGCCGCCGCTGCTGAGGTTCAGGGGCTCATTGTTCTGCGAGCCTTCCTTTTCCGGCTGCAGGATGCTGGACGGCTGCGCCACGCATGTGGAGACGGGCAGCCTGGGCACGCCCACCCACGCTGCCCCCGAGCTGCTCAGGGAGGGGCACCTGTCCCCTGCGGCAGATGTGTTTGCTTTTGGCGTGCTGGGTGAGCAGCAGCGCCTGCGCCGTCGTCTTTGCTGCTGAGCTGTGCCAGCCTCTCTGCAAATTTGAGCACCTGCCACTGCCTTGTCTCCTCTGTCCACCACTGCAGCCTGGGAGCTGGCGGCCGGGGAGGAGGCGTATCGCGGCATGCACCCCATTTGGGTGCACCCGAACCCCATTTGTGAGGACAAACGCGGCATAGCTGACCGGCTCAGCGCCAATCCAAGCCAATTCCTTCGGGAACGCCTAATAGAATCGCCAAGGCTTCGGCACAGGCCTCCCCGGGACCCATTCACTACTAGTGGGGGGTACTGCACTTGGCGCGTCGGGCAGATCAAATAATGGTCTAAAGCTAGACGTTAAAACCGGGAAGTGAAGCTTGTGGAGGCTCTTCCCCACCTTTACCTTTACCTTTTTACCCCATGCACATCATCCTGCAGGTCACGCAGCAGGGCACTCGCCCGCCGCCGCTGCCCGACTGCCCGCCGCCGCTGGCGCAGCTGATGCAGCGCTGCTGGGAGGAGGAGCCGGCGGACAGGCAAGTGGGATCCGCGGGACCCAAGGTCAGCATCTTGCTGCAACATCAGGTCCGCGAGTTTTATCCCTGTGTTGATTCCGATTCAAACCCCCCTTGTGTGCCCGCCCCGCCTGCAGGCCGGCCTTTGTCAGCATTTTATCGCAGCTTCAGGAGCAGCTGGCGGCCGAGCGCCAGGCACGCCAGCTGCAGCAGCAGCCGGGCCTCAGCTCCACTACTACCAGCGACCTCGAGGGGGTGAGCAGCAGCACCCTGCCCACAATCGAGGAGATCACCAGCCAGGATTCGTGACTCTACCTTGCCTCATAGCAACGGCGCCTGCAGTGTAGCCTAAGCAGCTAGCCATCACGCTCACAGATTGCCATCTGAAAGTTCTTTTCAGTTTTCTTTTTGAAACTTTTCTTTGCCATTGAAAACCCAATTTGAGTTGAGTGGGAATTTCAGTGCCCACATCGCAATAATAACACTTCCTGCACTCCACCCAGGTAGGCCTCCCGGTAAGGATGTGCCCCATGATGGGCATGATGGCCCCCCACCTGGAGGGTCATTGGGGACATCATCCTCAATCATGCATCATTCTCCCTCCCGTTTGTTCTGTTGGCATCCCAGCAACCGTAATATGCTTTCTAGGACATGAGCCACCACTTTAGGGTGAAGGTGGTTAGCAAGACCACGGCCCCCAGGCCTCTAGACGGGCCACAGCCAAAAAGATCCCGTGCAAGTAGACCAGGACAACAAGCTCCCTTCAATGTGCCAGGGCAGGCCAGGCGGCGGGGTGAGAGGGATGACAACGAGGATGAGCGAGCACCCAGCGGCTTCTTAGGCTGGGGCGACCGGCAAGGACGCAAACGTGATCACTGGGAGGCTCGGCTCGGAGCGGACGTGGATGCCTTCTTG
>NW_005435083.1:2089674-2119021 GCF_000147415.1 Chlorella variabilis | reverse complement strand
TACCATCCGTGTCGAATGCAGTGCCCGTTGCCAGCTTGATCATGACATCTGCCTGTAACTGAGAGATAACACCTTCTGCCTTCCACAGGTCTATTGCCAAAGCCAGAAACTTGCTGAAATCAATGCCTGCTTTGCCCAGCTCGCCCTTCAGCCGCGACCGCTCGGAGCGGCTGCCGGCGGCGGCGCACCGCTCAGTGAAGAAGTCCTTGAACTCCTCCCAGAACACGATGGAATGGCAAAAGAACTTGATCTCGTGGGAGTAGCCTGACTGAACGGCGATGGCGACGCGCGCCTGTGGATGTGCTTCACAAAACCTTTCCCACGAGTTGAAGCGCGACTTCAGCTGCTTAGCTTGGTTAGCTGCACCGCTCAATAGCGGCGTTGGACCTAGAGCCTTGCTGCCGGACTGGGCACCATGCTCATGTGTGCTCATGGGGGTTGAGTTCGTTGGAAAAGCGTATTACGGTTGCTGGGATGCCAACAGAACAAACGGGAGGGAGAATGATGCATGATTGAGGATGATGTCCCCAATGACCCTCCAGGTGGGGGGCCATCATGCCCATCATGGGGCACATCCTTACCGGGAGGCCTACCTGCTCCACCAACGCCAGGCATCATTTTCATCCCTGCTTTCATGCCCCCTGCTTTTCACATCTGTCCTCCAGCCCTGCTGGATGGACCTGGCCAGGCTGCATAGCTGCCACTCTTACACTCTTCATCAGGACCACAGATCGCTGACATGACCTGCGTGTCTCTGCCTGACTGGCATTACAGCGTGCAGTAAATGATGCAGACGTGAGGGTGAATTTCAGCAGGCTTGCAAAGATCGAAGTGGTGAAAGAAGATTGAAATGCCGGAGCATGGGCAAGGAATACAAGAATGACACCAAGGTACTTGAGAATGCAAAACAAAAAGTACTCCTGTCCTGCGGTTGGTCTGAAAGATTGTGCTGCATGCTGGTTGAATGATTTGGAGAATTGAAGCGGGTGCAATTTGCTAGATGGCGTTGATTGATTCGAAGAGCTTTTCAGTCAGGCGCCGGGCTTCGGCTCTGCACCAGGGACCGATGCTGCAGGCAGCAGCGGAGTGGTGCTGCCCGCCGTGCTGGTTTGACTGATCAGTGTCGCCTGACTGTTTAGTGGGCTAGAAGAGCTGATAGAGCTCCCAACTAAATGAACGACCTTCTCCTGCCTGAAAGCCTGCAGCTGCTCGCTCAGTTCTGGCAGCAGGTCTGCAAACGACGGCCTGCAAGGTAGGAAGAGACGCAAACGAGAAGTGCATGATGCCAAGACCTGCAGTTCTGGAAGGTGTCCATACAAGCAGCCACGCATTTGCCAGGCCAACAGACCTGTCCGCCGGCTCCTCCTCCCAGCAGCGCTGCATCAGCTGCGCCAGCGGCGGCGGGCAGTCGGGCAGCGGCGGCGGGCGAGTGCCCTGCTGCGTGACCTGCAGGATGATGTGCATGGGGTGCATGCCGCGATACGCCTCCTCCCCGGCCACCAGCTCCCAGGCTGCAGTGGTGGACAGAGGAGACAAGGCAGTGGCAGGTGCTCAAATTTGCAGAGAGGCTGGCGCAGCAAAGATGACGGCGCAGGCGCTGCTGCTGCTCACCCAGCACGCCAAAAGCAAACACATCTGCCGCAGGGGACAGGTGCCCCTCCCTGAGCAGCTCGGGGGCAGCGTGGGTGGGCGTGCCCAGGCTGCCCGTCTCCACATGCGTGGCGCAGCCGTCCAGCATCCTGCAGCCGGAAAAGGAAGGCTCGCAGAACAATGAGCCCCTGAACCTCAGCAGCAGCGGCTTCGTGCCAGCAGCAGCCAACAACAGCCAGCCAACACCCACCCACCTGCTCAGCCCAAAGTCGGCCAGCTTGCAAATGAAGCCGCGCTTGCTGTTGCGGGCGCCCTTCAGCAGCACGTTGGCGGGCTTGAGGTCTGCAGGTGTGCGAGCAGGCGGGCAGGAGGAAGCGGCATTGAAGACACTGCGCTGATGGCTCCGAGCCTTGTGAGTCACCACCTTGATGCGCAAACCTCCCATCTTGCTGCCTACCCCACCGCTGTGCATGATGCCCAGCGAGTGCAGATATTGCATGCCGCTGGCGATGTCCAGCAGGCACAGGTAGACAGACACCTGCAGGGACAGGCGGCGGTGGATATTCGATGATGCTGGTAGCTCATGGCTTTGGAAGTTCACCGGGCACCCCCCTGGCAGCACACCATGTTGGGGCTGCCGTCTGGCAGGCGCAGCTTCTTCTCATCCAGGGCCTCCACCAGAGTGCCGCGGTCGCAATACTGCAGTAGAGCAAGTGGACAGCGAATGGCAGAAGAAGAATGTGTGAGCGAGGCCCAGCGGCAGCCTGCACCAGCTGGCCAAGACCGACAGGGCAAACCCTCACATTGCACCACCCATGCAGCACAGCTCCCGACTTGCCTCTGAGACGATCCATGTCTCGTACAGCCCCGGCTGCAGCTGGCCATAGGGATCCTTCACCTCCACAGCCTCCGCGCCAGACAGCAGCGAGCGCACGCGGCGGCCGCTGGCGCTGCTCTGACCACCGGTGCCTGTGCGTGCTGTGTCATCTGTGCACTCGCTGTCATCCGAGAGGCGGCCACCCCCTGCCGAGTCCTCAGACTCCAGCAAGTCATCCCCCCGCAGCAGGCGGATGACCGAGAGCTTGTAGGTGGTGATGCAGTTGGGGTGGGACACGCTCATGCTGCAGGTGGCAAAGACAGCCAGATAAGATTGAGATGCTCTCCTTTTGCACTGGGAATGAACACACGATTGCCCTGCTACTCACCACAGCAGCGGCTCGCGAGACAGGCTGCCATCAGTCCCCGCCGCGACGCGGTGCTCCACCACCTTCACCGCCACGATGGCGCCGTTCCAGCGCCCCTTGTACACCTTGCCGTAGCCTGCAGACGGCATTGACAGTAACTATCAGCGCAGCCAAGATGGGTGCAGTACTGCAGCAACAGCAGGTGCCTACCTCCCCTGCCCAGCAGCTCTGCAATCTCCAAGCCCTCCAGCACGCCAAACCTGCGGCAGGCGTGCGTTCATCCTTCAGGTCCAGCAGTTTGCAGCTCAAATCCGGCAGTGCCAAGCAGCGTACCTGGTGCGCCACAGCTTGTCTTGCGCCCAGCTGCCCTCCAGATCAGGACCGCGCCACCGCGCCAGCTCCCTACCCTCGCTTGCACTGCCACGGCCTCCACTGCCACACCCGGGGCTGCCGCTGCTTCCGGTTGGGATCTCGCTGGGCTCCTGGCATTGGCGGGCCGCGGTGGTGGCGATGGCGGCATCCAGCTCAGCATCCAGCTGGGCGGCCTGAGTGTTGCCGCCAGACTCCATGCGGTCCATGTTGGCTGCCCGTGGGGTGAGAGGCACCCTTTCTGGCGACTTGCCCTTGGCTGCTTCTCCTGGCCCCGCTGCGGCAGACCCGGCAGCCCGCTTGCGGCGCCGATGGCGGCGCCACAGCACGAAGCCGCCAGCGCTGGCCACCATGCCAGCGGCCGCCGCACCAGCGGCCGCCGCAGCCTTCCATGCAGGCTTGCCGCCGCTGCCTGCCGCGGCCGCTGCTTGCGCCGAAGAGGCTGCCATGATGGCTGCGCTGCGCTTGAGCTCAGCTGCCAGGGAGATGGTTGAATCCTCCTCACACTCCATGATCACGTTCTCCACAGTGTAGACAGCGCTGCCCACTGCAAGCGGAACCAGGCACCGCGCACGGCAGCAGAAGGATGAGGCCGCGGCCGCGGCCGCCGATTCCCTCAAAGACAAGGAACCGTGTAATGGCAGGGAAGGCTGCTCAGCGGGCGCACCTTCATCCTGGTCAGTACTGTTGATGATGGACGCTCGGCGGCGGTAGCGGGGCCTGATGGCGTAGCCTGTGTCGCCCAGCTCCTGCACGCCATCATGCCCCAGCACCTGCAGGCCATGCAGGCACACAGGCAGCAGCCCGGCATGAGCTTGAAGCCAACGCACACACAGCCACCTCTTGCCAGCGGGACTGCGGCGTGGCAACAACCCCGCCGCCGGGTGCCCACCTTGCGCAGAAGCTCCACTGTGATGCGTGTCGAGTTGCGGCTGCAGGGGTTCACGATGGCATGCATCACGCAGTCCAGCAGCCGCACTTCGTGCCCCGCATCGCCATCCACAGACGGCCACAGGGGCGAGCCGGGGATGGAGGTGGCTCGGTTGCTGATGACGGCAGATGGGGCAGCGGTGCCTGCAGGTTTGGGAAGAGTCCTTCCAGTGAGGGGCACAGTCGCTGCTGGGTCACAACAGGCTTTGGTTGGCAGCGGCGCAGCTGTCAGCCCACCCTGCAGGTGCACTCGCGTGAAGCTCAGCACGGCGCCGGCGGACAGCTGCAGCAGCTGGTGGTTGCCTCCCAGATCCAGCACTGCAGAGGGGAGGGCAGCGGGCACTCAGCATGGCTTGCACAGCCACTCTGGGGACCAAATTCAGGCTCCCGCCGGTTTCATTCATGCAGGATCACGGTACAGCGCTGCCACCAGCGGCGGTTGAGCTGCTTCAGAGCACTTTCCAATAGGTGAGGTCCTCTTGCTGGCCTCGCCTTTCAGCTGCTCGTCGTTGGATTCCAAGGACACATTGCGGCGCAGCACGATGGGCAGGGAGTAGGCCTGCCAGTGCACCGCCTGAAGCGAGATGTGGGCTGCAGCAAGCGGGCGGCGGCAGTGCGGCGGCCGCCAGGATGGGCTGGGTTTGAGCCTCAGGCTACGGCGGGGCTCGCTCCGCTCTGCATGACTGGCAGCCAGCCATGCAGCAGTCGACAAACCGCAACGCACCTCCCAGCACGATGAGAGACACTTGTGGGGAGCCCAGAAGGTACATCAGCTCGTCTGCCGTGCCAGCAATGCCCGTGGAGGCTGTGTGCAGAGCCGCACGCGACGCCACCTCTGCCAGGGTTGTCGGAGCGACCGAGCGGTTGGTAGGCGGCAGGGAGCAGATGAGAGTTGTGTTTTGATAGGACCAGCGCACATTGCCCACTGCACAGCAGCAGGGGAAACAGCAGGGGCGCAGGGCCGGCGAGGCTGGTGGGCAGGCGCCTGCAGGTGCGCTGATGTGTACGGCTCACGGCACACTGGCACTCCCAGCCAATGCGCGCCCTGCGTGCAGCTCCACGCACCCCAATCGCCGCTGGTCGTGTCGCGCACTGCCATGCTGCCGTTCAGTTGCTGGGCGACCAGAATGGTGTCGGGGCTGGGCGAGGTGACGGTGTCGTTGCGCCCCGCCAAGTGCTGCATGGCGTGCGCTCGAAACTCGGTGGCGTTTGCGGTGCACGAGGCGCTGACTGTGCGGATGGTGGTGTTCCAAAAGGCCATCTGCACAGGCACGCGCGGCACGCGCTGGGCAGGGCAGCGTCAGGGCGGCACAGCGGGCGCAGCAGGCGACGCAGGCCGCCAGTCTCCCGGTGAGCAGTGTGCCGAGGTGCGCGCCGTTGAAAACGGTACTCACCATGTGCCCCGGCTCGCCGCTGTAGGTGGGCCAGAACATGCCGCCCACCATCTGCTTGCTCATACCAGCAGAGTAGCCAGAGGAGGCGGGGGCCAGGCCCTGCAGGGTGAGGGCGCGCAGGTGAACTGAGCGCGTGCACGCGCCGCATTGGGTTGCTGCCTGCCAGCCACAGAGTGGACGCGCCTGCAGGATGAGGTTGTACGCATAGAAGGAGTGGCCAGATGGGTGGTACATGACGTTCACCGAGCTCCCCCAGTCCAGCACCGTCGGGTTGCCGCCGCTGGCGCCCGCCTTGCCGCCGCGCAGCACCACTATGCGGTTGCCGCCGTTGATGGGCAGGCTGCCCTGGAAGGCGATCAAGTCCTGGGCGTGAATGTAGATGTCGTCTGCAGCAGGGTGCCAAGCTTCTGAGACCAGGCGTTGCGTTACCTTCTCCACACGCAAGGCCAAGGCTCCACCCGCCAGCCGCCGACCTTGCAGGGTGAGGACCTCCCCCACCGGCGACCCGGCTGTGTCGTTGAGGGCCCGCAGCAGGTCCAGCGCCGTGTACACATCTCTGCTGGTCTGTAACTGCGCCAGCAGTTGCTCAGGGAGCGGCTGCTGCTCCTCCTGGGCTGCTCCAAGGGTGGTCAGCAAGGCAGGCAGGAGGCAGAGGGCTGCTGCCCTCCAGCAGCCAGCCATGGCCGGGCCAGGGCTCAGAAGGGGCGCTTGAGGAGCCACGACCTGGGCAGCGTTTGGCTGATAAGGCAAACAAAGCTGCAGCGGGTCGACCCCTCCAGTGGGGATCTTGCAAGGGGATCAGGGTGAAACTGCCCCATACCAACAGCCCAGCCAGGGCCATGGCCAAGCGGCCAGCGCCACGCGGGCGCAGCACAGACCTGTCGCTGTGTGCCTTACTGCTTGCACTGCATTCAGAACACTGTGAATCAGGGCAGTCTTCAGTGCGAATGCGTTTTCAAGCCGTCTGCCCCCCAGCAACACTACCCAGCCACACTCCCCTCTCGAGCTCTCTGGCGGGCGTCATGGTGGTGGTCGACAAACGGCGGTGGCTGCCGCCGGCGCAGGCGACACACAGTACACAAGGCGCCTTGAGCGCCCTGCTTGCCCCATCCTTCACACTATTTCAGGCTTACACACTATGCATCGGCATGTGATCTGTCTGGGAGGCACTGTCCTCCTGCCCCCGGCGCCGGCGGGGGTAAAACCGGCGGTAACGGGAGGGTGAGCCAGGCACGCACTGCTTGCTGTCAGCAGTCGTCCTTTGATCTCTGCATTCAATCCAAAGCAAACTTCCGCTGGAATAGGAGTGCCGAGTCCCCTGTTGACCTCCGGAACCCAAACAGACTATCGCCCCCTTCAGATCATCAGAGTCCCCGATTGTCCGGGCATGGTCATCTTCCTGCTGTCGCTTCTCAACCTTCGTTACGGCGTGTAAAGGCTCCAAAGATCCAAGGCGACGCTGCGCTGAGTTCAGACAGTCTGGCCTTGAAAGTGGTCGAGGGCTTGGGCGCTCCTGACGCAGCCCAGTGCAAAAGGCAGCTTGCCGGCCTTGCGAGGAGGGGCCTGTTGGCCCGCATTTGGGCGCAACGCGATTGGCCACTTGGGGATGGGGGCCTGCGGAAGCAAGCAGGTGCGTTCCCGCATGTTGCCAGACCGTTTGTGCGTGGCCTGGATGCCAGCTGACAGGTCGCCGCTGCTGATGCAGACGGTGGCCGACGCGCCGGCGGCCACCGCCAAGCCACGCCCCTTGCACTCCGCAGCAGCCACCCAGGCACATGGCTGCAGCATCAGCAATGGCACGCCGGAGCTGAGCTCAGACAGCCTGGGAGCCTTTGATGGCACCACCAGCAACAACACAACGACCCCGCCGCAGCCGCTGCCGCCGCTCCCGCTGCCCACTTTGCCGCGCGACACGGAGGAGCGGCTGGCCGCGGTGCGCGTGCTGCGACTGCCGGGCAAGGCCCCGGAGCCGCGATTGGACCTCATCACATCGTGAGCAGGCGGCCGTGGCGCCAGTGCCGGAGTGCCGCACCAGGGATCTGCTCCCCATCCTGCAAGCGCCCATCCCCATGCGCGAGCGCCGCCTTGCGTCTCGTGCATCTCTGCACCACACGCCCAACCCTCCACCGCTCCCCCCTTTCGCTTCTGCAGGCTGGTGAAGCAGCTGTTTGACACGCCCATCTCCGCTGTCGTCCTCATAGACGAGAATCTGCAGTTCATGTCCTCCCAGGGCGAGCTGCTGTGCAGCGGCCAGCGAGGCGGCTCCTCCCGCGACTGGCTGTTTGCCTTGGATGCCCCCTCGCTGCTGGTGGTGGAGGATGCGGCCCAGGATGCCAGGCAAGCGGCTTCGCAACTCCGACCACGAAAGCCCTGTTGCTGGCGGCAAGGACTAGGCTTGCCTCTCAACAGCACCAAGGCCGACACTCCGCCGCTTCGCGCTGGCCCGCCGCCGCTCCGCCTGCAGGTTCAAGGACGCTGCCTATGTGGCCGGCCAGCTACCCGTCGGGTTTTATGCCGGCGCGCCGCTGGTCTCCAGCGTGGACGGCCACCGCTACGGCACCTTATGCGTCATCGACTTCCGCCCGCGCACCTTCCCCCCAGACCGCTACCAGATGCTGTGCCACTTCTCTGAGATCTGCGTGCGCGAGCTGGAGCAGGCGCTGGTGAGCTTGGGAGGGCCGCCGTGCAGTGATGCTCTGGCCGCAGTACCACGCTGTGATACCCGCCATGGCCACTTGATCTTAGACCTTCGACGCGGAAGGAGCCTGTGGCAGGGCCTGCTGCAGGCAGTGGGTTGGCAGCAGTTTCTGGTCGTCCCCTGACGCCTTGCCTGCTCCGGGCTGCGCTGTTGCAGGCCCTGCAGTGGCAGCAGCAGGCGGCAGACACGCGCCTGCGGCGAGCCATCGAAGGCTTCCACGGTGGGTGGGCCCAGCAGCCTGGCTGCACCCCTGCCTGCACACACATATCGCTGGGCTGTCCGCTGCTGTGCGTCAGCCGTGCAAGTCGCTGGTGCTAGGACGCCGTGCCTGCCTGCCTGCCTGCCTGCCTGCAGAGGGGATTGCGCTGCTGGACCTGTCTAGCGCCGGCTGGCGCATGCTGCACTGCAACGACGCCTTAAGGGCGGCGGCGGGCATGCCGCAGCTGCTGGCAGGCGCCACCACCCGCGGCAGCGGCGGCGCCGACGAGGAGGGCGCCTCTGCCGCCGACTTCTGGTCGGTGTTTGGCCATGTTAGCGACGGTGCCAATGGCTCCCACAAGGTGAGCCAGCCGACCCTGGCCAGCTAAGGGACGGCTGCTGGGGAG
The DNA here is from genome assembly GCF_000147415.1 of Chlorella variabilis. Taxonomy (NCBI): domain Eukaryota; kingdom Viridiplantae; phylum Chlorophyta; class Trebouxiophyceae; order Chlorellales; family Chlorellaceae; genus Chlorella; species Chlorella variabilis. The sequence continues at coordinate 2,110,251 of NW_005435083.1, read as the reverse complement.
GGGAGGTTGCATCCACAGCAGCCTCGGCGATGGCCTGTGCTGCTCATGGCTGTTTCCAACCCGCAGTGTCCACCCTCCTTCCTCCCGAACTGCCCGCAGGCTGCACTGGCCGCCATGGTGGCGGGCCAGGAGTTTGCTCTGTCTGTGCGGCCCAGCGGCAGCGTGGCCAGCAGCAGCGGGCAGGCGCCGGTGCTGCGGGTGGTGTTCAAGCCCGCAGACAGCGAGCAGCCGCAGGCCTGCACGCCCGCCGGGGGCATCCCCATGCCGGCAGGCGCCGTGCCGGCCGGGTGGCCTGTGGACAGCAGCAGCGGCGTCGGCGGGCCAGCAGGAGGCGCCAGGGATGGCAGCAGCAGGCCTCAGTACTATTTTGGGATCGTGCAGGCGGTTGAGAAGCAGGTGGTGCCCCTGGCTCGACTCCCCTCCAGCACCGGTTCAGGCTCCATGCATGGCTGGTTCCCCTCAGCTGTGGAAGCAGGCCGGGGAGAGGGCAGCGCACAAGGCGGCAGCATTGGCAGTGCCATGCGGCGCGACCTCAGCCAGCCGCTGCTGTCGCAGGTGGGCCGGCCGGCTGACAGCCAGGCTTGCCCTATCGGTGCAACCCCAGCATCTGGACGCTGCTCACACGCATGCACGCCCAAGGCGCTTGGCCTGCCCGCCCTGCGCTCCACTCCTCCCTCTGCCCTGCTGCTGCAGTGCGACTCCAGCGGCGTGCTGCCCTCCTTCTTTGCCATGCGTCCAGAGGTGATGAGTGAGGTGGTGCTGGGGCCCCTGATCGGCTCTGGCTCTGCGGGCCGCTGCTACCGCGCCCAGTGGCAGGGCGGCCGCGTTGCCGTCAAGATAATCGACTGCAAGTTCGACCCAGAGGCCGTCGCGGGCGGGGCGCTGTCCCCTGCATCGCCCTGGGATGCCTCCTGCCTCGACGATGCGCTGGGCAGCCAGAAGCCGGCGGCCGAGGCGGCCCTGGTGGAGGCGCTGCTGGCGCGCAGCTTGAGCCACCCCCACATTCTGACCACCTACTGCCACGCCGCCACCACCAAGCTGGTGCACTCGTCGGGGGAGTGGCGGCAGCAAGTGTGGATCATCCAGGCGAGTGTGCGCATTCTCATGCAAGCAGGAGCCACGCTGGGCAGGGACGCCCCCCGCCTTGAACAGCGCTGCACTAAGGTGCAACCCTTTTACCCTTGTACCCTTTCCCAACCACACCTGCCTTCCCCATGCGGGTGCCCCGCCGTGCTGCAGGAGTTCTGTGCCCGCGGCTCGCTGCTGCAAGCCATCGACAGCGGCGTGCTCAAGCTGCCCAACGGCGCGCCCAACCTGCCAGCCATCCTCACCGCCGCCCAGGAGATTGCCGGCGCGTGCCTGTACCTGCACCGCCACGACATCGTGCACGGCGACCTCACCCCGGGCAACGTGCTGCTGGCCACCAGCTCCCGGGACGCGCGGCGCTGGGTCTGCAAGGTATCCCGCGCCCAGCCCTGCGCCCCCCATGTCCGCCACGTCGCCGGCTGCTTGCGCACCACCCTGCCTTGCTTTCCCCATCAAGCACAGCTGACCCAGCAGCAAGCACAGCTGACCCAGCAGCAAGAAACCGCTGCCCATCCCACGGTTCTTCGTTCCCCGACAACCAACCAACTTCCACCCTGCTGCAGGTGGGCGATTTTGGGCTGGCCCAGATCATCCACCCAGATGCCACCGAAATCTACAGCTCCTGCTTCGGCACGCTGACGCACGCTGCGCCCGAGCTGGTGGTGGAGGGGATGCTCACCAAGGCCGCCGACGTCTTTTCCTTTGGCGTCATCCTGCTGGAGATGTACAGCAGCAAGCGCGTGTGGCGGGGCTACTCCTTCATGCAGATCCTGTCGGCGATCAGCGAAGGTAGGGGGGGGGGGGGGGGGTGCTTCAAAGGGCGCTTAGGTTGGCCATGGCCTGCTGTCATGGTGGCGTGGCGTGGATTGTAGAATGTGCATGCACAGTTTTGGTGTTGGCACGCCGCCGCCTCGCCACTTGTGTCTCCTGTGCCGCTGCACCTGCAGGCAAGCTGCCGTTTGTGATCCCGGCGGACTGCCCCGAGGCGCTGGCGTCGCTGCTGCACCGCTGCCTGCACACCGACCCCATGCAGCGGCCCACGTTTGACGTGGTGCTGGCAGAGGTGCAGGCCATGCTGCGCGGTGTGCCGCGGGCCATGGGTGCTGGCGCCCCGCCCCAGCCCACGTCTGTGAGCGTGCGAGGCCCCTCGTCCCCGGCTGGCCCGCAGCCCGCGCCCAAGCACGAGTCGCCCTTTGCACAGGCGGCCGTCACGAGAGCAGGCAGCGGGCCGCTCATCACCATGAGCGAGCCGCATGCATAGCTGTGCTGCAAGCGCGCAGCAGGCTCAGCGGCACGACCAACACAACCCCCCATGAACCATGGTACCATTCAACACAGAGAGGCATTGCCCACATTGTGCGAGTGTTTTCCCCCTCGATGGTATTGGGTGCACCCGGCAGAGGCGTGCCCTACCGCCATCCATTCCTTCCGTCCTGCCAATTTTGTGTCCCAAGCATGCCAATCTGGCGATGAACTGACCTGCCCCTATCGATTACTCGTCCCTGTTCCCCATCACTTTTTCGAGAGTTTTTTTCATCGCGAAGCATACAGCCCAACATTTTTGTTTCCCCTCTTTTCATTCTCAAATTTTGGAGCCTGCCCAGCACCACGACTCTTGTTTTGCAACCAAACATTTCATGATCGACCAGGGCAGGCTGCTCAGATTTTACACAGCAGTGTGCGTTGTGGATCCCTGCAACGCCGCCCAGCCCTGCGTCATGTAAGACCAAAGCTGGCCGCCGTGCGCTGCTGCACCCGCTGGCGTGCCGCTTCCCGCCTTGCCAGAAACTCCCGATCCTCCTTGCTGAGCTCCTTGCCGCTGCCACCAGCCGCGCTGCCATCCCGCTTGCGCTTGGCGTCCGCTGCTGTGCCTGCTGCGGCGCCTGCGCTGCTGCTGCCGCCGCGCGAGGCATGGCCCACGCCCTTGGCGCCGCCAATGGTGCCTTGGATGCTATGCAGCTGGTAGCCTCCCACCTGCAGCAGCCCCAGGCAGGTGCCTCTGTCAGGCCAGGCCATGTACAACGGGATGCCAGAGTGCACAGCCCACCATCAGGTGGAAACCACCCCCAACGTGCCAGGCTGACAGCTCTCCCGGCAGCCCGGCAGCTCTCGCACCTCTGAGAGTGGATGCTTGTTCACCACCCGGCTGCCTGCCACCGCATACTTCTGCCCTGCCACCGCTGCCGGGCCGCTGCCGCTGCTGCAGCGTGCTGCCGCTGGCGCTGCTGGCACCGGTGGCGGCTTGTTCATGACTTCGTATCGCGCCTCATGTGGCATGGTGGGCTTGTCGGTCCACTCCACTGGGTTCCCTCCATAGTACATGCCTGCACACAAAAAGCAGGGCCAGGTCTTTGTCACGCCATGCGAGGGACCAGGAGAGGTGGGGCGACGCACAGCTGCATTGAGTGGGCAGCAGGGCGTACAGAAGCGCCGCGTGATCCTGCCTGCCCGTGCCCCCCGGGCAGCATCGAAGCAGCGCGCTGGGTAGGTGCTTGCAGCCAGGCAGCAGTACCCACGTGTCTTGGTGTCGTAGTACCATCGATGTACCGCATTATAGTAGTACCCTGCCTCCACGTTGAACACCCACTCGCCCAGCCGCGCCTTGACCGCCTCCTCCTCTGCCTTACGGTCTGCCTTGTACTGCCGCTGGGCCTGCGGCGCACAGAAACCGGCAGCCGCAGCAGAAAGCAAAGGGTGGGCAGCGCTGTCGCAGGGTGCAGGCAAGGCAAGAGCGTGGGACATGTGGCGCCTCGCACTGCTGCCATCCGCCAACGCAGCAGCGTGCAGCATTGCAGCCGTCCGCCAGCAACAACTGCTTACGCCGAGCGGGCCCCGCGCCCAGGCCAGCCCCTCACCTCCTGCTCCACTCTGTCCATTGCAGCCGCCAGCTGTTCCTCGTCCCGCTTATCTCTGTCTTGCTTCTGCCGCATTTCGCGCAGCTCTGCATCAGACCGGGGCGGCGGCAGCAAGTGGTGGACGGTGAGGCTGCTGTGTTTTGTGGGGACAGGCCATGCGGTTGCCAAACAGCAACCACGCAGCGTTTTGGAAGTCTCAAGTGGTTGAGCAGGGGGGCAACCCCACTTGGCGGAACTGGCGGCAGGCTGGCGGCAACTCACTGCGCGCCACATTCTCCTGGTGCCCAGTGCCCCGCTCGTGCACCGCCCACGACTGGGCGGTGTCCTTGAGCCAGCACTTGCAGTACTCGCACCATTTGTTGCTCTGGCTGACCCAGAACTGCGGGCAGGAGGGGGAGGGATGGTGAAGGGGGGCAGGCAGCGGCGGTCGGCGGTGTGGAGAACCCACAGAGACGTCTCACCCCACCTCTGTCATCCTGACACTGCGCTGAGGCTAATAAGCGAGCCTGCAGGCAAAGCTGACGCGAATCGGAGCGCTTGGCGCGAGTAGCGGACTCTGTTCTGCAGCAAACTCAGCACCCGGTGGTTACTAAGGTGTCCGAGGTGCCGAGAGGGGAGCTCTCCAATTTTGCGTGTGCCCCGCTGGCGTGATGGGGCATGCGCGGCGATGTCCCGGCTCGACCTGCACAAGCACCTCATATAGCAGCACTGCATTGCATTCACGCCAGGGTCCTGCCCTGCCCTCCCATCGCATTGCAGGAGGCATGTTGTCGATGGTAGCCGCTCCTTGCACCGCCGAACCCTTTCTGCATTGCGAGACTGTCGGTGGGGTTGCACAGCTGCGCTGGATCTCGGAACAACACTGATCAGCAGCAATGGGTGACGCCCCTCCCCCGCCTCTGGAGGAGGCCCCCATGCCCCCAGCACCCTCTCCCAGCGGGCCACCTCCGCTGGAGGGAGGGCCGCCGCCCCTGGAAGAGGCCCCAGCCCCTGCGCCACCAGGTAAGCGGGGCGGCAGGGCGACTGAGCGGGCGCTCTGCATACTCCCGTGTGCTGCCGCCATTTCCCTGCCAGCGATGGCAGCTGCGCGCTGGAAGATGGGCACAAGGCCCACTGTTGCTATGCTGGATGCGCTGCAGGCCTGATGGCCAAACCGAAGCCGGCGACGCTGGCCTCCGCCCCGCCGCCGCTTGAACCGGCAGAGCCACCGCCGCTGGGCCCAGCGCCGTCGGCCACCAGGCCTGCGACTGCTCCCAATGGTGGTGCACCCGCTTCCGCACCAGCGCGGGCGGCGCCAGCTGCTGCAGCCGAGGTGGCCAGCCCTGAGGACATTCGCGCTGCTATTGTGGAGTATCTCCGGAAGAAGCCTGGCAACAAGGGTGAGCCTGCAGGCTGCCGTCCGCAGCTTGCCGCCAATGACCTTGCCTTTTGTGATGACATGGTGGCCGCGACTGCTCTGCCTGCCCATGTCCCTGCCCTGCCCGCAGATCTCCTCACCCGACTGGGGCTGTATCTGCGCTCCCGCAAGCTGTCGCCCGAGGGCCAGCTCAAACGCTTCATCCAGCAGCAGTGCTTGGGGCGGGTGGTGGTGCCAGACGCGTGAGTCCTGCCCTGACCCATGCACGGCCCGCTGGCAGTTACGCGCCCCTTGCTACCCCCGGCCTTGCGTCTGTTGTTTTTCGGTTGCGTCGCCTCACTGGTTTGAAGTGTGTGCTCCAGTGGGACCAACCTTGTGCCCTGTTCGGCTGATCCGGCTGCTGCAGCAAGGCAGGAACTGACATGGTGCAGCTGGCAGAGGCGGCGGCCGCAGATGCAGCTGCCGCACAGCGGGAGCGTGAACGCGAGCGGGAGCGTGCGGCCGCTGAGGCGGCGTCCACGCCGGCCAATGCAGACGCGGCCAGGCGCCCTGCCTCTGCTGGCGAAAGCTTTGGTGAGCAAGCAGGGGAATCAACAGTAGGCATGGCAGGGGAGCAGCAGAAGCAGAGAGGGCAAGGGAGAGGCGGTAGAAGCAAGCTTGGATGTGCTGTGTTGCTTGCTTGCCTGCCACAAGGCCGCAACTGGATCCCGCTTGACTCCTGCTGCTGCCTCTCTTTTCTGACGGGCCATCCCTCCGGTGCAGACCCGTCCTGGCTGGAGGAGCAGCTCATGCAGCAGTGTGTGGAGCTGCAGAGGAGCGGCGTGCAGCCCACGCTGCCGCTGCTGGGCAGCTTCTGCATCGAGAAGCTCAACTTGCAGATGAGGGTGCGGCTCCCTGCCCCGCCCTGCCCTGCTTGCCCATTAACACTGGTGAATGGCTGGCCGGCACGGTGATTTCTGGCAGCATTGCTCGTGCTGAGGTTGTGGCGGTTTTTGTGCCTGCAGGGGAGGCTGAAGCCGTTTCTAGAGCGCCGCTCGCAGCTCTGCACGCTGTCAGACGACGGGCGGCAGCAAGTGCAGCTGACGGCTGCCGGCACCACCCTGGGGGGTGGAAGATTAGGCAGCAGCGAAGCAGCAGCCTCGGCGCCGCTGCTGGGGCAGGTGGCTGGCAGCCTTCCCGGCAGTAGCAGTGCCGCGGGAGGTGGCGGCGCCGCCTCCACCGACCAAGTGGCAGCAGCAGTGATGCCGGGTGTGGCGGCAGCGCAGTCGGCAGCAAAGGATTACAAAAAGTGAGGGCTTGAGCAGCTGGCCGGCTGGCTGATAACAGGCACGAGCTTGACATGCTTCTGTGGCCTGCCCCCGCTCCCAGGCTGCCCTATCAGCCCGGCCGCATGCCCCTCCCTGCCGCTCATCACCTGCTGTCGCTGATTACTGCTGGCGGTGCGCAGGTGGGACGTGCTGACGAAGGAAATCTTCCAGTTCGTGAAATCTAAAGGCGTGGCCACCTACAACCAGATAGACGCCCACATCAAGGCCAACTGTGCAAAGCTGATTGCAGGTTCAGCACGCTACCTCACCGCATGCCAGCCATGCCCTTTGCCCAGGCTGCACCCATGCTGCCCGAAGCGCTGCCCCCAACTCTTGCTGCCCGCCCCGCCCGCTCCACCTGCCTGTCCGCCCACCTGCAGGCACCGGCATCCCGTTGAATCAGTGGAAGAGCCAGTTCTTCCTACACAAGCGGCGCAACATCTTCAGGCTGCAGGGCCCCGTGGTGTCTCTGAGCAGCTACATTCCAGACAGCACGGAAGACGGCCCCAGCGTGCCGCCGGCAACCCTTGCCGGCTCCCCAGCGGAAGAGTTCCCGCCTCTGCCTGGCGCAGCAGCAGCTCCGGTAGCTGGGACGGCTGCCGCCGGTGCGACCGCTGCCATTGGCAGCAGCAGCGGCAGCGGTGGCAGCACCACGCCCAAGGCAGGGGCATCGCCGGCGGACAACCCTCTGCTGGCAGCATTTGCCGCCGAGCGGCGGATGCTAGAGCAGCTGAGGGATGATGTGGAGGCCAAGCTGGCATCCTTCAAGGTGTGGCGCATGATGCTGGCAGGGAAGGGGTGTGCTGCCTGGCAGGGGCCTCGCGCCGAGGTATCCCACCCTGTGCTTGGCGTGTAGCAGCCTGCAGGGCGGCGGCGACTGTCCTGCCAAGCGCTTCGCTGACACTTCCTGTGCTGCCGCGGGCTGGCCCTGTCGCTGCCTCTGCCTGCCTGCCGCAGGCGCTGTCGGAGCTGCAGAAAGAGAACTCTGGGCTGCGCGCGGCTTGTGTGACGCTGGGGCGCGAGCTGCTGTCTTTCAAGTCTGAATTTGCGGCCTTCCAGCAGCAGACGGTGGCAGCGCTTGCAGTGGTCAGCCCCGGCGCGGCCGCCATGCTTCTGAATGGCGGCGGCATGGGAGCAGGGGATGCCGCCATGTCACCTGCCATGTCACCCGTGATGGGAGCAGGAGGGACAGATGAAGCAGCACAAGAAAAGCAGCAGCAGCAACAGCGGCAGCAGCAGCAGGAAGATGACAGCGGTTTTGCGGTCTCCTATTCGTCCGGCGATCAGGCAGCGGCGGCCGCAGCAGCCACGGGGCCCGAAGAGGCGCAGGCAGCTTCCGGGGCGGCCATGCCACTGCCGCTGCCACTGCCGATGCCGGCACACATGCCCGCCTCGGCGCCGCTGGTTGGCGCTCCGGCGGAGCCGAGCATGGCTATGCCGAAAGGCGAGATTGTGCTGGTGGGGGGGCACGACGGCGGCTCCTGGCTAGACTCTGTAGGTGAGCAGGGCCCAGGCTGGGCGCCCGGACGACATGGCTTGCTTTGAAGCACCTGCAGCTGCGCGGCGAGGGTGCTGCACCGCACCGCGCCCCCTGTCCTCGTGACTCATGGCTGGCCATTGTTTGTGTGCTGCCTCCCTCCATCCCCCCTCCAACCTTCAATGCAGACTACTTCAGCCCCAGCGAGCGTGTGTGGGCCAGCCTGCCCCTGCTGGGCCAGCCACGCAGCTTTGCCGCCGCCGTCGGCACAGGTGCGGGCCGTGCCGCTGCTGCAGCCGCCCACTCAATCCCTGTGCTGCTTGTCCTGCAAGCTCACCCACCCACCCAGCCTACCTGCCAGCTGTCCTCGCTACCTACCTGCCACACTCGCCTCTATGCCCACCCGCCTGCTCTGTCCCGCCCTGACCCTGCCCTCCCTGCAGCCGCCGAAGTGTTTGTGGCGGGCGGCGGCAACGGCGTGGAGTGGTTTGACAGCGTCGTGCGGTACGACCGCCAGGCGGGGCTCATGGGCGGCTGGGTGGAGCTGGCGCCGCTGCAGGTGGCGCGCGGCAGCCTGGCGGCGGGGGTGGCCAACGGCTACCTGTTTGCCTACGGCGGCGGCAAGCCCAAGGAGCAGTACAATGTGGTGGAGTGGTGAGGCGTTGTACTGCCATCTGCCCTGGCCCTGGCGTGCACGCGTACTCGCCAGCCTCCCCTGCTGTGCTCCTGCTGTGCCGCGGGCCTTTCCACCGCCCAAGTCCACAGCAGCTGTATACAAGATGTCCAGCTTCTTGTGCCGCTCGCAGCCCCACGCTGCGCCTGTGTGCCCCCTCCCCCCACCCGCAGGTACGACCCTCAGTCCAACCGCTGGCTGCCCGGCCCGCCGCTGTCGCGCAAACGCTTTGCGCTGGGCGGCGCGGCGCTAGACGGCGTCATGTATGCTGTGGGCGGCTACGACGGCGTGTCCTACCTCGACTGCGCAGAGCGGCTAGACCCGCGCAGCGACCGGTGAGGCGGCCTGGGGCTGGTGACAGCGTGTGGCGCGTGCGTGTGTGTTGTTGGGGCAGCCAGCGGGCGCATGCACGCCATGCTCTATGCATGCTGTGATGGTGGAAGCGAGGCGGTGCTGCCTGGTTTCCGACCGACCGACACACACACACACACACACACACACACCATGCCCGTCGCCCCTTTGCCCCACTGTGCCCTGTGCAGCTGGGAGGCGCTGCCTGGCTCGATGGCCAGCAAGCGCGGCGGGCACTCGGTGGCGGCGGTGGCCGGCCGGCTGTATGCCCTGGGCGGCTTCAACAGCGTGCAGGCCATTCCACACTGCGAGGTGTTTGACCCGCGGGTGAGGCGCCGCCGGAGCTGGCGGGGGTGCAGGCTGCTCGCTGGATGCGTGGCCAAGCCCAGGGCATGCACACATGCACAGCACCGGCCAGACCCAGCGCTCGCTGATGGTTGCGCCGGCTTGGCCCCAGCATGCTGGTTCATGCACGGACCCTGCCCACCCACCTCCTGGCTCACCTCCCTCTCCCTCTCGCCGGCCCTGTGCCTGCAGATGAACGCCTGGCGCTCGATAGCAGACATGGCTGATGCCCGCGCCTATGGCTCTTGTGCCGTGCTGGGCTCCACTGTGTTTGCGGTGGGCGGACTGCAGAGCGACATGCAGGTGCGGCTTGGGGCCAGGGCATGTGGCGGGCCTGTGGCGCCAGGCAGCGAGAGGCCTTGCTGCACCTCTGCTGCCATGCCTGTCCATTCTGCTTGCGCTCCAGAGCACGCCTCCCAGAGCATGCTGCCTCCCACCCCCTGCCTACGCCACCACCGCCCCACATCTGCCCGCTGCTGGCCCCACCTCTCTCTGCAGACACACGCCATCCTGCTTGAGTCCTACAACCCGACCAGCGACTGCTGGGAGCATGTGGAGCTCCCTTCCAATGCCAACCCACGCCGCAGCTTCTTGGCCGCATGCGGGCTGGAGTAGGCAGCGCCAGGGGTGGCGGATGCAGCTGCGCAGCAGATAAGGAGTGCAGAGCTTGCTGCCTTGTGTGCGAGGAAAAGAGAGAGATACATCATGCAGTCCGCCTTACATGTTGTGCTTTGCATGTCTGGAACGGTGGCGAAAGAATGAGCAGCAGGTGTTGAAACTGAAATACATGGCACGCCAGGCCAGGGTACTGCGCAGGCGACAACAAAGGTGCACAGACAACACAGGGGTTGGACAGCAATACGCCCAGCAGCGGGCAAGGCTGCCCAGCAGAGGGAAGCCTGCCGTCCACAGGCACTGAGCAGGGCGTGAAGCAGGAGCAACATGTAGCAATTGAATCCGGGGAAACAGGGGACTGCATGCGCAGGTGCCAGTAGCGGCATGGGCGCCGACTGTCGCTAGCCTCTGCTGCTCAGCGGCGTGCCGCCCGAGCCCGCCAGGGCTGTGCTGCTGCTGGTGCCGCCCATCTTGCTGTCTTGCAGCAGGCGTGTTGACTCCTCGTCCTGCACTGGCACCATGCTGATGCCGCCGCTCTTCTGCAGGCCGGGGAAGGCGAAGAGACACAGCGCTCGCATGTGGACAGGAGTTAGAGACACAACGGCCTGCATGCGCAGCAACAGCACCACGGTTTCATCACCCCCACCCAGCCCCATGCCCGTCCCGGCGGGCTCACACTTGACGCCGCCGGCGCCCTGGACGCCGCCTGCATCTCCTGCAGCTTCCTAAAGTTGTAGAAGCACACTGCCGCAAACGCCAGCCCATACCCCTCCAGGTTCATCGCCGTCACCGGCGCCCTGCGGTAGCAGGCGAGGGAGCGCATGCGTGAAACTTCAGGGGCCATCGACGCAGGCGGGCACACCTGCTGGGCTGCGTGCCCAGCGCGCCTCTCCCCGCCCACTGCATGCCCCTTCCCCTGCCCCCTCTTGGCTCCCCACAGCCCTCAGCTCGGCCGGCTCACTTGTAGATGAGGTATGAGAGGAGGATGAGGATCCAGTCCTTGACCACCCCCGCCACGTTCATGGTCAGCGCAGACGTCTTGCCGATCAGCAGGAAGACGGCCATGTTGAGGCCTGCGATGCGCGCAGTTGGCAAGCGGGGACGGGGCGGAGGGGATGGCAGGCCCGGCGGGGATGGTGGAGGCCGCAGCAGGCTCCGCAGCAGCGCAGCAGAAGCAGCGCGGAAGGCGTCCACCGAGGCTCACCAAAGGCGGCCCCCGCGTTTGTGAGGAAGATTAAGGGGCTCAGCTTGACGCTGGTGTCGTTGATGATCTTGGGCAGCTCGATGAAGGCCTGGCAGGACAGGGGCCAGTGTCGGGGGTGTGGGTCAAGAGGTGGGAATAAGCACGGAGATGTAGACGCATAGAGCACTGTGTCCACGCTGCAAAATTGGCAGCCGGGCAGGGACAGGGAGGCGGCGGGTGGGAGTAGCAGAACCGCGGCCTGGCGCTCACAAAGGGGACGCAGAGGAAGGCGAAACAGCAGGGGGCGATGAGGTAGAGGGTTGTGATGGGGTTGAGCTTGATGCCGCGGCGCTGCAGAGAGGGAGCATGGGGGAGGACAGGGGCAGGAAGGGGGAGTGCGGGCGAATCAAGGTGATGAGCGGCAGAATCAACGCTTCCGCTTCCGGCGCAGGGCTGTGCCACCAGCCACCAGCACCGCACTCCACCCACAGTCTGCCACATCCAGCCATGCTCGCCTGCAGCAGGATCTGCACCAGGGTGAGGCGCATGGACTCTGTGGCCACGCTGGACATCTGCAGCACCACCCCGATCCAAATGAAGTTGATCTCTGCAGGGCGCCAGGGGGCGGCATGCCACGCCAGCGGGCGGGTCAGCAAGCGGGCCAGCGACAGCCGGCAGCACCGCAGTGCTTCCCCAGGGATAGGACAGAGACGGTTTGCCACACGCTTTGTTCCACAGCCCTGCGGCGCACGCCAGCAGCACTGCCACCAACGTTGCTCACCGCCGTACGAGGCGATGGCGATGCCGGTGCCGATGACAAGCATGTTGAGGAGCCGCGCTGCAGGGCCGGGGCAGGAGGGCAGGGCAGAGGGAGCAATGCAAGTGAGCAGGAGGAGCTGGCGGCTTCTTGGCATTGAAAGCAGCGCAGTTTGCCCTGGCGAGGCGAGCAGCTGGCTGGCTGGCCGACAGTGGGCAACTCACGGATGGTGAAGTATTCTGTGCCAAACATGCACCCTACCGCAAACACGGCCACGGGCATGGACGCCTGCACCGCAGGATTGCCACCACAGTTGAGAAGAAACAGGCAGGCAAGCGTGGATGCAGTGCAGACCTGGGTGCCTCCAGCCCTCCTGGCCCAGCCACGAGCCAGCCTGCCGCGGCATGACCCACCCACCTTGAGCATTTGGATGAACGAGACTGACAGGTAGACGTATGCGGCGTTGCCCAGCCAGAGGGTGCCGGCGTACAGGAAGCCGATGGGCACGATGGTGCGCACATACGTCTCTGCAGCACAGTCCCCACGCAGGGCACGCAGACACGCCATGAGCGAATGTGCACCGCTCCACGCCTCGGCCAGGCGCCTGCCTCGGCGGACGGCATCCAGTTCTCGTCAGGTGCCACCCCATCCGCACCTGCGTTCATCTTCACAGGCTCAACATATCCGGCCCTGATGATGAGCGATGCCAGGCCGGCGCAGAAGAACATGTGCCACATTGTGAGCGCTATGGGGTAGGGGAAGGCTGCGCACAAGTGGGGGGAACAGGGGCGAGCGGTCAGGGCCAGTTGGCACAAGCGGGCGGCTTGCTTCGGCAGCAGACGGCCGCCGCAGCTAGTCTCAGCCTCCATTAAGCGGCTGCGATGCAAACAGGATGGCAGCCGCCACAACCAGGCACTGCACGCCAAGGAGCCACCCTCGACATGCAGGCCGTGCTTTCCGGGTGTTTATAGGGAGCTCACCGTAGTATGCCAGCACCCATTTGTTGTACAGGATTACTGCCGCGCTCAGGGTGATCCACAGGAACACATACCTGCGCTCAGGGCAGCACCGAGGGGCGCTTGGCGGAGGCGAGCGGCAGCGGCAGCAGGACCACAGGCGGCAGGTGGCGGCCGCCCTACTGCCGGCTGTCGGGCGGGTCGCTCGAGCCCTGCTTGCTCCTTGGGCGGCCCTCACAAGCAGGCGGGGGCTGCTGTCCGCGCGCCCAATGGGCCCCCGCCAGTCGCCAGCGGCAGCCGGCTCCATCACAACTCGCTGCCGCAGCACCCGCGGGTTGCTCACCCGTAGGTGATCGCTATGTGAACCCACAGGGCCTGGCTGCTCCCCTTGTCTTTGTTCTGGCTCATCGTGTGCAGACGCTCGCAAGGGCCCGCCGCACACACAGCCTCCTGTCTTCCTTGTTTCACAAAGGTCTGAACGGAGTCGCTCTGAATGGAGTCGCCAACCCTCGCCTCTCTCCCCCCCGGCCTAGTCGGCAGGGTGGACGCTCCCACGATCCGAGAAAAGTAAAATGTTGCAATTGGGGACATCTGAGCAGACCGAAAGAGCGGGAGTGAGGCTCATGAACCGCAAACGATAGATATTGCCTGCGCCTCGGGCGGGCGCACACCGTGTGACGGTATGGACGGGGCGGGCGGCAACGCTGCCGGTGCATGTTGCCTTGTAACAAATATCGGCATCTGCGCAGGTCTGTCCACTGTCACATTTTCCAGAGAGCACGCTCAGGGAGCGCCACGGGACTGAGATGGCAAGGTACAGCGACACGGCGGCCGCTCCCGCGCGGCCATGTCCACATGTGGCCAACCCATTACGCCATGAAGTCCACAGCTCAGAGTGTCGCCTTTGCTGTGTATGAGCACTTCCCTGAACAGGTTTGCTGCCGAACAGTCGTGCCCCTTCCATCTCCGCGCCTCCTGCTCAGCACAGCACTCGTCGCACGGTGGGTGGAATTGGAGGTTCCGGCTCGAGCATTCAATCAGCCTCCCTTTGATCACAAAAGTTGCAGCTATGGCCGCACTCACCGCTACGAGGCTGGCGGGCCTGCGGGCAGCGCCCCAGAGCACCGCCCCCTCCCATGGTGCTGGCAGGGCTGCGGCCCGCGCTTTGCCTACCCGCGCTGTGCCTCCCCGTGCCACACTGGATGAAAGATTGGCAGGCAAGCTGGGCGGGCTGGTCCACACAGACCACATGGGCACCCACATGGAGCTTCAGGCGCACCGCGCCAGCCTCCCTCCCTACCCCCCAACAGGGGAGCAAACGATTGGCAGCAGCTGGCATCGACATGCTGCACCCATGTCCCCCACTGGCCTGCTGCCTGCAGTGAGCCTGGCCGGTGTGGCTGCCAGCCTGGGCGCCGTGGCCGGCGCCGCGCGCGCTGACGAGGCAGCCGTCGATGCGGCTGCTGCCGAGGCGGCAGTCACTTCGGCGGTGCAGGCCGCCGAGGCAGCTGTGGAGCAGGTGGCAGAGGCTGTGAAGGACGCTCCCAACTCCACGCTGGCCGAGGCGGTAGCAGAGGCCACCGCCGCGCTCAAGGATGCAGAGGCGGCGGTGACCGCGGCGTCCGCCCCAGACGGCGCCGTGGCGGCGGCCGTTTCCGAGGCGGCGGTGGCGATGAAGGAGGCGTCTGCGGCTGCAGCCAGCGCCGGCGCAGACGTCGACATCCTGGCAGCGCTGGCGGCGGCCACCGCGGCGGTGCAGGAGGCCACGGTGACGGCGCTGGAGTCGTCGGGCGTGGATGCGGCCGCGGTGGCGGCGACCGCCGCGGCCGGCGCGGCCACCGCCACCTCCTTTGCGCAGACCGCCTACGCCTTCCTCACCACCACCGAGCCCTCGGTGCTGGCCGAGGATGCGCTGGCAGCGATCGTGGTGGCCTACCTCACGCCCCCGCTGGCCAAGGCAGGCCTGAACGCGGCGCGCGGATACTCGGGTGCGGCGCTGGTGGGGGCCAGCGCAGCGTGAATGGGCTGCCGCCGCTGCTGCCGCTGCTGCTGCTGCTCCTGCTGCTCCTGCTGCTGTGTAGGCCTGCGGCTTGCGTGTGCTGCTGCCGCTGCTGACCGGCAGGCAGGCCGCGCTGCGCAAGGCGCCAGCGTTTGGAGCGCGGCGCCCGCGTGCCCGGCGGACAGGCGTGTGTTTCGGCACCTGAGCACGCACCGCACCCTGTGCGCTGCCCGGTGCAGGCGACGTGCTGCCCACCTCCGCCCTGGACTGCCTGGCCTCCGACGGCAGCAGCATGCTGGTGGACATCCGGGCGGCGGCAGACAAGGAGAAGAACGGCGTGCCAGACCTTCCGGACAATGGTGCGCCACGCCGCCACCCTGGGCTGCCGGCCTTGTGGTTGCCGTTGCTGGGCGCCGGGCTGGGCAGGCTGGGCAGGCGTCAGCCTCGGCACGGTGGTGGCTTGCAGGCTGCAATGCGCAAATTGGCCTGTACGGGTGCAGCAGCGTCCAGGGCCTCTCCCCTCCGCGGTGCCAGCCAGCCAGCCTCACCCGCCCCCTGCCCACCTACGTCTCCCTCCCACCTGCAGACAAGCTGGTGGAGCTGGAGTATGTGAGCCTGGAGGGGGCGGATGACGACCTGCGCAACCCCATGGGCGTCTGCGCTGAGGTGGGTGCAAGTGCGGTGCTCTCGTGCGTGTACAGGCATACAGTTTGCTTGCCCGCGCAAACAGATAGTCTGCCTGTGTGGGCAAGCGGTGTGCACACCGCTCGCCGCAGCACTGCTGCGGGCAGGGAGGCTGCGCCTCTTGCATGGATTGCATGGACGACGACAGTCGGACTGCTTGCAGTTTGCGTGCGCTCCTGGTGCATGTCGCGCTCGGCAATGTGCTGGACCAAGCGTCTGGCCTGCTCCCCTCCCGCCGCCTGCCTGCCTGCCTGCCTGCCTGCAGTCCACCGCGGTGCAGATTGCGGCGCTCAAGAGGCTCAACCGCGGCGCTGTGCTGTACCTCATGGACGAAGCGGGCTCCGGCCCCGCCAAAGCAGGTGGGTGTGCTGACCAGGCCGCTCCAGAGTGGAATGGCCAATGGCCGGTGAATGCGCTCCCGGCGAGACAGCCATGGCGCCGAACCCCTCCACACGTTCCCCCTCCCGTGCCGCAGTTGCCAAGCAGCTGCGCGCCCGCGGCTTCAGCAAGGTGTATGTGATCTCCGGTGGCGCCGCCTCCTGGACCTCCTCCAAGCTCAGCACGCGGCGGTGGAAGTCGCCCTCGGCGCTGCTGCCGCCGGGCAGCCAGTCCAAGGTGGTGGAGTCCAAGGCTTCCGTCATGGCCTGACACAGCCTGGCCATGGCCGCCGCGCCGAATGAATCCTTGCATCGGCGGGCGCGCTCGCCTCGCCCAGTATGCTGCTTTTCGAGTCGATCTTTCGCTGTTCCTTAGGCAATCGTCTGTGTACACTACATCCCAATTGCGTAACACTCTCGCATCCTGCTGTTGCCTGTTTGCCTGCCCCAAGTCGGGCACCGCTCGAGGCGGAATTGAGTTCCTGCCCAGTTGCCGCTGTGCATTTGATCACATCGCACCGTTTCATTTACATTTCGTTGTCGCTGCGCTACGAGGTGTAATTCCTAGTGCCACATGAACTTGAGGAAGGAACCCTCAACGCAGCAACGGCGGCGGCTGTGGTGGCTGGCTGCTGCTTTCCACCTCTCGCCCTAGTGCTGGTGCAGCACACCTACCACTCTGTTCTGCCCCCTCCTTTATTGCCAGGGCACAATATCCTGGCAGGCAGGAGGTTAACTTGGCAGCCTCGCTCATCCTGACGTCTTCCATCCAGCCCCAACCGAGCAGACCTGCCCAGCAGGCCACCCCTCTCCTTAGAGAGCGGCCAAGGTGGCAGAAACAGGCACGATCGGCCTGGTGAGTGGGGATAGGCCTGCTCGCCCTGCGCCAGGGCTGTGCAAATCCTGTGCCACAGAGCTCCAAGCATGCACTGCCAGCTGCTGGGCAGAGCGCTGGTTGCCACTGGTGGTGCTGGTGCAGCTGCGGCGCCCGCCGCCGACTTGCCGCCGCTCGTCGCCTGCCCCCGCCTGCAGGGCAGCACCTATTCCCTCGTTCAGCTTCCAGGCCATGCCGCCCAGCATGCAGTCCCTGCCCGAGGAGCTGCAGGGGCGCATCCTTGAGCTGGCAGGCCAGCAAGCCGGGCCATCTGTCACGCTCGTGTGCAAGCACCGCCTGGTTTACAGTCAGCCTGGGCTGTGGCAGCAGGTGGCAGTCCTCGGCAAGGATGCTCGACAGCTTGGCAGCGCAGAGGACAACTGGTGGCACCGCAAGTTGGCGCTGCTGCAGCGTGTGCGTGGCGCGGTCCGAGCAGCTCAGTTTGAGGGGCCTCCAATCGGCGTTGAAGCAGCGTCAGCGCACGCCCTGCCAGACGGAATGCAGCTGGCAGACTTGGTTGGTGCTCTGGATCCAGCCGCCCTGACAAGCCTGACCTTCAGCCAAAAGGCAGAGCTCTCGCCAGCGGCTGCCCACGGCATTGTGTGCTGCACCCGGCTGCGGCCGCTGGACCTCAGTGTGCTCCCCTTCCCGCTGCGGGAGGAAAGCACTGCTGTGCTGCAGCAGCTTGGCAGCCTGCAGCAGCTGACGCTATCTGCGCAACACCTGCCAGCGCTGTTGCTGCACGAAGGTGTCGCGAGCTGTTTGCTGCACCTGACGGGCCTCACATTGAAGAGCGATGCGGAGCTGCCTTCCACACAACCACTCACAGCGCTGACACGGCTGCAAAAGCTGACCATGCGGCAGGCTAGTGCCGGCGATACTGGCCTGCAGCTGCTGCCCGTGACAGCCTTTCCAGCCTTGAAGGCGATGAGCTATATTGCACGACATTTTCAGGTGAGTCCCTGATGGCCTTTCTTCTGCACTCTCTCCTGCACCAAGGTGCATCAAACTGAAATGCCAGGGCATGCGTTCAAAACCTGCTGCACCTCCAGGTGTCTGGGGCCACGCTTTCTTCCAAACATCAGCAGGGGAATATGCTTCTGGATGTGGAGCGCCGGTCTGACAGCTCTGTCAATGGCTGGGGCTTCCACCTGAGTACCGCAGCCCTGGACAGCGCGGGGCTCCTGCCCGCAGTGTTGCGCACTCTGGGCTTGGCGGGCGGCGACCTGGCCTCCATCATGCTGCTTTCCTGCAGCGTACAGTCGACGGCTCTCAGCCTGGGCCAGATGGCATCCAGCGTCACTAAAGTCTTCATTTCCGATGCTCATGCCACGGGAGGCGATCAGCTGGGCTCGGCGCTGGATGCACTGCTCGGCAGCATGCCCACCCTGCAGTTCGCAATTGTTAAGAGCTGCGACCTGTCCCACGGCCTGCCCACCAGTCATGTGCAGATCAGCAGCCTTCTGTCTCTGAAATGCACCAATTGCCAGCTGACTACTTTGCCCAGGGGGCCTTATCTTGCAGGTATGTCGGGTGCACGAGTGGCGTGCAGCCGTGCACCCTGCATCTGCTCATGCATCTGACAGGTTCAAAGCAATCTGCCTTGTGCAGGCCTGTCAATCCTGGCTCTCAACGACAACATGCTGCGGGGGGCGCTGCCAACCTCGCTGCGGACTGCCAAGAAGCTTCTTGTGCTGGACCTGAGCAACAACCTCGATTTTCGTATGACCCTTCTGGACGTTTTGGTAACGGGCTGTATGTCGCAGCTGAAAGCCATCAATATTTCTGCCGACAGCCTTCCTGGCAGAGTGGCAGCATTCCTGGCTTTTTGCGCGCCCCATCTCGGCATTCCGATTCTCCAGGCCATGCCTCTTCGCAAGCGCACCATGTCTGTGCTAGAGGGCATCGCCGCCCTGCTCTGTGTCACATTCATCTTCCAGCTTTGGATTCGCACTTTGCTGTCGATTCGCACTTTGCTGTCGGTTGCCAGCTGGCACGAACTGACGGAGTGTCTCACCTCAGGCCGGTTCGCTCCCATCATGCTGCCGCCAGTGAGTTTCATCTACACTTTTCTCTTTGTGATGCTGAATATGCACATGCTTGCCATACTCTACTGATAAGCGAAGTCGCCCTCGTGTAAGCTGCGCTGCCTGCTGTCTTTATCGACGATCGGTGGCTCCTTACAGTGGCGCGCTATTCGCTGCCGATGTCCAGCTTGGTGAACCAGCGGGGGCGGAGGAGAAGGCGACCGGGCACCCGCCGCCTGCCAGGCACCGCAGGCCAGCGCTCGCCGCCGCCGCTGCCGCTGCCATCCAGCACGCGGTTGGCTCAGGGCGGCGGCTGCCAGGCCAGGCCTTCCGGCGGCATCGCCGTGATCCTTGCGACCTCGACACCGACAGCTGCAGCTGGCGATGGCCAGCGCCGTAATTAACACCCGGCAATATTAGAATGTCGTTGTGCAGCAAGGGCCGCAGTCCAGAAGGTGCACAACGACCTTGGACGACAGCGACACAGCGGCGGCGGCGGCGGCGGCATGCGGCATGCGCAGCACAAGGGTCTTGCATTGCCACTGATCATATCTCCCCTGCCTGCTGCAAGCAAGGCAAGGCAGCTGCAAGCTCTGGGGCTTCATTTCCACCCCTCTGACGTGTCTTGGCAACACACTCCCAATCTCCCTTCTTGTGTCGTTCCATCTCCTCCCACGTATGCAGCTCCATAGCTGCTCAGGCCTGCGCCCCTGCAGCTGAGGAGCGGGACCCAGAAGCCTCCCTGCAGCCTGGGGGACTGCACAGCCCCCTGGGAGCCCCGCTTTCGTGACCAGCACACCACCAGGGCGCTCACCAGGCCTGCAGGCGGCCTGCAAGCTGCCCGGAGCTGCACCTAGTCCACGGCTGGCCGACCCAGAGCAGCAGCAGCTATGGCAGACGCCAGTGAGCAGAGGGGGACGGCCTTTGAAGCAGACGGGCAGCAGGGGGGGCTGCAAGCTTGGCTGGCCCAGCAGCTCGGCGCCGCCGAGCATCTGGACAGGTGCACGCCGGGTCCTGGTGTGCGCACGCCTCCCGCCGTGGCCTGGCCGCCCACGGCAGGCAGCGCCGCCTTTGCACCGCCCACCGCCTCCCCCTGCCTGCTGCTGGCGGGCCATCCCGGCGCCAGCGCACAGCCCCACCCGCTGCTGTCGGCGGCTGTCGCCGCACTGATGCCGCTGGCTATGGGCGGCGCTTGCAGCGCCGGCGGCGAGTCTCCGCTGCCGTCGCCACCCTCACCCGGCCTGCCCAGCCCCGGGCCCTGGCCCGCCCTAACCGATGACAGCAGGCACAGCCTGCAGCTGCAAGCGCCGGCGGGGCAGGCGCTGATGCAGCCGCCACAGCCCGACGGCGGCGATGGCCTTCTGACTGAGACGGGGCCGCTGCTGCCCCTGCTGGCCGCCGCGGCCGCCGCAGGCGCCGCCGCAGACCAGGCGCCGGCCTGGCAGCCTGCCTCACGCCCAGCAGCAGCGGCGGCAGGGGCATCGACGGCGGGGCATGGGCCGCGGCACGCTGCCGGCCCCGCAACTGGCGGCAGGCAGGAGGTCGGGCAGCTGCCCTTCCGCCCCCACGCCACCCCCAGCATCCGTGCGGCGATGGCGGCGCGGCTGCCCAGCGGGCTGGCTGTGCGGGGCGCCCGCACCCCAGCCTCCTCCAA
>NW_005435083.1:2087107-2089624 GCF_000147415.1 Chlorella variabilis | reverse complement strand
GGGGGGGGGGGGGTGAGGGGGCCATCCTGCCCATTCCCACCAACTGGGCTTGCAACTGATTCAGTAGTACAGCCCGTTGCCGGCACTCCCACCAGCTGGCGGCCAGCCTATGCGCCCAACCTCCGGGCCCCCACGGCTGCCATGCACATGCACACTCAGGCGCGCAACTGAGGTCATGCACCCGCTTTCTTTTGCCCCTGCCACCCGCAGATCCACTACAACGGCCGTCAGGCCTTCCTGGGGCGCCTGAGCCGCCACACGGCGGCGGTGGCCGCAGACCTGGTGCTGACCTGGCAGCGCTGCTGCCTGACGGAGAAGGTGGCGCAGAAGGTACGGGGGTGGACCCCCGCTGGGGACCAGCTTCTGGGAGAGGCGCTGGCGGTACCGCTGACCTTGGGAGAAGCTTTGAGAGGGGCCGCTGCGGGCAGGGCTGCGCTCCAGCCGGCAGTGCAGTGCAGCGTTGTGCCCAGCTGGACCCAGCTGGGCTGTGCGCGCCTATGCTGCCAGGCCGGCCAGCAGGCATGCGTGTGGCAAGTCCCTGGGGCGCTTTGAGCTGTGCACCGCTGTGCTGAGCGAGGCGCCTGCCCCGCTGCCCGGCTGCAGGCCGCCGCCCGCCAGCTCAACCTGCCTGAGGCGGGGTACGAGCAGGATGAGGCGCTGATGAGGCAGCTGAGGTGTGGGCCTGGGCTGGACGCGTGCCATCATGGGAGCACATGGCTGTTGAGCGCGGCAGGGGAGCTCTCAGCAGGAGGCTCCCACCATGTGTGTGTGTGTGCGTGTGCCAATCTGCTGCCCACCCGGTGCGTCTGTCCTGCTGCTGCCCTGCAGGGCGGTATCCACTGCAGAGCAGATGAAGCAGCTCATGCAGGCCATCCTGCCTCAGGACCAACCGCAGGCGCCCGCTCAGCGCCCGCAGCGCCGGGCGCGGCGGCAGCCCGCGCAGCCGCAGCCGCAGCCGCACCCCGGCCAGCAGAAGCCGTCGCCGCCGGCGCTGGCGCCGCCCCAGCGGCAGGAGCCTGCCGACGCGGCTGCCACGCCACCGCGCGGCGACAGCAGGCGCAAGCAGCGGGCACCGGAGCGCTCCCGCGCGCCCTCAGATGCATTCAACCTGGCGCCGGCCAGGATGGTGGCGGCACCACCCGTGGCTGCACCTGCCAGGCCAGCTGCAGAGGCAGAGGGGCATGATGAGGCAGATGCCCTGCACCAGCCCACGGCCAAGCGCCCTAAAACCCGCATGCCCGACGCGGCCGCGGCGCCGCCCGCCGCAGACAGACCACCTGCCGAGTGAGCAGCTTTGGCACAAGCCACCAGCTCTCCATTTCCCTGAACAGCCGAACAGTCGCTGGCCAAGTTTTGCGCGACATCAAACGCATCCTGCATCCTGAATGCATGCCGACCCAATACATCCTGCCCCCATGATCCCTCCACCCTGCCCCCACCCAAACAAACATGATCCCTCCTTCCATCCTAGTGCGACGGCATGCGCCCCCATGATACCCAACCATCTCATCCTTCTGCTCTCTGCTCTCAGCTGTTGTTTTGTTCTCCAGGAACTCGTGATTACTTCTGTGTGCATGATAAATGGCTAGCGCTCAGAGACAAGAGCAGAAACAGGAAGGGGAAAAAATTGAGGAACGGGAATGCAGGCAGGCAGGGCAAATCTACAGCCAGGTGCATCGAAAGAAAAAAGGAGCTGCTTTGCCAAGACGGGCCCAAGCAGGCACAGTCTGGTCGTAGGCTCAGTCGATCTTAAAGATCTGCAGGGCAAGCAGGGCTCACGCATTCAGGCCAATCGGGCCAGCCACAGCCAGACCTTCTGCTCGCCCTTCCCTGCCCAAACAGCTGCCTGTCCCGCCCAGCGTACACATGCTGCCTGGCGCAGCCGCCCTTTCGGCTGCGCCCGTGCCCCGCCCCGCCCCACCTTCTTCAGCTTGATGACCAGGCGCCAGTCATCCTTGGACAGCTCGTCCCTGAACATGTCCTTCAGCACGTTGATGGACTTGCGCCTGCGGGGCAGCACGTGCGCGCGCATTTGAGTGCACGGGGAGCGGGGCAGCGTGAGTGAATGGCGGGCGTGGTGAAGGAAGACAAGACTGCCACAGTCAATGGAATCGTCAGCACAGCAGCTCGCCCCTACCCCCCCAAACCCATGCCTGGCCGGAGGACCCATTGCTGATGCCGCACGCTGGCAAAACGGCAGGCAGCAGAGACGCTGCTGCTGCGCCAGCGCAGCGAATGGCAGGCCGCAGCCGTGCAGCCCCGCTCACGTGATCCTGCTGACCAGCTCGTCGGTGTGGTCAAAGTGGCGCTCATACGACCGAGACGCCTCCTCAGGCTTGGTGGACTGCACGGGGAGTGTGGCCAGGGCGGGGTGGTGGTTGTTGGCACCGGCAGCGGTGTGTGCCAGGCGGGCTCGCAAGCGACTCGGTGCCTTTTCCTCGCTGGCTGTGCGCTGCACACCTCCAGCCCAAGGCAGCCTCACTGTCCTCCCTGCTTACCCTCCCTTCCCTTCTCTAC
>NW_005435083.1:2055433-2087056 GCF_000147415.1 Chlorella variabilis | reverse complement strand
CGATCTTCTTGGCCACCTCCACAGCCTTGTGGTCCTTCTCCAGGCTGGCGATGCGCCCCAGGTCCACGCCGCCCTGCGGGGAGGGCGCCGCAGCACACAGCGGGCGGCTGTCGGGGAGGCACGGGCCGGCACATGCCAGCCCGCCATCCTCGGACCCCACGCCGCAAGCCATCCTGCCCCAGCTGTTGCACGGACGCTAGGCCGCCCCCACCCGGCGCCCTGCGGCGGGGCGTCCCCCCCTTCCCGCCCCGCTATGACAACCGCTGCCGCTGCTGCTGCTGCTGCTGCTGCTGCCATCGCTCATGCTCACCCGCGTGGGCACGCAGATGGGTGTGCCCACTTTGGCGATGCCCTCCACCACCTCCACCCCCAGGATGATGGGGTCCTTCTGGTTGAAGATGCAGGTGGGCAGGATCTTGAGCACGCAGGGGAACACCGCCGTCAGCTTGGCCGCCTCCTGCTCCTCCTCCTTCACCTGCGCGCCCGGGGCAGGTGGAGGCGGTGTACCGAGGACAGGGGTTGGATAGGCCGGCGGGCAGGCATGCAGCGCGCCAACCGCACACCCACACCAAAATCACTTCCACGGCCCGCCGCATAGGGCGGCGATAATGCAAACTCGTGGCTGGCAAACTCGACCCGACCCAGCCCACCACCAGCCCTGTCTGTCAGAGCACCCTCCCCCCAACACGCACACACCTGCTTCAGATAGGCTGTGAACTGGTCGAACAGGTGGTAGATGATGTCTGCTGTGAAGATGCGCACCCCCATCTGCTCGGCCAGGGCGCCGGCCTCGCGGGTGACTGCGGGGGTGGGGCAGAGGGCAGACAATGAGCACCTCCATCGGGACTGTGGCGGCGACGGGGACAGGACAACCCAGGGGTGGGAGCTTCCAGGCAGGCAGGAGGAGAGGCGCCGCGCGCCGCCCCCGTGTGTTTCTGGGCGCGACAGCACGCACACAACAGTGCCTTGCCTGCCCTCCCCTTGCCCCTGCCTCCCCTTCACCTGGCACATCAAAGGCCAGGATGACCCCAAACTTCTTGTGGCCGCGCTCAATCATGGCGTTGGCCCGCATGATGTCCTTCTTGTTGATGGGGCCAATGTTGATGGAGGAAACGGGGATCTGCGGTTGTAAAAGGTTGCAAGGGCAGGGGACAGGGTGCTCTCGTCAGCAGAGCTGGTAGGCCCCAGGATCCCTTTCCAAAGGTGTGTGTAGGCGCGAGATCCCAGGCTCAAGTGTGAGTGCCTGCCAATAGGGGCGGGGATGCCATTAGGGTCGCTGCCGCCGCCGCCCACACACCTTGACGTCGTCGGAGCGCAGGAACTCCAGCAGCGCCTCCAGGGAGCCCAGCGTGGATGCCTGCACGCACACGCCCTCGCCTGCAGGCCATGCGGCGGCCGACGCAGCAGCCCGGCCGTCAGAAGCCGGCGCGACGGCGCTCGGCGCCGCATCAGGGCAGGTACACCTGCCGGCCGGTTGAAGCCGTGCCCAGCATGCCATATCCCCCAGGCGCACCATACATCACCATACATGCGGGCGTTGCTTCTTCCAGGCACAGGCACGGCAGTGCTAAACAGGCGCCCCTCACCCGTCTTGTCCACCGACGAGAAGATGTCCTGCATGTCCTCCATCACCGCATCCTTCAGGTCCTCCACATCGTCATCGGGGCCCGCCTGCGGTGGGAGGGGTAGGGGCGGGTGGGCAGCGCAGGGTTGGAGGAATGGAGGAGGCTGGGCATGGGATTGTAGAAAGGAAAGCGGGGAGAGAGGGGAGCCGGAGAGGGCAGCGGCGGCTCCCCCGGCACACGCTGCCGCGACCTGCGGCGCCTGGCCGTGACTCTCTGCCGCAGGCGCACCCTCCCCAGCACGGACCAGCTCCAGCTCACACCCCACCCCACCCCACCCCCACCGCCACAAGAGCTGATTTTCCTGTTTGGCGACCTCCGCCGCCTGCCCGCCCAGCGGCTCACCACATACAGCTGAGTGCCCGCCACCGCGCTCTCCAGGTTGTGCGCCGCAATCTTGACGCCCATGGCGGCCCGCAGCTCCTTGTGGTGCACGTACTGCCCCTTGACGCGGATCTCCTGTGGTACAGGAGGCGGTACAGCACAGGCGGTACAGCGGTCATGCAGGCGATACATGATACCCGGATCCCATGGTGGGCATGCCAGGGAAGCGGGCCTGGCTTGTGCAGTCCGCACAGGTAGCAAGCGGGGCGCGCCAGCAGGGCGGGCTGAGCAG
The DNA here is from genome assembly GCF_000147415.1 of Chlorella variabilis. Lineage (NCBI taxonomy): Eukaryota > Viridiplantae > Chlorophyta > Trebouxiophyceae > Chlorellales > Chlorellaceae > Chlorella > Chlorella variabilis. The sequence goes on along the minus strand of NW_005435083.1, from coordinate 2,084,818 downwards.
CACAGTGCGGTGCAGGCACGCAGGCGGCCCCTGCTCACCCTCAGCGGTTGCGGCGTGAGCAGGGCGCGGATGGTGGTGACAATGGGCCCTCCCAGGCCGCACACCACTATCGTGTCGCCCTCCCGCAGCATGCCTGCGGGGGCGGGGCGGCGCTCAAGGTCGGGGGCAGGGGCGAGGTTGGGGCGAGCACAGCTACCTCCCACACCCACAACACGACTACCCCCCACACTCAGAACACGACTACCTCCCACACACAGCCCCACCCCCCCTCCTTGGCTCACCGTTGACCAGCACCACGTCGATGGTGGTGCCCAGCCCCTCGATCTGCTTCACCTCCAGCACCGTGCTCTCCAAACTGTTCACAAACATGAGGCGGTCCACCATCAGGCTCTGCGTCAGCTTCACCACAAGCTGGAGCAGGTCGGGGATGCCTGCGGGGGCGAGCGGGGGCGGACAGGGAAGAGCAGGGGAGCAAGCGGTAAGGGGTCGGGCAATCTCAGGGTGACCGGCAGCAGCAGCATGAGAGCAGGGCGTGGCGCGGCAGTGTGGCCAGCGAAGAGCTGCATGGTGCAGGCGGGGCATGCCAGCCCAGAGGGGCATTCGCTGCCCCCGGCTGCCCCCGCGCTCCCCAGCTGCCCATGATTTTCCAGCTGCCCATGTTCCACCCGGCACACCACCTCCCCGGCGCACCCTCTCCAGTGATGGCGGAGGTGGGGACGATGTTGATGAAGGAGCGAGGGTCGCGGTTCTTCCAGTACAGCGCCACATTCAGCCCCTGCTCGTTCAGCTGGAGCATGACCTGCAGTACCAACAGGAAGGCGGGGTGGTGGTGGTGGTGGTGGTGGTGAGGGGGCTGGTGTGGGGCAGGGGCGGGTGGGACAGGTGCGCCACTCCGCCACACGCTGTCCAGTCTGTCCAAACCAAAGCGACATTTTTTGCACAAACAGAGAATGAATGAGCGAATGAGGCGCACCTGGTTGAGCCTGTCCTCGAACTCCTTGCGCACATACTCCTCCTGCCGCGCCATGGCGTCCTGGATGGGCGAGTTGGCCACGCTGTTCCACTTGTACAGCCGGTCCACCTGCGGTACAAGCGGTACACAGGGGACTGTACTGTGAGCATCTGGCTGTGCATGTGAAGCACGATGGCAAGAGCCCAGCAGCGGGTACAGGGTCCTGCTCCCAGGGCCCCCACCACACACACGCGCACACACGGCCCTCACAAGTCAGACCACAACAGCCAACAGCACCCCTCCCACCACCACACACACGCACCCACCTTGTTCATGGCGATGATGAAGGGCGTCTTGCGCATCTTCAGCAGGTTGATGGACTCGATGGTCTGCGGCGGGGAGGGACAGCAGGAGGGAGGGAGGGAGGGGCACAGCGGGCGGCCGGGTGGGCGGTTGCATGTAGGGCGGGCAAGTGGTGGAGAGCCTCTGGGCACGGCAGGACACGCCAAAAAGCGGCATCGCAGAGGCGAGGGCATCTCTCCACTCTGCCTGCAGTCTTTCACACGCCCTGCCCGACACACCCCACACCCACACAAGATCGCAGTCCCCGGCCCCGCCCCATCCGCCTGCCACCCCCACCTGCTGCTCCAGGCCGTGCATCAGGTCCACCACCAGGATGGCAATGTCGCACAGGCCGCTGCCGCGAGACCGCAGGTTGCTGCAGGGAGGCGGGGGCAGCACAGGCAGGGCCCGGGGCACCGGTCAGGCACAGGCAGGCCAGGGCAGCGGCGGAAGGAGGCTGCTGGCACTGGCCGAGCCGTGCGGCGCGACGCTGGCCCGCCTGCCAGCCCCGGCATGACTGCACTCTGCAGCGCATTGCACCCGTACCAAGGCGGGTGCCGCACCTGAACGACTCGTGGCCGGGGGTGTCGATGACCAGCAGGCCGGGCAGCTTGAGGTCGAACTGCCGCCCCTTGCGCAGCTCCTCGGTGCGCGACTCCACAGCGGCTGCAGGCGGCGGCGGTAGAAGCAGGGAGGCAGGAAGGCAGGGCGGGTCAGCCGGGGGCACAACAGAGACGCGGGGGGGCAGCACGGTGGAGCTAGGAACACAGCAGGGAGCATGGAGAGGGAGGGACAGCGGCAGCAGGGAAGCAGAGGGCTCGGGGAAGGGGCGCGGGCAGGGCTGGGCTGGGGGAAGGAGGGCACGACAGGGAGCCGGGCGCAGCCGGGCGCGCACATGCGGGGATGTAGGTGGCGCCAATCTGCTGCGTGATGCCGCCGGCCTCGCCGTCCTGCACGTTGGTGCGCCGGATGTTGTCCAAAATCTTGGTCTTGCCTGCAGAGGGAGCAGCAGGTGGAGGGCGTCGGAAGGCGGCACAGGCAGTTGAGGGCGTGGCAACGCTCGGGCGTGGCAGCGGCAGCACCGCGCCGGCTGTGGAAGCAGCAGTGGCAGGGACACGCTGGGCAAGGCCCCGCCGCCGCAGCGTGCGGCTGTGCCGGCCCGCCAAGCCAGCCCACCCGTGTCCACGTGACCCAGGATGCAGCAGATGGGCGAGCGCAGGTCTTTGGGGTCGCGCGCCGCCAGAGCCTCCGCAAGCTTGGCCTCCCGCCGCTCACGCGCCGCTGCAGTTGAAAACAAGGGGCTCAGGTGAGGGGCAGGCGAGGCAGGGAACATTGGGCTGGTGAGCAGGGGGCAGAGGGCAGGACAGGGGCAGTGCACGGAGCCTGGCTGAGGGGCTGTTGTCCCGCGTGCAGCGGGGCCGGCGGCCTGCCGTGCTGCGGCCGCACCTGCCAGCCGCCGCTCGCGCTCGTCCTCGCTGTCGCTCTCCTCCTCGGAGCTGCTGTAGTCCGAGGAGTCTGCGGTGGGAAGAAAGGAAGAAAAGAAAGAACGGGTTGGGAGGGGTTGGGATGACGGTGCATGGCTTGGATTGGTTTTAGGGAGGCGAAGAAAAGGCAAACACAAGGCCGACTGGCCTGCATTCGCGCATGACAGGGCAGAGCCGGCGAGCTGCCGCATGCCAGTTAGGCAGCTGGGCGCGCACCCACCCTCATCGGAGCTGTCCTCCTCGCTGCTGCTGCCCTCCTCGCTGCTGCTCTCCTCCTCGCTCTCCTCCTCCTCCTCCGAGCTGCCCTCCTGCTCCACCGCCGCCGTGGCCGCTGCCAGCTCCGCATCTGCAGCCTTGATGGCCGCGGCTGCCTTGGCGCTGGCCGCCGTCGCGGCAGCAGCCTTGCCGTTGGCCTGCGCCGCCGGCGCCTTCTCCTCCTCCTCCGCCTCCGCCGCCGCCTGCCGCTGCTTGTCCTCCTGGCCAGGAAGCTTGATCTCATCCACATCCATCGCCTCCCAGTCGTCCGCAGCATCCTCCCACGAATCTGCCGCAGCCTCCGCTGGCGCCTCTTCCGCTGGCGCCGCCGCTGCTGCAGCCGCTCCGGCCGCTGCCCCTGCCGCTGCCGCCCCCGCCGCTGCTGCCAGCCCTTGGTCGGCGGTCGGCTGCTGCTCCTCTGGCGCTGCCGCGGCCGCGGCTTCCGCCTCGGCCTGCTGCTGCTGCTCCTCCTGCTTCTTCTTCTGCGGCTTCTTCTTGCTGCTGTAGACGGGTTTCTTCTTGGGCACTGCAGCGCCAGGTCAGAGCAGGGCCAGGTGAGCACGCGGGGAGGGGCCACCAGCTGGCTGGCTGTGGACTGAGTAACCCGCAGAAAGGACCCCCTCCCTCACATGGCCACCACCACCACACATGCACCACACATGCACACTCACACTAGGGACCCCCACACACACAAACACACAGGCCCCCCACACGCAGCCCCAACTCACGCTCATCGGGGTTCAGCCCCGCCTGCTTGAGGAACTGCTGCGCCGCGCGGGCCCGCCGCTCCGCCTCCTCCTTGGCCTTCCCCGTCAGCAGCTTGCCCTCGCGCTTCAGCTGCTCCCGCCGCTCAGCCTTCTCGCGCCTCCTGCAGCAGCCCAGGCACGCGGCGGCGGCGGGAGAGGGCGTCAGCGGCACCCCAAAGACTGGCTTGCACGGCTGGCCTGGCCCCTGGCTGGCCGACAGCTGCTGTGCAACAGATGCGGCAGGGCTCGCCCCCAAACCAATGCAGCTGGGTGCCGGCTGCTAGGCAACACACGGCCCGCGCAACGCACCTGCGCTCCGCCTCCTCCATCTGCCGCTGCTCCTCCTCCTCCCGCAGCCGCTCCTCCTCCTCCTCCTGCACAGCCAGCCAGCAGACAGCAGGCGCAGGCGGGGATCAGTCCAATGCCAAGGCGGGGAGCTGTGTGCAGGGGGTCGGCGGCACAGCGGCTGCAAGCATGTGCACTAGCTGCTTCCCCAGCCCCATATGCCTGCCCTCCCAAGTGCAGCTGTGCAGCCCTGTTGGTCTGTGCCCCACCTTGATCCGCTGCTCCTCTGCCAGCCGCTCCGCCTCCTCCTGGGCCTTGCGCTGAGCCTCCAGGGCTTCCTGCATGCGCCGCACCGCCGCCGACACCTTCGGCCCGCCGCCCTTCTTGCCCTTGCCGCCGCCGGCCGCCTCTGCAGGAGCTGCACCAGCAGCAGCCGTGGTGGCGGCAGCAGCGTGTCAGGATCTGCCGGCAGCAGCCACCCTCCATCCTTCTGAGAACTGGGACCAGGGCTGCCATGCCGCAGCAAAGGAAAGCGCCGGCGGCCGCCGCGTGCCAGACGTGTCCCATCCAACACCTGCTTGCACGCTGGTGCGTACCTTCCTCGGCGGCCTCCTCGCCGCCAGCCGCCCCCGCCTTCTTCGCCTTCTCCTTTGCTTTCTTCTTCGCCTTCCTCTTGGCTGCAGCAGACATCTCCTTGTCGCCGCCCTCCTCTCCCTCGCCCTCCCCATCGCCCTCCTCCCCCTCTGGGGTCTCAGCACGCTCGGCGGACGCCGCCGCGGGAGCCGCCGACTGCTGCGCCGCCGCCGCAGGGGGCTGCCCCGCGGCGGGCGCAGCCCCAAGCTCGGCCAGCAGTGCATCAAGGTCCTGCGCAAGCACGGCGGCGAGGGAGGCAGGGTCGGGTGGCGCTAAGGGGTGCACACGCAGCACACGGCAGGCAGGCAGGCAGGCAGGCAGGCAGGCAGGCAGGCAGGCAGGCAGGCAGGTAGGCAGCAGCATCCCTCATGCTCGAGCGCCTTGCGTCTAAAACATCTAAAACACCACCACCACCACCGCCATCACCCCCACCACCAGCAGCACCACCAGCAGCAGCACCAGCCACCCACCTCCTCCTCCTCCTCCTTGGCGCCGCCCTTGCCCTTCTTCTTCTTCTTGTCCTTCTTCCCAGCCGGGGGCGGTGCCGCCGCCGCCGCAGGCGCCGGCGCCGCCGCTGCCGCAGGCTGCTGCTCCTGCGGCCCATCCAGCTCAGCCAGCAGGGCGTCCAAATCCTCCTCCTCAGCGGCAGGTGTAGCCTTGCCCTTCTTCTTCTCCTTCTTGCCCTTCTTGCCTGCACGTGGCACAGCGAGCAGAGCAGGCGGGCATAGCGGGTTAGCACGCGGCACAGCAGGCAAGGCGCAGCGCATAACCCCATTGAACCAACACCCAATCGGTTACCCACGACCCTGCCAGCAGACAGCAGGCGCACTGCAGCGGCACACCTGCTGCTGGCGTGGGCTCTGGCGCCGCCGCCGCCTCCTCGTCTCCCGCCAGCAGCGCGGCCACATCTATGTCGGCATACGCCTTCTTGTCCTTCTTCTCCTTCCTGGGCTCCTCCTCCTGCGCCTCCTCCTCTGCAGCAGGGCAGTCGGCAAAACGCACAGGCACGAGCGCACGGATGAGGCCGATAGAGAGGGCCCGCTCACGAATCATCAAGGCAGCCAGCCAGCCAGGCGCGTGCGAGCCGTCTCGTGGCAGCACTCACCCTCGCCGCCGCCCAGCGCCGCGAACAACGACTCGGCATCCGCCACTTTCTTCTTCTTTTCTTTCTTCCTCTTGGCCTTGGACGCCTCCTCATCCTCCGGCTCTTCGCCCACCTCCTCATCCTCCACGGTCAGAGCTGCAAAAAGGAGGGAGGAAGGAGGCTCTAAGGAGGGTGATGGCACTCTGGCCCACGGTCTGCACATCTCCTTGACAGCACCTTTGCGCCCGCTTTGTCCAGCTGCCCCACAGCCCTCGAGCGCCATCCCTGCAGCCCAGCTGCACGCACTCCCCAAAGCACCGCTGTGCGCACCTGCAAACGCGCTGCTGACGTCGGCGCTCTTCTTCTTCTTGTCCTTCTTGGACTTGTGCTTGGATACGGGTGCCTCCTCCTCTTCCTCCTCCTCCGCCGCCGCCTCCTCGCCGTCGCCAGCCAGCGCAGCAAACAGGCTGTCCGTGTCAGGCTGCTTGGCCTTCTTTTTCTTCTCCTTCTTCTCCTTCTTGCCGGCAGACGCGCCGTAGATGGCACCCTGCATGCCAACAGTAGCAGCCACTTGAGCCAAAGCGCCGCCTACCAGCCATGAGCAATCCCAGCACCACTTGCGTGTTGCGTGCGGGGCGCTGCTGCTGCAACAGCTGCTTGCATCTCTGCCGGGTGGATACCCACGACAGCATCCCCTCCCTGCGCTGTGATGCACGCCCAGCAGAGTGGAGCCTCTTGCCGGAAACTGCTGCACCCAGACGCACCTCTGGCGGCTCCTCGGGGCACTCCTCCCCCACCTCGGCATCCTCTGGCAGCACCACCAGCACGCCATCTGCACGGCACCGCAGAAGGCCAGGCCAGCCACGCTGATCAACCTGCACCGCTACCTACCAGGCTGGCACCGCCGGCATCCCCGCCTGCTACCCAGGATCGCAGCCAGCCAGCCAGCCAGCCGGCTGGCGCCTGCCTCCCCGTCGCACCTGGCTCCGACACCCAGCCGCACTCGTGCGCGCTGCACAGCATGCCAAAGGAGTCCACGCCACGCAGTGCCGCCTGCTCGATCGTCACGCCATTGCGGGTGGTGCAGCCCACGGGCTGCGGGCCAGGGGTCGCAGCCAGGGAGAAGCCAGGTGAACACGGACGATCACAATGCGCCACCGCTCCCGCGGCGCCAGCGGGCGCCACAAGCCGAGCAGCAGCACTGCTGCGCTCCAACTGCTGGCAATCCAGCTCCGCCTCCTGGCCCTCGTCCCGTTCTCGCAACGCTGCCCCACGCCCTGCTGCCGCCGCAGGGCCACTCACCGCAAACACGACTTTCATGCCCTCCTCCACATTCTGCGCGTTGGTGACGACCTTGACGGTGCTGACGCCGCCGGCATCCACCTGGCACACCCGCAGGCGGTCGGCCTTGGGGTGCGGCGCCACGCTCACCACCTCGGCGACACGCATCACGGGCGCGCCGCCCTGCAGCCCGCCAGCGCGTGCCCGGCATCGTCGGCAGCCAGTCGTCGCAGCAGAGCCCGCGGCGGGTGGCAGAGCAACCTACCGCTCCATGCCAGCCCACAGATCGGCTACACACCAACCACCGCGACCCACCTTGCTGGAAGGCTCCTCTTCTTCCTCCTCTTCCTCCGGCTCCTCCTCCTCATCATCGCCGTTGAGAAGCGCAAACACGCTGGCCCCACTGGCGCCGCCCTTCTTCTTCTTGCCGCCTGCTTTCTGCTTGGTCTGGGTCACAGGCGCCTCCTCCTCCTCTTCCTCCTCCTCGGCAGCCACGGGTGGCAGCTCCAGCTTAGGCTCATCATCATCCGACTCGAAGGCAGCCGCCTTCTTGTTCTTCTTGTCCTTCTTGCCCTTTGTCTTCTCCTTCTTCTTGACTGCGGCAAGCAGCACAGCCAACCAAGCAGCGCCAAACGAGCGGTGGGTCGCGAGGCAGGCAGGTGACGGTGGGCAGCGGCGGCTGGCAGCGGCGGCAGGACTTGGCGGAACAGGCGGACGCTGCTGCACTTCGCGGCGATCACAGGGCTGCTGGGAGCAACGTAGGCTCCATTGGGGCCGCCAGGAGCCGGCAGCAGTGCACAACGCCTCATGCACGCTGGATGCAGATATGGTTGCGGGCTCTGCAGGGCAGACCAAGGCTGGCAAGCTTCAGGTCTGCCCACCTGCAGGTTGTGCAGCCTCTTCTGCTGCCGGCTCCTCTGCCTTCACGTCCGCATCCTCAAACTCCTTGAGCCACTCGTCGTCATCGATCCCTTTTCTGCCCTTTTTCCCCATCTGGTTTCAATTCACGCGGACAGGAGGCAAGGGCGGCGCCGACTCCTCAAAACAGGAAGGCAACCGAGCCCTGCAGCCCTCACAGCTGCTCTAGAACAATTGTGCACGGTTTTGATGTGCAGGAGAGATCATAGGCGCGTCAAATTCTTCCAGCCGGTGTGGCACAGCACGGCATAGCAGAAACACTCGATGTTTGCCGCCCCCGCATTGTTTCCCGACAGGGATGGATGCACTAAGTCAGCAGCTGGAGGCTTTGGGCCTCCAGCTGCAGCCCGCTTGGCTCACGAGTTGCGTGGCGCACCTGCAGGCCTCGGCGCCGGGCTTTGCCGCCTTGCCTGTGCAACACAAGGCCAAGCATGTCCTCCAGCAGCTCCTGCACAGCGATTTGAACCAGTGCGGGGCGGCCGCCCTCCCGCAGGAAGTGCAGGTGGGCAGGCCCCTGGGCGTCTGATCTGGTGCCCCCGGACCTCGGTGGCAGTGGATGGGCAGCGCCGCACCGCACGCCGGGCTGCCAGCGCCGCCAAGCCTGGCGCCAAGCTGCGCCGCCGCTGCCCAACTCTCCTGTTCCGCAGGCCCTGCACGATACGGTGCTGCCCGGCAAGCTGGTGCTGCAAGTGGACGAGGTGGTCAACATCGGGGTGGCGGTGCGGGAGCGTTACTCGGGCAACGACGGCAGCTCGCGCTGCCTCAAGCTGCTCCTCACCGACGGTGTGTGTGGGTGCTGCTGCCACGGTGCTGCAGCCAGCACCATGTGCCCTTGGTGCATGAACTTGAGCCTGTATGCGTGCATGCTGATACACAAACCCGGGCAATTGCTGCCCAGCAGCACCCAGAGGCCCACCTGCCTGTCAGCACACACGCGGCACCTGCCTTGACCTCGACCCGCAGGTGTGCAGCATGTGGCGGCAATGGAGTACCGCCCCACGCCAGCGCTGCACTCTGCAATGCCGGCAGGCACAAAGCTGGTGGTGCAGGGCGCGGCGGTGCGGCGCGGCATCCTGCTGCTCACGCCCCAGACCTGCGCCGTGCTGGGCGGACGGGTGGCGAGGCTGGAGGAGGCGCGGCAGCGCATGGTGGCGCACTGGACGCAGCCGGCAGGTGGGGCGGGGGCGGGGAGGGGCGTCGCATGGATGTACCTCCGACCTGCTGTCCTGGGCATGCTGGCAGCGCTTCAGGCGGCAGGTTATCAGGTTGCCAGCACTTTCCTGACCAGACAGGCCCTGTGCCCTGCTCTGCTGCGCCCTCTGCGTGCAGTCGGCAGGCGGGGTCCACCACCCAGCATGCAGGAGGCCATGGCAGCTGCCTCGCGGGCAGCATGGGCCGCCGATCCGGCCCCCGGCAGCGCTGGGGCCCACCCCGCCCAGCAGCAGGCGGCGCAGGTCCCAGCAGCCGCCCCGCAGCGCCAGCTGGGGGCACCGTCGCAGCAGCCGACGCAGCTGCTGTCCCACCAGCAGCAGGCACAGCAGGCGCAGGGAGGCGGCCCCGCTGGCAACCGCCTTCATGCATCTCAGGCGGCAGTAGCAGCGGCAGGCCGAGGAGCTCCGCCAGTGAGAGCTATGGCCCAACAGCAGCCCCAGCAGCAGCAGCAGCAGCCTGCACAGCCCCTGCTGCCACGCCCCGACAGGGCTCAGCAGCACAACAGCGGCAGCGGCGGGAGCTTGAGTTTTGGACAGCCCACACTGCAGCACGAGCAGCAGCAGCAGCAGCAGCAGCAGCCATCCAGGCAGCAGCAGCAGCACTCTGGCCAGAGCTTCAGCTTTGGCAGGCAACGGGAGCAGCAGCCGCAGCACGCTGGCCCAGCACCAGCACCCGCACCGGCAGCTGCTCCACTGCAAGAGCACAATCGCGCCGCAGCAGCATCAGGGGGCCAAAAGTGAGTGCCTTGTGGGCAGTGGTGTGTTTGGTGCGGGGGACGTGGCTGCACCAACCACGGCACCAATGGGTGCCACTCAACTCATGCACCTGTGCCTGTTTCTGCTGCAGGCGCAGCCGTCTGGCCCTGCGCCAGCCGCCCACCCAGCCCGAGCGAGCACTGCAGCCAGCGCAGCCGGCGGCAGATGGGCCAGCCGCTGCTGCGGACTTTGCATTCGCAGAACCCATGCAGCAGCAGCAGCAGCGGCAGAGGCCTGCAGTGCCTGGCGCAGAGCCTGCAGCAGCGCGGGTCCAGGCCCGGGCGGCGCCACAGCTGCTGCAGCGCCCGCGTGACGCGGCCAGGGGCGGCGCAGCAGCCAGCGACCTGGCAGCAGGCACGCTCGACGACCCAATCTGCTTGAGCGACGATGAGCAGCAGCAGGTGCCCGGCAGCGGTGAGGGCGACGGCGGCACGGCAGGTGGCGTGGACGTGGAGATGGCTGAAGCGGAGCAGCAGGAGCCTGGCTGGCAGGAGGGCGACGGTGAGTCTGGGCGACTTTAGAGCAGGGTGCCTCGCTGAGCTATGGCGCCATCGAGGAAAGGGGCAATCTCTATTCCTCAGTGCCTGCCGCACACTCCATCCTGAACCTGTCACGCCTACACCTTCGCCACATTGTCTGCCCCTGTGTCGTGCTTGCAGCGCTGGAGCGCGAGGATGAGCTGCCGCCCTCTCGACATCTAGAACCCTGGGAACGATTCGATGGCGGAATGGACGAGCAGCAGGAGGAGCAGGGGGCAGGGCAGGTGGCGGAGGCATATGGGAAGTTTTTGCCAAAAGACCCTGGGCAACTTGCGGATGGAGGTGGCGGCAACCAGGGGGGTGCCGCCACCGGCTGCCGGCAGGAGGCAGGTGGCGACGCGAGCGATGATGGATGGGATGAGGAGGAGGAGGAGGAGGAGGAGCAGCCGCCGCCCAAGCAGCAGCCGCGCCTGGCAGCAGGCCGCAACGCACCAGCAGCAGCTGGCGCCCCTGCTGCTGCACAACTGCCAGCAGGGCCTGCGGGCACCGCAGGGCAGTGCCCCCGGCGGCGCAGCGGCCAGGCAGCCGAGCAGACCCTGCCGCCGCTGGGCTCCTCTCCAGCCGACGGCGCAGCGTCCAAGCCCCAGCAGGCTGCCACGCGGCTTGGTGCCAGCAAGCTGGAGCAGCAGCCTTCCCCACCGTCAGGGACGGATCCCTCGCAGCAGCAGCAGCAGCAGCAGAAGCAGCAGGAGGCCTTGCAGCCTGCTGTGCCACAGCTGGAACCTCCCGACCCCAGCCTGTTTGACGTGGCACCGTCCCTGACAGAAGTGCTCTACTCCGCGCAGCCCACACCTCCGCAGCCGCCTCGAGCCTCCCTGCCAGCTGGCGCGGCGGCAGCATCAGCTGGAGAAGGAGGAGGGAGGGCAGCAGCAGCTGGCGGCAGTAGGGGTGGGGCGCTGCCCAGCATGCCCCAGCTTCAGCCACCTGGCACCAGCCAGCAAAGGCCGGCAGCGCCCAGCCTGCTGCGCCTGCAGCAGCCCGTGGGAGCGCCAGCATCGCCAGCAGCGCCGCCAGCAGCATCGCCAGCGGATAGTGACGAGGACATGCCCTCATTCGACCTGCTGCCTGACCTCAGCCCCGACAAGCCGCAACAGGGTGCTGGGGGCAGTCGCAGCGGCACGGACGAGCCCTTCATTTACCTGCTGCAGCTGAGCCAGCGCGCCGCCTCGGCAGGCAAGCTTGCCGGTGCTGCCCCTGCCGCTGCGCTGTGCTGGCAGCATGTCGCCAGCCTGTTTTCGTTTCATTCCTGGGGGCTCGGGTGAATGGATGTGGCTGCGTGCCTTGCAGGTGCGGAGGCCTTCCCGCTGGTGGCCACCATCTTTGGCACCGTGAAGACGTTTGTGGGCAGGCTGCAGTTCAGGCACCCGCAGACGGGGCAGCCGCAGGTAGCCGCCCTGCACTTCAGGCCGCCCTACTACGCCAGCAGCACACGATGCCGGCAGCCTTTGCTGCCTGTCCCACTGGCTGGCACCCACCTCAGCCTCCACTTGCCTCTGCCCCTGTGCTGCAGTACTTCATCCAGATGACTGTGGAGGATGGCAGCATGGTGGTTGGGGCGCGCCTCGGGGCGCAGTTCCTGCGGGAGCTGCTGGGTGAGCCGGCCTGGCAGGACGGCGCGGGTGCTGTGTGCATGCATGGCCCGCCCTGACTGCTTGGTGGGCGGAAGCCAGCCAGCAGCTGATGGACGCGCGCGCCTTACTTGCCCTGGCCCGGCTGCGCTCTGTGCCTGCAGGGCTGGGGCCACAGCAGCTGGAGGCCAACCTGGCTGATGCCGGCACCAAGGCTGAGGCGGCGGAGCTGGTGCGAGGTGTGGTCAAGCTCCTGGTCTCCTACAGCGGCCTCATGGCAGGTGGGCAGGCGCGCCCAGCCAGCCAGCTCCAGCTCGCAGCTGCAGGCAACGACGGCCGCAATGCCTGCGCCCCAGTGCCTGCCTGCGGCTGCTGCCTGACTTGCGCTGCCGTGCCCCGGGTGTGGCTGTGCAGTGAGGCTGGAGGCCCCGGGAGCGCAGCTGGAGGTCACTAACCTGCAGTGCGACTTGACTGCGGAGCAGCTGGCGGCGTTCCAGCGCCGTGCCACTGCCAGCATGTGAGCAGCGGGGGAGACCACAGCAGACACAGCAGGCCTGCATCGATGAATTTGTTGCACGTGAAGTGTGAGCTGACCTTCGGTGCTTTACACTAGAGACGCCCAGAGGAGCGTGTCCGTGCCGACACGCGACCGTTTCCACCAGGGCTGAAAGCAAGCTGCCCAAAACACAGCGAAGATTACCCGCTGGCACAGCTCTGCGAGGACGAGCTGAGCTGCGGGTGGAACAACCCTGACGGCCCCAGTGTTGGACGCTAGTTTACAGTGTGCAAGGGAGAGGAAGCAAGCCAGTTGGTGGGAGTGTGGTGGCACAGGGGAGGGACACAAGGAGGCGGAGTTGGAGGGCGCAAGAAGCACGGACCGAGCTAAGGGCACAGAGACAGGACTGGGGGAGAGACAGGGGGCAGGCGCTACACGAAAGGGGGGGAGTTCTAAACACAATAAACAAACGCCGCGGTTCATTCCAGCCTTTTGGGGGGAGGGGCGGCTTCAACGAATGGGCAAGTAAATGAAAAAATGAGCGATCAGCGACAGCATGAAAAAAAGCGGCAGGGCTTGACGAAAGCATGAAAGAATGGGCGGTAGTGTGACGGGTGCAGGAGCTGTCGAGTGGGGGCCGGGTGTGCATGTGCTCAGACATGCATGGGCAGACGACCCGGGCTTGGGTGTTCATACAAGCTCCGTGAAGCAGTGGGTGTACATACAAACAGGCACCAGTATCAAGCTGAGCGGTGCGCGGTGCAGCAGCTGCAGGGCTGCCCGCCGCCGCGGCAGCCGCCCCGGCCGGCTCAAGCACGCGGGGTCGGCGGCTGCCTACTGCGGCGGCGTGCTGACATACATGCGGGTGAGGGAGGGGGTCTTGAACACCTGCGGGGCCTCGGCCGCGGCCGCCTTGGCGTTGGGCGGCAGCGGCGGCAGCTGGTTTGGCGAGCCCTTGAGCGCGGCCTTGAGGGCGGAGGTGGCGGGGCGGGGCCACACGCCCACAAACTCCTCCTCCCGGTACGACAGGTAGGCTGAGAGGATGCGGGGGGAGTCCTCCAGGAACAGCGAGCGGGTGATGCCGCCCACCACCTTGGGCAGCGCGTACTTGGAGCCTGCAGCAAGCGACGGCGGCAGGGAACAGCAGCAAGGGTCGATTGCAGGGCCGGCCCAAAGGAAAGCCTGGGTGTGGCGGGGACGAGGCCCAGCCCGGCTGCCAGCCGGCGGCGCAGCCGGCCATTTCAAACACACCCCGGCACGGAAGCGAAGGCCGGCGCGAGCGGCGGCGGTGTACGCACCCGACAGCGCTGAGGCGGAGAGGCCCATTGAGACGAGTGCGGAGTAGTTGAAGGCGTAGATGCCGGAGAGGTAGGGCGCGGCGCCGGGCTGCTTCTCGCGGAACTCAAAGCTGGGGCCCTGCAGGGAGGCGGGCGCAGCGAGAGGCGGGGCGGGGTGGGCCACGGCGGGGCAGGAGTAAGGAGGCGTGCTGAGCGGCACCGCAGGGGCGAGGGACGGGCTGAGAAGCAGCTGCACGGCGCCGCGCCAAGGCGGCGTGCGTGGCGCCAGCGCGGCTGGCCTGTGCCGCCCAGCGCGGCGCACCAGGTAGGGGTGGTCATCGATCAGCTGGTTGCGCTGCATGCCTGGCGGCGCCTGGAAGCTGTCCCCCCAGGTGGCGATCTGGTCGGCGCAGGCGCCCAGCTCGGGCCGCAGCCGCGCGTCGGTCAGCAGGCCGGTGCTGACGATGAGGAAGTCGAAGAGGCCCTCGTTGCCCTTGGCCGAAATGATGCGGACCTGCAGGTGGGGCAGCGCAGGCAGGCAGGCAGGCAGGTGTGACGGGTTGAGGGTGCCATAGCTGGCGGGCACGGCCCTCTCTGTGGCTGATGCCGGGGCTGTGCTCCCGACATGCACGGCCTGGCGCCCCTGCCCCACCTGCTGCCCGTCGGCGGTGGGGGTCAGCGTCTGCCAGGCGGAGCCCAGGTGCAGGGTGAAGTTGGGGAAGGCGGCGGCGCGGTTGAAGGTGTCGTTGGTGGGCGGCTGGTTGTAGGACATGAAAAAGTCAATGCCAGCGTATCTGTGGAGTTGCGCAGTTGTGTGACAAACTGCAGGTGAGCCAGCGTGGCGCGTGTTCAGCATCCTCGGTGGGGGGAAGGGCAGCGCGGGCAAGGCGGCGCCGCGCCGTGCGCGGGCGTCAAGGAGGGTGCATGCAGCCAGCGCTTTTGGTTCCCAGCGGATGCGTGAGAGAAGAAGTTTGTTTGGGTTGTGCGTCAGGCATTGTGCGTCTTAGGAGGAAAGCGGCTCACTTGGTGGTGTCATCGAGGTCGGCAAAGTGCTTGAGGAAGCCGGAGAACTCCATGAAGCGGATGGGGTTGATCTTGGGCAGCTGCTCCCGCCGCACAAACAGGTGCACCTCGCCCACGCCCTGCCCCAGCGCAAACTGCGCGTTGTCAAACGCACTGGCGCCGCCTGCAGGGAGCGCAATGCAATGCAGAGCGGGCCGGGGGCGGGTCAGGGAAGAGCCAAGCCGGCAGCAAGGTGTCGTCGGGATGCAGGGGAGGGAGCCAGGCGGGCGCCCGGCACAGAGGGCAAGCGTCCCAGGAAACACGAAGCAGACACACACCCTGCAGCTGCCCCCTGGCCTCCTCACCTCCCAGGATGGCCACGCGCTTGCCCTTGAGCGCGGCAAAGTCGATGGCCTCCGAGGTGTGGGCGTACAGCTGGCGCGGCACGGCGTCCTTGACAAACTGCGGCACGTGCCACTCGCCGCCGCCCTGGATGCCGGTGGCCAGCACGACCTTGCGGGCGTGCATGACCTGACGCTCGCCGCAGCGGGCCACCGTCACGCGGAAGCCGGCCTCGGCAGAGGCGGCATCCAGCGGCTCAATCAGCTGCACCCTGGTGCTGTTCTGCACGGGGATCTCCAGCACCTCGTGGTACCACTGCAGGTACTGCATCCTGCAGCGGGCACGCGACGGGGCAGGCGGGGCAGGCGGGGCGGTGAGCGGCAGGCGCTGCTGCCAGTGCTGCCAGCCCCTGGTGCCATGCCATGTCACGCTGATGCCACCTGCCACAGACACGCGCGCGCGCACACACACGCGCGATTCTCACCACATCTCCTTGGGGATCTTGTCCAGCTTGGCCCAGGCCTCCTGCCCAAACCGCGCCTCGTAATAGGCCTGGAAGGTGAGGTTGGGGTTGCCGTACTCCAGGCCGGTGAGGTGCTTGGGCGTGCGCAGCGTCACCATGCGAGCGTACGTCACCCAGGGGCCTTCCTTGCCGGGCTGCAGTGCAGGCAGGGAAGGGGTGGCACGGGGGCAGCGGCGGCGGGTGGCGTCAGGCGTCGGGACGCGCGGCAGGCACGAGGCGGTCAGGAGTGGCGGCGGAGGGCCGGGGCCGCGGCGCCTGTCCCTGCTGGCGCCCTCACCTCGTTCTCGTCCAGGCAAATGACGTTAGTGACCTTCTCGCGCATCAGGCCGTGGGCTATGGCGAGCCCGCACTGGCCGGCTCCCACGATGAGGGCGTCGTACATGGGGGCGCCGCCCTCTGCCGTGCGAGGCTCCACCCACTCCTTGCCGGGCCAGGCCAGGTAGCTCAGCTCATGTTTGACCTGTTTGGAAAGGATTAGGCAAGGGGGTGAGCGTTTCGGGCTGGGGTCGGGAGCCCAACCCCAAGAGGAGGCGAGAGGTGCGGCGGTGGCGTGCATGGCCCCAGCGCGCACGACGGCGGGAAGAGCTTCAACCCCTTGCGCCTGCACCCGCGGCTCCCAGCGGCCCGCCACTGTGCATGGATGCGCTGCGGGTACGCTTTCCAGCAGCGGCAGGGCACAATGCGGCCCACAAACAAAGGGGTCAACTGCAGACCTAGCCCCACCTGCTCGCTGAGGTCCTGCAGGCCCGCGTCCAGAAAGCCAGTGCTGCCACAGTCACCCATGTTTCGATCTGCAGCGGGGCAGCGGCCAATGTCAGAGGATCGCTGGCAGGGGCCAGGTTTGGGGTGGGTTCAGGCAGCGCACCGCACCTGAAACGAGCAGGCAGGCTAGGCAGAACACTCCCTGGAGGGCTGCAAGAACTGGGAAGACAACAGGGGAGGCTGGCGCACACAGGTTCAACTGGATTGAGGGTGACGTCTCCGCAGCACGCAGCATGGCCAGGACGGGTCCGACGGGGGCAATTGCCCGGTTCGACGCCCCATGGCGTTAGATTGGCCGCATTTCGCACAGTGGGAGTCCCTGCACACGAGCACCGCCCCAGGCAGCACCCACCGGGCTGATTCAGAAGGCGCCTGCGCTGGCGTGTTGGTCTGGGGTGGGCCCACCGTCTGGGGCCCACCGTTTACTCAACCACAATTGCAGGTGGAGAGCTTTACACCTGTGGGATCTTTACATCTGTGCAGTGCATGTCAGTCTGCATGCGGTCAAAGGTCAACGCAGGCAACAGCATGCATATGGCGGCGTGCTGGATCGTCGAGCAGAAGCAACGAGGTTGTCTGGGGGCCAATGCACAGTCAGGGGTTGTACACAATTAAACACAAATTTGAATCAGGGAGCCCAGAGGGCCCACATGACATCATTCGTTCATCAGATTTCTTCTTGCTCCACACCCTCCATGAGATCATCATGCTCGGTGTGGCGGTCAATGGCAGCAACCGCGGGTGGCGGCGGCGGCGGGGGCGGTGGTGACGCCTGCCGCGGCACCACCCCAGCCTGCGGGGCCCCTGGTGCCGCGTGCGGCAGCAGCGCCAGGCCCCCCGGCGGCTGTGCCAGTGCCGCCTTCAGCTCCCGCAGCGCCTCCCCGTCGCCGGCCGCGCCCTCCGCCCAGCCCCACACCCGCTGCCCCAGGCGGCGCAGGAACAGCGAGGCCGCCGCCGGCTGCCGCTCCGGCAGCAGCGGCGGCGGCGAGGCGCCGCCGCCCTGCCCAGCCGCCTCCTCCTCTCCGGCAGCTGCCGCCGAGCACAGCCGCTGCAGCGCAGCATGGACGCACGCGCGGCTGAGCCCGCCGCCGCCAGGCCGGTCCGCTGCGGCAGGCTCCAGCAGCGAGGGCCAGACATCCAGCGCCGCCGCCAGGGGAGGCAGCACAGCGGCGGCAGGCGCGGGGCAGGTGAGCAGGTCGAGGAGCAGCGCCCAGAAAGCCTGCAGGCAGCAGGGGCAGGTGGCAGCCGAAGAGGGGTCAGGCCGGAGCAGGGGCAGGCGGCAGCAGGGGAGGGGCCAGGCCCAGGTCATAGCGAGGGAAGCCGCTATGACACAGTTCCATCAGCCGGGCGCACAGCAAGGCACAGAGCCCACGTTGGACGGCTGAAACAAGCAGCCAGGCAAGGCCCCAGCAAGCGCTGCAGCGGCTGCCAGGCGGCCCGGCAGCGTCGGGCCGCACCTCTCCGTCCCCCGTGGCGCGACACAGCCCCGCCGCCGCCGCCGCCAGCGTGCACACTTCCGTCTCAGTGTGCCGCAGTGCGCTGCTGAAGTCGCTGCCGCCGCAGCCAGCCTTGCCGCCTGGGCGCCTGGCTGCCAGGCAGCAGCCGAGCACGAGGCGGTGCAGGTGCTGGCGCAGCGACGCCAGGAGCGGCTGGCCGCCGCGCCGCGGTTGTGCTCGGGGGGAGCCTGCGGCCGCCGCCGCCGCCCCAGCATACTGCCGCTCCAGCTGCTGCATCCAGGCTGCGCAGTGTAGCAGCCAGGGCAGGTGGTGGCCCGCCAGCGCCTCTCGGCTGGACCACACCGCCGCAAACGCAGGCAGGCTGCCGCCGCCCTGGCCACCACCCGCCTGCTGCTGCCCGCCGCGCGCCTCTGGGCCGGCCTCAAACCAGGCGGCAGCCGGGCAGGCGGCGGCGGCGGCGGCGGCGGCCGCTGCCTCGGCCTGCTGCTGGTCGCCGCCCGCCTGCTGTTGCTGGAGGTACAGCTGGAGGTACTGCATCTGCGGCTTGGCTGCCGCGCACGCCAGTACCGCCGACTCGAAGCAGCTCAGCAGCAGCGGCAGCGGCAGCCGCTCCTCAATCAGCCGCCTGTGCAGCTCCGCCGCCACCTGCCTCACAGCTTCCACGCTCAGCTCGCCGCCGGGGCCGCCTGGGCCCCCGGCAGTGATGCGCCCCAGCTGCTGCGCCGCCTCCTCCACCGCGGTCGCCTGCTCCCGCTGCTGCTCAACGTGCAGCTCGTTGGCAGAGACGGCCAGGGAGGGCTCCCCCGGCGCGGCGGCTGCTGGCGCGGGCGCGGCGGGCGGCGCGCCGCGCCGCTGCTGCCCGGCAGGCGCCGCCGCCGCTCGGGCTGCCGCCGCCACGGGAGCGGGCGCCGCGGCCTGGCGGGGCCGCTTGGCGCCCGCCTGCAGGTCGCCCATGAGATCGGCAAAAACGTTTGCCTGGGCGGGCGCCGCCGCTGCATCCGCCGCGCCGCGCGGCCGCTTGCCGCCGGCCGCGGCCTGCCGGGCTGCCACCGCCTTGGCACGCGTCTCCTCTGCCGATGGGGCAGCCGGCGGCGGCGGAGGTGGCGGCGGCGGCGGCGGGGCAGCTGCTGCTGATGCCTTTCGCGCGGCCGGCGGCGCATGCCGGGGCGAGGCGGGCCCCTGCTGGCGCTGGCGCTGCCGGCGGGGCGACGCCGCCGGGCCCGGCGCTGGCGCTGCCGGAGCAGCAGGCAGCGGTGCCGGCAGGGCTGCTGCAGGGGCGCCGCCGCCGAGGCCGCCGCCTGCTGCCAGCGCCAGTGCAGCCCTCCACCGCTGCATCTCCTCGAGCATTCCGCGCTGCTGGCTCTGCTGGCTCTGCAGCAGCTCCAGCTGGCCCCGCAACGCCGCCAGCTGCTGAGTGGCTGCCGCCGCCTCACTGCGAGCGGCGCCTGCCGCCTTGGCGGCCGCCTGTGCCGCCTGCAGCGCCTGCTCTGCCTGGCCGACTGCGGTCGCTACCTCACGCTGCTTCTCCTGCAGCGCCTGCTCCGCCATGGCCCGTCGCTGCTTCTCCTCGTGATACCTTGCGGCGTAACCTGTCGTGAGGTCGGCCTTTCCTTTCAACACCACCTGTCCAGCGCAGGCACGGGGGCGGCGGGCGGCGAGGTGAATGGTGAGCGTGATGCAAGGGGATGGAGCACAGCAGCAGGCAATCGACACGAGTCCCAACAAGCGGCGGGCGGTGCCGCGCGGCAGCGGCGGTGGCGGCAGAGCACAGCCGGCGAACAGCGGCAGCTGCGGTGGACTGAATCTTCTCACACTTAAGCTTTTCAGCTTTTTATTCCGCTCCTTGGCCTTGGCAAGCTCGTCCCGCAGCGCTTGCACTTCGGCGTCGCTCATGGCCGATTCCCTGGCCCCGACCGCGTGATTTTAGCCATCTCAGAGAATCATAGAGCCACCCGGAGCGCTTTCTGGGGTTCCTTTCCCCGCCCCGCGACTGTTGCAATCGGGCCTTCGCCTCCGGCAGCGCGGGTGTGTGTTCAACACCCGCAAGCCTTGCGTAACACCTCAAATTTGGCGTCAGGCGACAGCTTGAGACGTCTCTGTTTATTTTCGGGGTCCCCCGCCGGGGACGACTGCGTGGCTGGGGCGTGGCACTTGGCGCCGGCCCTGCCCTGCACCTTCCTCTTTAGGCCTCGGGTCATTGGAGGCAAAGCAGCAACATGCCGCAGGTGCGGGGCCTGCGAGCCATGCGACAGTGGGCAGCGTGCAGCAAGGCCCCGCTTGGCCCTCTGGAGCCTGCATGCGCCTGATGGCCAGCGCGCATGCTCCCAGAAGCGTTGGACACCTGCATCACCAGCAGAGGCGTGGCAGCATGGCGGATAGCACGGCGGGCGGCTCGCCGGGGCTTGCCGTTGTGGGCTGAGCGGTTTGGACGCCCATGTGCCGCCGGAGCGCTGACATGCTGCATGTTTCTTGTGTGCAGACTGTGGTCGTGGACTGCAGGGGCCATATGCTTGGCCGCCTGGCCAGCGTGAGTGTGCAGCAGGCTGTGCGGGGCATGGCCGATGCGCTGGGCAGGCAGCCAGGCCGGCTGGGCAGGGGCAAGCGGCAAGCGCGGCGGGGCGGCGGGGCACCACGGCCCACTGCCGCCGCGTGCTGCCTGGCCTGCCTCTGCCCCCAGCACTCAATGCGCACGCGCTGTGGCTTTCGCGGCTGCTGCAGGTGCTGGCCAAGCAGCTGCTGAGCGGCCAGCACGTGGTGTGCGTGCGGTGCGAGGAGATCAACATCAGCGGCGGCATGGTGCGGCAGAAGGCCAAGTACGAGCGCTTCCTGCGCAAGCGCTCCGTCACCAACCCCCGCCGCGGAGCCGTCAAGTTCAGGTGCGGGATGCGGGCTGTGTTTGCCAGGGCTGCTATGTTTGGAAGGGGACGGCCTTGGTTTCCGGGGGGCCGCAGGCGCGGCACCGGGCCTTTGGGACCACCAGCAGCTGGCGCACACGCGGCCGACGCCGCCTGCCTGCGGCACACGCACCAGCAGGCAGCGGCAGCCGTGGAGCTGCGTTGAATTCTGGCTGCAGCAGAACACAGGCGATGGCAGCCCGGCATGGCGGCCTCTTGCTGGCCGGCGTCGCAGCTGGAAGGCAGCCACCTCAACGGGGCCTGCGGCAGGCGGCAGGGGGCAGCCGCTCTGTATCACTGCAGCAGAGGACTGGACGCTCGCTGGGCGTGGCGCCGACGGGCAGTCGCAGCCGCGCGTGGGCACCAGCAGGGCTGTATGGATGGGGTGTCAAGGCAACGCAGCAGCAGCCAGTCGATGTGGCAGGCAGCCCTGCAGCAGGGAACCCGCCAGCCCGTCTCCCCTGCTGCCCCAGCCCACCAGCGCAGCGTGCAGCTGGACACGCCTCTCCTTGCTGTCGCCTCCGCCGTGCCTGCTCGAGCCCCGCCTGCCTGCTGACGCGCCTCCTCCTGTCCCTGCCCCAACCCGCCGCACGCCGGCCCGCAGGGCCCCCAGCCGCATCCTGTGGCGCACCGTGCGCGGCATGACCCCGCACAAGACCGCCCGCGGCGCCGCAGCCCTGGAGCGCCTCAAGGCGTTTGAGGGCATCCCCGCCCCCTACGACAAGGTCAAGCGCATGGTCATCCCCGACGCCCTCAAGGTGCTGCGCCTGCAGCACGGCCACCGCTACTGCCAGCTGGGCAACCTGGCCTCGTCTGTGGGCTGGAAGCACGAGGAGGCCGTCAAGGAGCTGGAGGCCAAGCGCAAGGTCAAGGTGAGGCGGGACGGGCGCGCGGTGCCAGCGGTACGGCGACGCCGCTGTGGGGCGCAGCCGCGGCAGCAGAGCCAGCACGTGGCCTCACGAGCGCCGCGGCTGCGGCAGCCCGGGCAGCAGGGGCTTTGGAGGCACGCGCGCAGCTCCCCGGCGCGACATCTCTCCCTCTGCTCTCCTCCTTCTTGACCCCTCCCCCCTCCTGTCCTCCCCGGCCCCCTCCTGCAGTCTGCCGCCTACTACGAGGCCAAGAAGAAGCTGAGGTCGCTGCGCGCCAAGGCGGAGTCTCAGGTGGCGTAAGCCGCCTGCCCGCCACTGGAGCCAAGGCAGGAGCGGCATCACCGCCGCGGCGTCGGCGGCGCAGCTTGCGCTGGCGTCGGCGAGCGGCCCGCCGCCGGCCGCATTCTGGGGGGCGGCGCTGTGCAGCTGGCCTGCGGGCGCGCGCCCACCCCGGCGATTTGGATATTGGTAGTCACCCGCCCCTCTCTCGGGCAAAGGGCAACGCTGTAACCACACAGTGTCAACTGAACCAGGGTCATCCCCGCTACCAGTCTGGGTTACAGGCGGTTGGTCCTGCTGATGAAGAGAGAGGTGGGGTGGGGATGGGCAGCCCTACAGCGGGCACCCGCCAATCATGCATCCCAGAAAACATCGAGCGGGCTCCAAGCCAGGCGGTGGGGGCCAGCGGGGTAGGCATGAAGTAGAAACTACTAAAACATGGCTCTGGCTCTGCTACTGCTGAGGCCTCCGCATGTGGCGCCGCTCGGCTGGAGGCTGGCAGCCCGCTGGGGCAACAGCCTGCCGCATGCCTCCCTGCTCCGCCTCCCCCGCGTGCCTCCCTCACTTCTTCTTGGTCTCATAGTCGGAGAGGTTGAGGAGCAGGGAGTCGGAGTTGAGGAAGATGCGGTTGGCGGAGCCCGACACGGTGGACGCAATCTCGCGCGCCGCCTCGATCTTGCGCAGCGTCAAAAAGGCCGGGTTCTGCTGCACCGCCTGCCCGATCAGCGTGGCCGACTGCGCCTCGCCCTGCGCGCGGATGATCGCGCTCTGCTTGTCCTGCTCCGCCTTCTCAACCTGCGCGCCGCGGGCAGGGGGCGGGGGCAGGCGGTCGGTGGGGAGGTGGGCCCCCAAACAGAGAGGCATGCAACCGCCTGCGCCACCCAAACGCCACCCAAACGCCACCAGGCAGGCCACAGCAGGGTGTATGGTGCAGGCACAGGAGCAGGTGGCAGCATGCAGGCGGCAGGCGCAGGCGCCGCAGTCAAAGCGCAGAGGCAGCGGCAGCAGCGGGAGCAGCGCGGGGGGCTCACAATGAACTTGGCGCGCTCGGCGTCCTGCTGCGCCACCTGCTTGGCCTCCACCGCTGACGTGTACTCGCGGCTGCGGGTGGGGACGGGAGGGAAGTGGCGGGCGCAGGCACGGGGTCAGGGCTGCGTGGCTGACCGGGCAGCGCATGGCCGGCACGTGGGCAGGAGGATGCCAGCAGCACCAGCCGCGGCAGCAGCGCCCCGCCGCCCTGCAAGAAAGCCTGCTGAAGAGCCTGCACCCATGCCCGCACGGTGCAGCTGCCGGCGGGCAGTAGCAGCTGCCAGGCGAGCGCAAGGGCGTCTTCTGCAGGCTGCGGGCCGCTGGGCGGGCCGCGGGGAGCAGCAGCAGCCAGGGCTGCAGCCACGGCACCGGCGGGCAGCCACGGCGCCGGCGGGCAGCCGCCGCCCCGCACCTGAATGTGAGCTGCGTGATGGACACATCGTCAAGCACAATGTTGAAGTAGCGCGCCCTCTGCGTCAGGATGCGGCGGATGTCGCGGCTGACCACCTGCGTGGCGCAGGGGCGGGGGCGGGAGGCGGCGGCGGCGGCGTGAGGAGGAGCAGGATGGCTGGGCTGGCCATGCCATGCTGCTTGGGGCTGCGCTTGGCGGAGAGGTGCTTCCAGAAGACGGCCAGCAGCCGGGGTGTGGGGCCAAGCTACGGCGCAGCGGGCAGGCGGTACGGCCCCGCACCTCGCGCATGGTCAGCAGCTGCGAGGCGTTGTACTGCGCGATCACGCTCTTCAGCGTCTCCTGGATGATGCTGGGCAGCACCCGCTCCGCATAGTCGGTGCCCAGGGTGCGGTAGATCTCGGGCAGCCGCTGCGGGATGGGCCGCGTCAGCACCCGCAGGCCAATGTTGACCTGGGGGGCGGCGGCGGACGGGGAGGCGCGGGGCGAGATCAGGCGCAGGGCACGGGGCGGGTTCAGGGGCGAGGAGGCCAGGAGGAGGAGGATCGGGTGGAAGCGGAGCGGGCAAACAGGCACTGTGTGGGGCGGTGTTCTCATGAAGCCAGGCCGGTCCTGTCCCTTCCACACACACGCACGCCGGGCACGCGCGTGAGGCTGCCCTCCGCAGCCTCCACCACACGCGCTGCACGGCACGCGCGCCGCCCCCTGCAAGCTCTCACCATCTGCAGGTCGCGGGAGCCCGAGGTGGAGGTGATGACGTTGGGGCGGGCGCGCACGTCGTATATGATTGGGCGCTCAAACCAGGGCAGCATGAAGTGTGTGCCCTCCTCGTACACCTCCTCCTTGATGCCGCCGATGCGGTTGAACACGATGGCTCTGCGCGGGCAGGGGCCGGCGCAGGCGGGAAGGCCACGAGGCGGGGCGGGTGACTGGCGGCCGAGGCGGCGGTGGCTTCCAGAGGGGTCGGGCCGCCCGGCAGCGGGCAGCGGGGCTCCCATTGCCTTCTGAGCGCGTGCAGATGGTGCATGGAGCTCGGGAGAGGCCCAAAGCGGGGCATGCCACACTGCTGCCTAGAAGCCGGCTGCAGGCCCGCCAGATGGCTGCTACATCCACGCCATATCCGGCGCCCAATCACCTATGTCCGCCCTCCACGTTGAACAGGCTATGCGTGAGCCCATACACAGCGGCTCCGCCTATGAGCAGCACCCTGGCCAGCCTGCCGGCGCCTGGGCCGGACGGCATCTTCACATTCCTCATGTTCTCCATCCCTCCGCCGCTGCCGCTTGCCAACTTGTGTAAGCCGATGTGGGCGCCGAGTGCTGGGCACCAAAACCCAAAGCCACGGGTTCCAGACGCCTGGCAGCGAGCAACGACAACAGATCAGGAGCCCTTCGCCGTGCCAATTGGCGCTATGGAAAACTGCCTCGCTGGCAGCTTTCCCCATCTGCGCCCCCATACGAGCCTTCGTGAGCCAATTCGCAACCAATTGGTTGCGGAACGATACCAGGGATCATGCCTGGCTTCGATTCTTTGCCTGACGAGGTCGCAAGGCGGTGCCTGGGGTGGCTGTCGCAGCAGGAGAGGTGCGTAAAGCGGAGGAAGCACCTGTTGCGGACGGATGTTGGGCAGCGGCGGATGTTGCGCAGCGGCAGGCCCAGCTCGTCCACCGACCCTCCACCGCCTCCGCCCCTCTCTGCGCTTGCTGGCTGCGTGGCGCGTCGCTGGTTAGCAAGCGCTTCCGCCGGCTATGCTTTGGGCCCGAGCTGCTGGATAGCCTACATGTGAACATCTCGGGCGATGCAGTCACGCAGCGAGCCGCCTCCCTGGCTGCCTTCCTGGCACGGCATGCCCGCCACATCCGGCTGCTGGATCTGGCCGCAGAGGAGGCAGAGGCTGCCTTTGACTATGTCGAACCGCCGCAGCTGGAGACGGAGCAGGGGGAAATGGTCGGCAGGTGCCTGACGGTGTGCGTGGCCGCGGGCGGCCCCAGGCTGGAGCGGCTCAGCGTCAGCACTTGCACCCCGCAGCCGCCGTCCACGTCCTGGGTGGCTCAGCTGACGCGGCTGCGTGAGCTGGATGTCGGGTGCCACCAGCTGCCCCTGCGGCTGCACGGCTTGCTGCAGCTCACGCGGCTGACGGCGCTGACGCTGCGCGGCAAGGTGCTGACGTTAGGCCGCAACTGGATACCCCAAGCTGTGCTTAGGGTTGGCCCCGCCGGTGAACCGCTACTGGTGGTGGAATTGCCCAGCCTGCAGCGCACAACAGGTGGCGAGGAACACGATCAGCAGGCACAGGTGGCAGGGTGGCAGCAGCAGGAAAGCGCCAGGCTGGCAGCAGCAGCCAGCTGCCGCCCGCCGGGTCCACCCAGGCCTAGCCAGCGGCTGTGCAGAACAGCGCATTGGCCCATTCAGGAGCGCAGCGAGGAAGGAGAGGAGAAATGTGGCGCTCGCCTTGACGCCGCCGCCGCAGGAGCGGCAGGCATGCCTTTGGCCGCCTGCTCCGCTGGTGCCTGCGGCACCACACTCTGGGCTGCAGGAGGGGGGGCAGCCAAGGCTATGTGGGGTGGCGAGCCACCACCAGGAGCACAGTGCAGGGCATCATGTACGTCATCGCCTTGCAGGCCTGGTTCGCAGCCCCTCTGTTCATCAGGCAGATGTGCTTGCTGAGCTGGCAACCTCGCGTAGCCTAGCTGCGCCTGGTGCTCTGCTAGCGCCTGCAGGATACCGGTGTCCAGATGAGCAGCCCCAAGAGGAGCCCCACCCCGCGTGAAGCGCAATGCAGCGGGGCCGTGAGGGTGGGGTTCCTCTTGGGGATGGCCACAACGAGACACCGGCGGCCTCCAGGCGCTAGCCCAGCAACCTGTGAAGATTGATGCAAGGAGTCAAGCACTGATCTTCACAAGGGGGGATGGCGCATGACAAGGCTTGGGCTGCGTCCAGCCACTCCCAGCCCAACAGCCAGGCCAGAACTGCACCGGCAAGCAGCACGGTATGTGAGGCTGGTGGCCCACCGGGATGTCTCAGACACACACACACCAGGCTGCCATGCCACAGGAGGCTGGAGGGGGAAGGGCTTCAGGTGCTCAGAAGTGCACCTGGCCGCTAAATGTGGCCACGCAAGCGAGCATCACCAGGGCAGATGATGCTCGCTTGCGTGGTCACATTCAGCGGCCACATGTTTTACTGCCCAGGCTACTGATGCCGAACTGGCTGCCCAGGCCCGGCAGGTGGTGTGGGCACCATGCTGATGATCAGCGGGGACTCTGCTAGTTGGGGGTCGCAGACAGCAGGCTGGTCTTCTTAAGTACTAGTAGTACTAGTGGTATCCAGTCGGATGCAGGACCCCTAAAAGAAAGCAGGACCGGCGCCAGCTCGCGTGCACCCGGGTGGCGCCGCGGCGGCGGCGGTCCTGCTGCTTGTAGGCTACCTGTGACTAGCTGGATTCCTCCACCACAATGGGGATCAGCCTGCGTTTGCGACTTGCACCCCACCAGCATAGTCCCCGCGGATGCCCCCCCCCACCACTACCACTTGCCTCATGGGCTTTGTGGCTGGCGCGGGCGCAGCGGGTAATGGCAGGTAGGACGCCCGGCGAGCACCAGTGCGTGCACGCCCTGGCGGGGGCTGCAGCTGTAACGGGGTTGGCTAAAAGGACCGCCTTACCGGGGCGTTCACACCCTTTTTACTCTGCCACTATGTAGCGAGACCTGCTACAGCAGCGGCGGTGGCGGCAGAATGACGCCCTCTGCAGGGTTTGGCAAAGGGGGCAGGAAGCAAGGAATCACTGGGATGGAAAGACAGCGAGGTGCTGTGCTTCTCGCCGTCGTGGCTGGCGCAGCGGCTGCCCTTGTGCAGCCGCCAAGCCCAGCAGGGCCCTCAGTTTCACTCTCATTACGCAGTAGCTCGCAGTCTTGGGCAGCCGGAGCAGTCAGGAGCAGTCACTCAGCGAGGTGGATCGACCCCTATCTCCAGCAAGCAGCAGCAGGAGCCCCTGGCACCTGTTGACAGCCCCTTCCAACCCCCCAGGAAGCTCACCAGGCAGCAGGTTGACAGATGCAGCAGCAGTGGGCTTACACGGTGGCTGTAGGGCTATGGGAGCCCTGCCTCGGTGGTCTTAGTGAGAGTGGATGGCAAGGAGAGGACTGGGGGCCTTTGGGGCCCTTCAAGCTATGAGGAGGCAAGCCGGGCATGGTTGCCATCGGCCCAGCGCCCAGCACGCAAACCCCAACACCGCAGAACCTAGACATCAAGCAGCGAGAAACGACAACACCATCAGGAGTCTGGTGTGCGAATTGGCCGCTATAGAAAACTGCCTCGCTGGCAGTTTCTGAACTCCTTCGAAGATGCCCCGCAGCCAGTCAATTCTCTTCCTAGGTTCTTGTCACACATCAGCAGTGAAGCTTGCCCACGGGGAGCGGCTGGTGAGCAGGCCAGTGTGCCTCCATGTCCGCCTCCCTCCTGCAGGACCCTCTGAGTGCCCCAGTGCTGCCCCCATTGCTCTATTGCCCCGCCGCCGCTCCTCCCTGCGCCTGCCAGCCGGGCCGCTGCCGCTGCTGCTCGCCCGCCCGCCGTCCCAAGGACTCCCGCCTCTGCCCCTGCTGGCTCTGCATCCTCGCCCTTCCACCACCACCACCCTACCACCACCCCCTGCAGGCCTTCTGTCACTTGCCGCAACCCGCGCAAACCCTGCTCCTTGCCACAGCCGCAGCCGCCACTTGTGCCGAGGCACGTGTCCCACCCGAGGGCAGCACCAGCAGGGACGCCGAGCCAGCCAGGCAGCCAGCCAGGCAAGCCACGCCAGCCATGAGCAAGGGCCAGCTGGGCGACTACTTGTTCAAGGGTGCCGTTACGGTGCTGGCGGGAGGGTCGCTGCTGGCGGGGATCAGCGTGGCAATCAGCATGGCAGACCGCTTCGCCTTCCACCGCCAGGTGCGCCCGCCCGCCTGCCCGCCTGCCTGCGCACACAGGCACGAGGCCGGGGCCCGCCTGCTCACGCTGCTGCCGCGCACGGCCGCCCCGCAAGCTGCCCAGGGCAGCAGCGCGCAGTGGCAGGCGTCGGCGTGTGCAGCGTAGGGGTGCGTGTCGTCCAGAGCAGCATTGCGGCGTGGCAGCATCGGCCGCATCGGCCGAACGTGCCCAACCCGCCACTGCCTGCCTGCAGGGCAAGGCGGCGCCGCTGGAGGGGCAGGACGGCCAGCAGCAGTAGCGGGAGGCCCGCGTTAACCTGTTGGGAGCCAGAGCCTCCCAGATTTAATCAATCGTTTGCGTTGCGACCCATCACACTGCTGTTTGCTTGCATGCCATGCTAGATATCCTGTTAGTGCTGCCAGTCTGCTGCAAGTTGCGTGTACTCCTCTGCTGTCCTTACTCCCATGTGAGCGCCAGTCTCAGCCCACCAGCCGACCGTGTGCGGCACCCAGGCAAGCAGCGTGTTGCTTACACGCCGGTCAAAGTGAAAGTGAGGTGGGGCGCATACCGGCAGAATTGGGGCACACGAGGGCCGATGAAGCTAACATAGAAGGGCCAGGAAGCAAGGCCGTGCACACCGAGGGACACACACACACAGTCAGCGCCAAGCAGGAGCGGCAGTAGAGTACAGTCAGTGCATGCAAGCAAATGCAGGAAAGAATGCAGGGATGCAGATTGGAGCGAGGAGGGAGGGCCCGGCGCCCGGGGGAGGCCTGCTGCGCCCGCGCAGGAAGTGCGTGGGGAGGTGGACGCAGGGCGGCGGGGCGTGCCATACCCGGGCAGGATGCTAGTGTGTGTGCGCCGCTGCCGCGGCCGGCTGCTGCTTTGGCGGCGGCCCTGGCTGGCGGCAGCGCGGAGAGAGAGGGTACTAAAGGGGGAGCCGCCGGGGGCGGTGCTAGCGCTCCCGGCCGGCTGGCGGCTGCAGCCCTCACTGCTGCATGCCAAAGTTGAAGCCGCCGGCGGGGGCAGCCGCGCCAAAGCCCTGCGGCGCGCCAAAAGCATAGGTGCCTGCACAGGCAGGCGGG
>NW_005435083.1:2052682-2055383 GCF_000147415.1 Chlorella variabilis | reverse complement strand
GGCAGCGCCATCCCCGCTGAATCGCAACAACCACCACCCGCCAGCTCCCCTTCCCACCCACACACACACCCCCCCAGCCCCACCCCGCCATCACCACACACCACCCCTCCATCAACCCACAGCAGCAGCCAAACCGGCACAACCCCACCCGCACAATTCAGCCACACCCTGGCGGCAGCCCGGCGCGGACACGCACCCCCCTCCACCGCGGGCGCCAGGTTCTCCTCCTCCCCATCCTCCACATCAAAGTAGGCCTCCAGTATGGCCACAGCCTTCTCGTAGATGTCCTCGTTGCTGTGGTTCTGCGGGGCGGGGTGGCGGAGGAAAGCACCGGGCGGGGCAGGGCAGGGCGGGCAGGCAGGGCGGTGAGCAGGGCGCTCCAGCAGGCACCGCGCCGCCGCCACCACACCACCACATACACCCAGACAAATACACGCGCAGCCTCCCAGCGCAGCACCCCCACGCGCCAGCTCAGCTCCCCTGCCAGCTCAGCCCCCCTGCCAGCTCAGCACCTGCAGGTCCTCGATCTTGTCCAGACCCTCCGCCTCATCCACCAGCTGCGCAAAGGGGTTGGTGGCGGCGGCGCCCCCGAGCTCCTTCTCCGCCTCGCCCACCTGCGGGCGCACACGGCGGGGGGGCAGGCAGGCGGGCAGGCAGGCGAGCGTCGCGAGCGGCGGCAGAAGGAGGTTGAAGGCAGGCACCGCGGCCTGCTCCGCGCCGGCGCGCCCGCCGGCCGCCGCCGAGTGCCGCCGCCAAGCAGCGACCACCAGGCAGCGGCCGCCAAGCAGCGGGCCGCCACGCAGGGGCCGCGGCCTCCACGCGGTGGCAGCCGCGCCACCCCCACCCACAGGCCCACCCACAGGCCCACCCACAGGCCCACCCCACCTTGAGGATGTTCTCCAGCCCCTCCAGCGCCACCGTGACGATGCGTGCGTCGGAGCAGGAGAGCAGGTCGCAGAGCGGCTTGATGCCGCCCTGGCTCACCAGGTACTTGATCTGCTCGTTGGTGCCGCCGCTGCGGAAGAGGGCAGGGGGCCAGGGGAGGGCGGCGGCTGAGGGGCGGCGTGAGGGAGTAGCACGAGTGGCCCAGGGGCAGGCACGTGGGGCCGGCCAGCAGGCCCCCGCGGCATGCAACCGGGCGCAAGCGCAGCCCTGCGCAGCCCTGGTTGCCGTCCAGCCAGCCCAGCCGTGCGTACAGAGCACAGGAGCCGCGCCCCACCGCCGCCACCGCCACCGCCACCGCCGCTACCCACTCGCCCACCCGCCCCCCCACCTGGTGGCGTTGCTGATGGCCCAGGCCGCTTCCTTCTTGATGTCGAACTCGGCGGTGGCCAGCAGGTGGATGAGCGGCGGCACGATGCCCGCATCCACCACCGTCTGCAGAGCGCCGGGGGGGGCG
This sequence comes from Chlorella variabilis, assembly GCF_000147415.1. Taxonomy (NCBI): domain Eukaryota; kingdom Viridiplantae; phylum Chlorophyta; class Trebouxiophyceae; order Chlorellales; family Chlorellaceae; genus Chlorella; species Chlorella variabilis. The sequence continues at coordinate 2,053,984 of NW_005435083.1, read as the reverse complement.
GGCAGGGGTTGGCGCGTGGGCAGGGGTTGCGGGTGCGCGCGCGGGCGCGGTGCACGGCCCCCCGGGTCTTGCCCACCTGGATCTGCTCCTTGGTGCCTGCAGTGATGTTGGAGATGGTCCAGCACGCCTCCTTCTTGATGCTCTTCTTGTGGCTGGTGGTCAGCAGGTTGAGCAGGCAGGGCAGCGCGCCGCAGTTGATGATGATCTGGCGCCAGCGGGGCGGGCAAGGCAGGCAAGGCAGGCGTGGCGAACGAGCGGTCAGTACAGTGCACAACCAAGGAGTTTGGAGCGCCAGCGGGCGGGCGGGGCGAGCGAGCGGTCGGCGCGCAACTGACGCCGGAGCTTGGAGCGGCGGCGGCAGTGCACGGAGCCCATCATAAGATGCAGCACACCAGGCAGCGCTGGCATGCCACGGCGTGTGCACGCGTGGCAGGCAGGCGGCCTCTGCGGGAGGAACCCGATCTGCCGCCGGTGCACGCGGCCAACGCCAGGCCTGCGCCGCACCGCCTGTGCCTAAACCACCGGGCAGCCCAGCAGCAGGCGGGCAGCCCCACCTGCGTCTGCATATCGTCGCCCGTCACGATGTTGCCCACCGTGCGCAGGGCGGGGACCAGCACGCTGGGCGACTGGTGCCTGCAGGTGGTGAATCAGGGTGTGGGGCGCACGCGGGATGAGGAGGGCAGCGGCGGGGCAGCGGCGGCGCTGGGCAGCTGCCTGCTTCGCCGCTGGCTGCGCTCCCTCCCTCAGTCACGCTCCTCACCAGACCCGCGGCATGCAGCAACGGCCGCGGCCAGCGCACGCCCACCAGCAGCCCTCCACGCTGCCTCGCCCTGCCCACACACGTGCACCCACGCCCACATGCCGCCCCCGCCCCAGGAAGCTGCAGCTGCAACAACGACAGAACAGCCAGAAGTGCCCGCCGCCCTCTAAGCGCCTGCCGCCCTGTGCCCCCGCCCGCTCCCCGCCCACTCACAGCAGCAGCTCCACCAGGCGGCGGCAGACCCCCGAGTTGATGACCTCCTGTATCTTGTCGTTGGTGCCGTCCGACAGGTAGGACAGCGCCCAGCAGGCGTCGGTCAGCACCTCCTCGTCCTGGCTGTGGATGAGGCGGGCCAGCGCGGGCAGCGCGGCCTTGACCTGCCCAAAGTCGGGCTGCGGCTTGCCGCGGCAGAAGTTGGACAGCGTCCAGGTGGCGTTGCGCAGCATGGACATCTTGGTGTTGTCCTGCGGGAAGCGGCAGGCGGGTGGGGTAAGGTGGGGTGGGGTGTGAGTGAGGGTGGGGTGGGTGGGTGGGGGGGGAGC
>NW_005435083.1:2034384-2052632 GCF_000147415.1 Chlorella variabilis | reverse complement strand
GTAGTTGGGGTGGGTGGGCAGCACAGGCGGCGTAGCATTAGCATGCACGCCACACGCCTCGGCCCCACCCCCTGGGCACAGCCCCTTGCTGCGCCTGGGTGCTTCCCTTCCTCACCAACCACTGCTGCTGGCCGCCACACACGCACGGGCGCGCCGTCCTGGCCCGCACCCCCACCACACTCCTTCCACCCCCTCCTACACAGACACACACACACGCTCCCTCCCTCCCTGCGGCCCCGCCGCACCTTGAGCTGCTCCATGAGCGGCGCCAGCGCTCCGTGGCCCAGCACCAGGTCGCGGCAGCGCGGCGAGTCGCCCGCGATGTTGCCCAGGGCCCACACCGCCTGCTCCCGCACGTCGTCAATGGGCGAGTGCAGCAGCTGGACAAAGATGGGCACCGCGCCCGCGTCGATCACCACCTTGGTGTGGTCGCTGGTGCCGGAGGCCACGTTTGTGAGGGCCCAGGCCGCCTCAAACTGCAGCTGCGGCAGGTCGCCGCGCTGCAGGAACTGCACAAAGCGCGGGATCACGTTCTGAGCAATCACCTCCTCGATGGGAGGGTTGCGCTCTGCGGTAGGGGTGCAGGGGACGTGGGGCGGCGCGAGGAGCGGGTCAGCAGGGGGCGTGAGAGCAGAGGGCCGGCCGCAGTGGGCTGCACAGTGCAGTTTCCAGCAGCTGCCGGCGGGCCGTTTTGAGCGCCGAGGTTGCGGCGCGCGGGGGCGTGGCTGCAGGCGCGCCCTGCCTGCTGCAGCACCCACCGATGGACAGCAGCTTGCGGAACTGCGTGGTGGCCTCCAGCTGTGCCTGGTTGTCCTCTGACCACACGCCTTGCACCATGGCGGGCAGGCTCTCCAGCTGCAAGCGGCGGCGGGTGGGCCGGCGGCGGGCCAGGCAAGTGACTCCAAGGTTGCGGCGGGAGGAAGCGGCGGGGCAGCAGCAGCGAGCGGCGCCGACTGCCCTGCCCCCGGGTGCAAGCGCGGAGCTGCGGCACGCGAGAGAGCTGCGGCCGGGCAAGCTGGCAGGCCCACCCGCCCCTCTGCCGCCGCCGCACCTTTTGCTGCACCGCCTGGCCGGCGCGGTTGGACTCCAGCTCGCCCCCCTCCGCCACCACGGCGCTGACCATGCGCTTCTTCTGCAGGCTTTCATCCCTACGGTCCTTGCGCAGCTGCACAATGTTGTCCTCACGCTTCCTGCGGGCGTCGTCGAGGTCGATCCCTGCAGACAGCAGCACGGCACGCAGGCCGGGTCTCCAGGCGGTGTGTGGCCCCGTGGGATGCCCCCTCAGGCAGCAGGGCAGGATGGGGAGCGCCGGCATGAGGCCCAGGCAGCCAGCCAGCCCTCCACAGCACTGATCGGGGGCCTGGCGGTGAGCCAGCCAATGCACCACTGACCCTTCTTCACCGGCCGCCTCGCAGCGCTGCCTTTGGAGCTCATCGCGAGGCCGCAAGGTGTGGGAGGCGGCGGGCACCCTGCCAGAAGATAAGTCTGGTGGTTCGGTGGGGACGGTTCGATCAAGTGCGAGCGCCAGGGGCGAGCGCCAGGGCGGGTCTGTTTGAGTGGGGGTTGCGAGGTACGTCCCGCTCCCGCCTGACGCACGCCGCCGCTGGCGGTTCAGGCCACTGGTGTGGCACAAGCTGTCCAATGAGGGGAGTGCTCATCTGTTACCTTGGGTCGCATCACCATGCGCCTACCTATTGCATGAATCAGCCTGGCTATGATGCCACCCACGGTCCACAGGTTGTATCCGTGACGGTGTGTGGTGCAGGCAGCAAACACGCAAACACAACCCCCTGGATTCCATTCCCACCGCCGCCGTTCTTTCCCAGGATCCAGTCCGGCATGCTGGCCTGGGCGATTGGCAGAGGTGCCAGGAGTGCTGGCCCGCGCTGCACGGTAGAACTGAGCATGCGCAGCAGCAGCAGTTACAGTCAGCTGAAGAGAGCCACGATAGGAATTGTAGTGCATGGGTGGTCTGCACGGCATGTGCATCACTCACGTCAGCATGGTCCTCTGCGCCCTCCTGCTGAGGGAGCTCAGCAACACCCGGCCTGTGCCGCTCCCGCCTGGCGCCCAGCGCCAGCCCATGTCCACAGGTGCAATGCCTTAGCTCCCATTTGTTTCATATTGATAGCTTCCTGCCATTGCACTCTGCGCAAACCGGAGTTGCAAGAGGCGCCCCTGCGAGAGGCACGCAACCCAAAAGCTGCCCCTTGCACTCCGGCATTGCCTGTTTATTCCTGATCGCTCCCAGCCAGTCCCAGCCTTCGCACAGCAGCTAGCCGCACCATCCCGTGTTCTCCCATCAGCGGGCACTGCCACCTGTGCTGTCGCAGTCTACAGGCCCTTCGGCGGGCCCAGCACAAGCAGCCATGCTGCCGCGCCTGGCCAGCGCCTCGCTGGGAGCGCTGCTGCGCCCCGGCGGCGGCGGCCTGGCGCGCACGCTGGCGTCGGCGGCAGCGGCGGCAGAGGGTGGCGCGGGCCTCCAGTTTTGCGTGGTCGGCAGCGGCCCAGCCGGCTTCTACACCGCCGACAAGGTTTGTCAGCACCCAGTGCTCTGAAGCAGGAGCTACGGGGCCCCGCGCAGCGCCTTGACGCTCCGCCCTGCTGCGGTCCTCCCCCAACGCCTGCGCCCCTGCCGCCACTCCACGCCTGCGCCGCAGCTGCTGAAGCGATTTGGGGAGGGCGCGCGCGTGGACATTGTGGTGGGTGCTCAATCGCTGGCCGGCGTGCCCTGCCGGCCGTCGCCGTCGCTCCCCCGTGCGCCAGGCCTTGCTGCCGCTGCCGCCCGCCAGCGGCCCTGCACGCCACCCTGCCCTTTGCTCGCTGCAGGAGGCGCTGCCGACGCCCTTTGGCCTGGTGCGCTCTGGGGTGGCGCCTGACCATGCAGACACCAAGGTAGGAGGGGCCTCTCCCCGGGCCCGCTGCTGCTCTGCTGCCGCTGCCCCATCCATCTCTTCCCCTGCTGCTGTTGCTCCTGCGTGTGCGGCGGCCCCCACCCACCACGCTACACCACCACCACCACTGCCGCCCGACCAGCCCAACCCTCTAGGTGCCCGCCTACTCACCCCCTCCCCTGCCTTACCACCCTGCCGCCTGCAGAATGTGATCAACCAGTTCACCGCTCTGGCGGGCGACCCGCGCCTCACCTTCCTCGGCAACGTGCGGGTGGGGCGGGACCTGAGCCTGGCGGAGCTGCGCCGCCACTACAGCGCCGTCGTGCTATGCTACGGGGCCGAGAGCGACCGGCGGCTGGGCGTGCCTGGGGAGGTGGGCGGCGCCGGAGAGCGCCTCACGGCCACGGCCGCCTCTGCTGCCGCGTGCTCCCAGCCGGCGCCTGTCCATCGCCCTTCCTCCCCCTCCCTGCCTCCACTTCATACGCTCCCCGCCCTCCCCTAGCCCCAGCACTCCCCCTCGCACCCTCGCCCCCCGCTCTCCCCTCTCCCCGCGCAGGACCTGCCCGGCGTCTTCTCGGCCCGCGAGTTTGTGTGGTGGTACAACGGGCACCCCGAGTACCGCGACCTTCCCGTGGACCTGTCCCGTACCAGCAGCGTGGCCATTGCCGGACTGGGAAATGTGGCAGGTGCGGAAAGAGGAGAGGAGGGGCTGGCGTGCGCCAGCTGGCGACGGCGCCCACTGTGCGCTCGCGCGCAGGCGAAGCCGCTGGCGCAGTGTGCTAAGGGAGGGCAGGCCCTGAGCACTGGGGCGCCCAGCGCGATTCGTTGGGCATGTCGCTGCCGCGTTGCGCAGGCGGGCTGCTGGGCTGCGCTGTGGTCTCGCCATGCTGTCTGTGGTCCCGCTGGCTGCGCTGAGGTCCCGCCGACGACCGCCCGCGCACCGCCGTGCAGTCGACTGTGCCCGCATCCTGCTAAAGCCGGCAGGTGACATGGCCGCCACCGACATTTGCAGCCACGCTGTGGATCAGCTGAGGTGGGGTGGGAGGCGGTGAGGGGCGGCAGAAGGGAAGCTGCCCTCAAGGCCCTGCCCCGCCGCCCGCCTGGTGGTGCCCGCTTGCCTCCCGCCCCTTGCTGCCGCCTGTACGCCGCCCCGCCGCCGCCGGGGCTGCTGCAGGCTGCTGCATTGGGCACCCGCCTCCGCGCCCGCCGCCCTGCCCACCCCCTGCTGCCGCCTGTACGCCGCCCCGCCCTCCCTGCAGGAGCAGCGCGGTGAAGGAGGTGCACCTGGTGGGGCGGCGCGGCCCGGTGCAGGCGGCCTTCACCCCAAAGGAGCTTCGGGAGCTTCTGGGCCTGCAGGGGGTGCAGGTGGGCGGGGTGGGGGGCTGGGGCGGGGGCCGGCTGCCAGGGCTGGGAGGGCGAGCCGGCCAGGGTGGGCGCCGGGTGGGTGCCTGTGGTGGCGCAGCACCAGTGCAGCGCCAGCTCCGGCCCACCGCGGCACCACCGAAACTTGTCCCACCTCCGCCAGGCGCCCCCTTGCACCCTGCTGCCCCACAGCAAGCCTTCCCCCTTCCTTGAGCCCTGAGCCGCTCCGCCTCCCCCCCCACACACCCCTCCCCTGTGCCCTGCCTGCCGCCAGGTTGTGATGGACCCTGCCGCGTTCCAGCTGACGCCCGCCTGCGAGGCGGAGATGGCGGCAGCGCGCATGAAGAAGCGGGTGTTTGAGATTCTGTCCAAGGCGCGGGCGCAGGAGCGGCAGGGGTGGGTGTGCCTGCAGCTGGGCGCCACTAGCCGGTGGGATGGGGGGTATGAGAGCGGGCTGGGGCTGGGGTTGCATCAGGTGCCACCCGCAGGCCTGGCGCCTCAGGTGCCACCCGTGAGCCCACCCCACCATTCACACCGGCCCAAGGGCGGCTGCCCCCGGCGAGCCGCGCGGCAGCAGGCGCCGCGCCGTCGACCCGTCGCCTGCCGCTTGCCTGCCCGCCCGCCTGCAGGGATAGGTCGCTTCACATCCACTTCCTGCGCAGCCCTGCCGAGGTGGTGGAGGCGGAGGGGCGAGCCGCCGGCGTCAGGCTGGAGAGGACGCGCCTGGAGGCGGCGGCGGCGCCCGGCAGCGACCAAAAGGCGCTCGGCACGGGTGCGCCCGGCCGCATCTGCCGCACGGCTGCCAGGGCGCCACCGCCGAGTCTGCCACGCTCACAGGCAGCCCCCCTCCCTGCAGCTGCCGCTCGCCGGGCCGCCCCGTGCGCCGCGTGCCGGCGCCCTCGAGCACGCTGTGCCTGCTGTGCTCCCTCCTTCGGGGAGAGAGAGACAGTAAGGAGGTACTGCTGTGCTGCCCGCGCTGCGCCCGCTGCGGTACAGGCGAGTACGAGACCATCCCCGCAGACATTGTGCTGAAAAGCATCGGCTTCAAGTCGGTGGGCATCCCAGGGGTGGCCTTTGACGGCCGCGCGGGCATCGTGCCAAACAAGCTGGGCCAGGTGGGCGGGGAGCGCTGCTGCCGGGAGGGCGCCGCCACGCCGCGCCGCGACAGGCCCACGGCGCAGCCGCGAATGCTGGGGAGGCAGTTGTCTGGCCTGCCTGGCTGCTGTGGCACAGGTGGCGGACACAGGGTCCAGCCGGGGGAGCCGCCGCTGGTTGCCGGCACGCATCAGCCGCAGCAAAGCTTGCGTGGAGCCGACCTGGGCTTGGCGCCCGCTCCCCACGCTGCTGCAGGTGTGTGGCGAGGATGGCGCCAGCGCGGACCCCGGGCTGTACGTGTGCGGCTGGCTGAAGCGGGGGCCGTCTGGTGAGCCAGCGGCCCAGCCTGCTGGCCAGGCAGGAGGGGCACTCGAGCGGCGCCAATCATCAGGCGGCCTGCATGCGAGATGCCGGCCCACAGCATGCCACGCATGCGCAGCCCAGACATGCCATGTGAATCACCGGGTCCCACCCGCCTGCAGGCATCATCGGCACCAACCTGGTGGATGCGGAGCAGACCGTGGATGTGATGGTGCAGACGCAGGGCAGCTTCCCGGCGGTGGCGGCGCAGCCGGCGGGCGCCGCGGGGCTGCGCCGCCTGCTGCAGCAACGCGGGGTGCAGGTGGGGCTGCGCGCCCTGGCGCCGTGCGCCCCGCTGCTGCCTGAACCCGGCCTGCCTCTGGGCTTGCCTGGCACCGCTTGCCGCTAGGTTTTGTCTGTGCTGCGGCGACCTGCGCCGGCTGCTGCTGCTGCTGCTGCTGGTCCTGCTGCAGGTGGTCAGCTTTGCAGACTGGCAGCGGGTGGATGCGGAGGAGGTGAGGCGAGGCCAGGCGCTGGGCAAGCCGCGAGACAAGCTCACGAGCGTGGAAGAGATGCTGCAGATTGCGCGGGCAGCGTGAGGCAAGCGTGCCTGGGTTTTGTCGCTAGCACAGGCAGCGCGGCCGCATTACAACCTTCCAATCTACCCCCTTCTGCACTGCACAGTCCTGCACTTCCCTCCTCCTGACAAATAATCACTTGCACCTCGGTGCCGATCCCGCCTGTAACCTGCTTGAAACCGTTGCCGGAGCTTAGCTGCCATCAGCTGGTAGCCGTCTTGCATGTTTCTTCTAAAACGGTGCGTGATGGGCTTTACAAGCTTCAGACATCATTGAGGATGCTCGTACAAGGGCGTATGAAGTAGGCAGGCATTCTCGCGGGAGGATCACACATGGACTGGCTGGGGGAGGCCCCTTGGCACAACAAAATCGGGGCACGGCACAGGCGCTCAGGGTTGGGTTGATGGCGGTCGCACGGGGGCGGACACAGAGGCCACAAACGACGAAAAAGCAGCTTTCAAGTTATGTAGGGGCGCGGCGGCACAGCCGGTACAGGGTAGGAAGCAGTAAGAATGGGTCAGGATGGGGGCAGGGGGGAGCCCTGCTGGCACACACGGTCAGGAAAGGAACGTACAGGGCCTGTAAGCGTGGGTCCGCACGACGGCGGACGTGAAATGGCAGAAACGGGACATGTGTTATATGGGAGGGGAGAGGGAGTTGTTGGGGCAAGGCGTCGCTTGCGACAGAATCCCGGAAGAGAGAACGGCCAGAATAAGTTCGATGGAAAAGGCTGGAAGGCAGGCGCAAGCTGAAGCACAGCTTGGTTGTTTTCTCAACAGTGAAGGGGGGTCTGCGCTCGTGGCGAGAACGGGACAGGGGCGGGGGAGGGGCAAAAGGGTGGTGCGGAGCTTGCCGTGCCTCGGGCAGAGCAGCAGGAGCTGCGCTTGCCACAGGGGACGCGCGCCAGGGGCACGAGCTGGGCAGGGGGCTGCGCTCAGCTGCGGGTGAGGAAGCGGCTCATGTAGAAGTCGCTCCACTGGCCCCGAGGCGAGTCGGCGGTGGGGGTGGTGGGGGCCGCGGCGCCGGCGCTCGCCTCAAACTCGGCGGCGCGGTGGTGGTAGGGCGTGTGCGGGGACATGGGGAGGGCGCAAGGGTCCGTGCTCACGGCCTTCACCTGAAGCATGGAGGGAGGAGCAGGGGGAGCAGGTTAGAGGAGGGGGAGGAAGGGGAGGGAGGTGTGGCTGCCCACGAGGAGCGCAGCCCCGGCGGGGGGGCCGCAGGGAGACTGCCGGTGGCCCCGACCGGCGCCAGGCACCAAGCAGCGTTGTTGGGTCCCCCCAGCATTTCGGGGCAGCCTTCTGCGGCCTGGGTGGCAGGAGGTGCCCCAATTCTGGCCAGGCACTCCCCAGCTGTGCCCACACTAGGCCCTCCCATCATCCCATCACGTGATGACACACCTTCATTGTGGAGATGGGGTTGCCAGAGGCGTAGTGCGCAGCAGCATCGCCCATCTGCGAGCACATGAGTGGGATGCGCGGGGTGTGAGCACCCCCGACAGCACATGAGCCCGCCAAGCAAGGCCCATGCACGTGTTTGCCGCCCACCCACCTGCATCGTGTTTGTGGTGGCTGTGGGGGTGTCGGGAAGGGCTGGTGGGCCGGTGTAGGCAATGAAGGGAGCCGGCAAACCCGAAATGGGCGAGAGCGGGGGTTTTGGCGACGAAAGCTGAGCACGTGCTTGCAGTCACGTTGTGTTTCCTGGCGTTTCTTCCTTGGATCTGCTTTTGGGGAGTCTGAGAACTGAATTGGGTAACGGTAGCCACTCTGGAGTGAGTTCATAGCAGGCCAGGCGGTGGCCCGCGGGGCCAGCTGGCGAAGCGGGGGCGACCAGGTGGCAGTTTGCCCCCCACTTGCAGCTTCCAGCTTGGGCCCCGAAGCTTCGCGCTGCCGTTTGCGCGCACTCTAGTGCCCGCGGCGCGCCCTCTGACTTCTGGATCGGCTCCCGCCTGGTGGGCGGCGGCGCTTCTCACGGCGGTAAACAGCTGTCCTTCCAACCTCGGCAGCATTTGTGAGGCTCTGTCAACAGGGCGCCAGCCGATTGCGGACGTGTCAGTCAACGCCACCAGCCTGCGGCCCCTGCCCCAGCGGCCGCTGCCGCGTCAGTCGCTCCACACGTCGCCGTCGCTGTCCTGTTGCCAGGGCTCGCGCTCTGCGCCCACCCGCTCGCGAGCGGGCGCCCACACCACAATGTTGCAGTCGTTGCTGCCGCTGTACAGCTCCTGGGAGGCGGCGTTCCACCTGCGGGGCAGCGGGGCAGGGGCGCCAGGCGCACACGTGCATCGAGGGCCCGCCACGCATGGCAGAGAACGAGCGTGATGCCCGAGAACACCAGTGGCCCGACCAGGTGGCATTGAACCTGGGAGCGCGCGTGGCACGGAGGATTGTGGCAGCGGACAACGGCAGCAAAGGCCCCAGGGCGCAACAGCTGCGAGGGGTCAGCCCAGGGCAGGGATCACACGCTGCCACCCGCCTGCAGCAGTTGACGGTGTCAAAGTGGGCGCCGCCCAGCGTGCGCAGCAGCCGCCCGCTGGCAATGTCAAACATCTGCGCGGCGGGGCGGGAGGGGCGGCGCCGGCAGGAGCGCGGTTGTGGTGCACGCGTGTTGAGAAGGGGCGGGGCCCTCAACCAGACACCCTGGCCCACAACACACAGCAGCACCCTGCAGCTGTAGCTGTGCGCACTTCAAGAGGGACTCATGTCCACCCCCTGCAGCCCCCCCCCCTACACAGCACCGCACCTGCACCGCGCTGCCCGAGGGGTGGAACAGCACGCTGCCGTCGTCGCTGACCGCCAGCTGGCGGGCTCGCTGGGCGCGGTTGTAGGCCCCGGGGTAGTGCACCAGCTCATGCCTGCAGGGCGCCGCACAGCCGGGCATTGCGTGAGCAGCGCATGCTGCGGATGTGATGCGGTTGGGCTCCTGACTCGGCGGCGCATCCCAGCGCGCTGCTCCTGCCGCCCCCCACCGGTATGTGGCGGCATCCCACAGCCGCACACGGTCGTCTGTGCCAGCGCTGAGCCAGCGCAGCCCGTCGGGCGTGGGCACGATGCCTGTAGCCAGCAGCGGCGGCATGCGCAGCGGGGCCTCAATGGCCGATGCCGATGCCGGAGCGGCGCCAGCGGGCAGGCTGCCCTGCGTGCGGCAGCTGTGAGTGTGAGCGAGGGCAGCCAGCACGCAGCAACTTGCGCCCGGCTGGCAGTCCCACAGCAGTGGCCACGCCGCACCTGTGATGGACCCGGCATGCGCCGTGCTGTACTTGGTCACCCGCTCGGGCAGAAACATGCGCTCGCTACCGCCGCCTGCTGCTTCTGCATCGCCGCCGCCGCCGCCACGCCCGCCGCCGCTGCCCTGCCGCTGCACGCCTGTCGCTGCCCCTTCTCGTCTCCCTCGCCCGGGCCGCTGCTGCCGCCGCCGCTGCTGCCCATCCTGCCGCTCCTCCGGCCGCTCCTGCTGCAGCTCATCCTGCCGCTGCTGCTGCTGCCGCTGCTGCCGCTGCTGCGCCCGCTGCTGCTGGGTGTCATGCTGGTCAAAGATGTGGAGCGGGCCCGACCGCCGGATGTCCCACAGCCGCAGCTGGCCGTCGCAGCCGCCTGCAACACACAGGCGGGCCAAGCCAAGCCAGGGCAGGCGGGGCGGCGTCGCCAGCGAGCGGCGCTGGCAAGCTGGGATGGCGCACCAGCTGGCTGGCCCGTGCATCCACACACCATCCACGCCCCACCCACCCACCACACACACACACACACACACATATGCACACACACATGCATGCACCCGCCCCCACCTGTCATCAGCTGCCACTCGCTGGAGGGCGACCAGGCCAGCGCCCAGACGGCGGCGCGGTGGCCCGCCAGCGCGTGGGTGAACCCCCCCGACACCACGTCGCACAGCTGCACCGCGCTGCCGCCGCCGCCCACTGCCACCAGGCAGTGCGCGGTGGCGGTGGCCGACATGGCGGCGGCGTACACGCGGGAGCCCAGCGAGAAGCTGCACACCACCTGCAGCGTGTTGGCGTCCCACACTTTGGCCTCGCAGTCATACCCGCCTGCGGGGGAGGCGGCGGGGGGGAGCTGAGGTGGCGGGCGGGGAGTGTGTGTGTGCAGCGTCAGGGCCCAGGCAGGAGGCAGAGGGCATGGGCTGGTGGGGGCGGGGGCAGGGCGGGGCGTCGCCACGCAAACGGAACGCCTGTCAGGCCACCAAGGCCGCTGGCGGGCCGCCACCGCGGGCCGCCAGCCTGGCGCCAGCTCAGCCTCACCCGACACAAACAGCCCCGAGTCCACGGGGTACCAGGCCACCGCCGACACGCTGAACCTGTGGCCCTGCGGGGCCTGCTTGGTGATGGAGAAGAGGGCGGCGTGGTCGGTGCGGCCACCGCCGCCCGCGCCGGGCGCCGCCGCTGCCTCCGCCTGCGCGCTCGGCCGCAGCGCGGGCGCGGCGGCGTCCAGGGCGGCGGCCGCGTTGCGCGCCGCCTGCCGCGCCTCGGCCTGCTGCTGCTGCACGTCTGCGGGGGAGGGCTGGTGAAGGTCGTAGACTGCGATGGAGGCGTCGGCGGCGCCCGCCAGCAGGTAGCGCTGCTCTCCGGGGTCCAGGTCGAGGCACGTCACGCCGCCGGCGTGCACGCTGCGGATGACCTTGTCGTGACAGAACTCCAGGGTCTGCAGCCTGCATGCATGGGCACCAGAAGGGCAGGGGCTCAAGTGCGAGAGGCTCGAGCGCCACGGCGGCGGCTGGAGGCGACGGCGGCCGCAGGCGCTGCTGCCTGATGGCCACCGGGCCTGCAAACCTGGCATGGTTGATGGTGCTGGCGACTCTGTGGTCCCCCGCTTGCCGCTGGAAGAGCAGCGGAGGGCGGGCCGACATCCGGCGAAGGATCAGGGGCTGGCAAATTCTCCCAACTTGCTGCAACAATATCGGAAGATCCAGGCCAACGAAGGAGGGTCCCGATTTGTACTTTTTAAAGTGTACTTGCGGAAGCCACGTCGGCAGCCCAGTTTTGTCAGAGCTCAATTGGCAACCACAGACCGCCACACTACTGTGTCCTGTCACGGGGACGTTTGGCCGGGCGATCGCCTGCCCATGTCTCAGGTTCCTCCCGACCTTTCCCAGCGGCCCAAGAACCTGCACCAGCGGTGAGCAGGCGGCATGGGCATCGCAGGGGTCTGGACCTCGCGCCTGCAGGAGGGAGGCCTGTGCGTGGCGCCCCAGCAGCCCACGACCGCCGCCGCCGCCGCCGCTGCCTGCCGCCGCTTCGCCTGTCTCCAGCATTACCGTTGCCGACGACGAGGAAGTGGACCCCCTGCTGGAGCAGACGGGCTGCGTGAAGCCCTACACCGCGCTGGAGGTGTGACCTTGTGACAGGGTTGGCGGGGGGAGTGCTGGTCGGGGGGCCTTTCTACAGCACCCAACCGTGGTTGTAATGGGCTGCTGCTTTTCAGGAGTGCCTGGGCGAGAACGACCGCGACTGGACCAAGTGCCAGGCAGAGGTGCAGGCTCTGAAGCAGTGCCACGCCAGGCAGCAGCAGCTCGCGGCGGCCGCGGCCAAGAGCAGCAGCTAGCTGGCTGCGCGGGGCGGCGCACAGCAGGGAGCGCCGGCAGGATGGCGGCAAGCGCGGGCCCCGCCCAGGCGAGCTGCAGCAGCCACCTGCTTGCATTCGCCCTTGCCTGCAGCAGGCTGCTTGCCACCCCCGTACTTGACTCGGTTGCTCCGTCAGCTACCCACCCACTCCCCCGTGCATTGCCGCGCCCTCGCAGGTGCTGCTGCTGTACCGCCGCATCCTCAAGGCCGCCAAGCTGTTCCCCTCCATCAAGCGCGACGCCATCATAGGCGACATCAAGCGCGAGTTCCGGGAGCACAAGGCGCGTGCTGCGCTCGCTGCCGCTGCCCTTTTTTGTGCCCTTTTTTGCGCTTGCTGCCGTGCTTGCCGACATGCAGTGCTTGCCTGCCTTGCCTGTGTGCAGGCGCTGGCGGACCCTGCCCGCGTGCGGCACGAGCTGGGGGTGGCGCTGAGGAGCCTGGAGCAGCTGGAGGGGTATGCGGGCCTGGGGCACTCGGGCAGCAGCGACCTGGCGGTGTCGCTCAAGGGCAGCTGCGACTGAGCTGGGTATGCGGCCTGAGCCGGAGGCATTATAATGGAGGCGCCATTCGAATCTCTTGAGATGCATCCATGCCACCACACCCATCCCTCCACTTCTCTCCCCTCTTGTTGCTTGCTCCCTCCGCCTGTACTCTGCTCAGTGCCCAAGTAACTGCGACAGGATCACTTGCGCGCATGCACAACAAGAAGGAGCATGCAGCCTCCAGCAGCACTCCAGAGTCTCAGCCCGGCAACCGGTCAAGGGACAGCAGCCATCGCAGCACCGATGTTGCTTGGGGCGGCACAACCGGCAACAGTACAGCATCAGCATCAGCAGCGGCAGGGCACAGCCGGCCAGCTGCAGCAGCAGGGGCATGATGTGGCCGCCGCCGGGCATGCCGCGGGGCATGCCGTGGCAGGGCCGGCGGCCGCCGCCGCCGGCCGCCGCCACAGCCGCCGCCATGGCAACAGCAGCAGGAGCACCAGGGCAGGCTCAGGAGGGCTCAAGCACGCTCATTCGGTTTGTTTCGCCAGACGCGCGATCGGGCTGCATAGATATGCCAGCCTGGTTGCGTATCTGGTGCTGTCCCGTGTTGCGACCGCGAGCTGTAGAGCCCTCCATTCGGTCTACCCTCGTCACTCTTATGCCCAATGACATCCACCACGTTCAATCCAGCCCCCGGCGGGGGTGGTAGCCTGGCAGCCCACAACCAGCAGCTCGCAGACCACCCAGCGCGCTTGCCCGCAGCCTCCAGCACATGCCCAGGGCAGCAAGACATCTGCGGACCCAGAACGGTGCGCAAAGCGGCCCGGGCGGCAGTGCGGGGGCCGACACACAGCCTGCTGGCCAGCGGCGGCTCCACCCCGCGTCTGAGCCTGCCTGCATCCGTTCTGCATTCGTTCTGCAGGGCATGGCCCCTTCTGAGGAGATCATAGCGCTGTTCAGGCACGCCGGCAATTCGGTCGAGGCCCTCGCCCCAATTTCCTACTCCACTCCCCTGCCAGTCAGGTGCGCAAGGTTCGGGCCCGGGAAATAGCTCGCCACGCGCTTCCGGCGGGCGGTGGTGGGGGCGCGCCCTGGCGCCCCCCCGCCGAGGGGGCCGCCGCCGCCGGCGTTGACCGCCCTGCCGCGTGCTACCCCCTGCCGCCCCACCCCGCACTCATCCCGCCCTCCGCCGTGCTGTCCCGCAGGCAGTGGCATCCTCCCATCCTCATGCCATCGACCATGAGGGAGCTGCAGCAGGGCGCCACGGCGCCGCCGGCACGGCCCGCGCGGCAGGCACGGCGCCACCGCCGCCAGGCGCACCCGCTGAACGCAGCGCTTGCAGCAGCGGCGGCCGCGAGGGCCGCCCAGAGGCAGCGGCAGGCGGCGGCGGCGGCGGGCGGGTGGCAGCAGCGCCCCATTGGCTCTGCCGCGCCCGCCGCATAGGCCGCCCGCACCGGCATGGCATGTACCCTCGTCCCGCGGCGGGCGTCGCGCGACGCGCCCCCGCCCCGCAGCACTGCCCCCCTCCTGCTCCCCTCTCCCAGCTTTGTTTGCTCCCTCCCTGCTCGCTCTGCCCGTACGCACTGCCCCCAGAGAGATGAAAGAAACGGCCCTTTGTATTTCCTCCCCCCTAAGTCGTAGCGTTGTGTTGACACCTGGTGGTGTCTCCATGTGTGTAGTCCTCTGTGCCCCTCGCGCCAGCCATTTTCCCTCCTGGTCCTCCTCACCCCCTGACGAGACTGTCGCCCCCTGACTCCACACAGTTGCCGCTGGCGCCCGCCTCAACCGGTTGAGCCGGGCCCACGCGCCGCCGCCCCCTGACCAGCACTCGCCACACTTGCCTCTGCGCATGCTCCAGCAACGACGCCCCGACTAGCAGCCCTTGTTTCCCCCTGCCCACCTCGCGTGTTTCCCCACCTCTCCCCTCTCCCTCCCGCTCCCCTGATGCTATTCCGTCCGCTCGGCCCCTTGCACGCCCCGATTGATAGCCGCGCCCAATGTCCAGGTGCGCCCACCCACCTCGCCTCCCCTTCCTGCCCCGCCCGACCAGCGAGCCCCTAGTACGGCTGGCGGCTCGCGGCCGCAGCACCCTCGCCACCGCAGCGCAGGGCGGCGCGCCTTGTCGCCTCCCTCGCCCCCTCCACCCAAACAACACAGCTAGCCCCCTCCACACCACGCACATTTATGTAGCTTTCAGAATTAGAAAAGCCCACCTTGGACGCGCTGTTGCAGCCGCACGCGCCTGGCCTCATGCATACAAGCTCCAGGCACCCACGCCACCCTTGTCCCCCCCTGCCCCTTGTCGTGCTGTCTCGCACACAGCGGCGGCAGCGCGCATTTCTGTGCACCTTGGCATCTCGAAGTCCCTCATTTTGTTGCCCCCGTTTTGTCGGCCCCTTTCATGGAATAGCTATGGACACGTGGCTTACGTACCGCACAGTTTAAACCAAAAATGGAATGCTGACGAGGGCACAATGGCGGGATGGGGGGCGGAGGGCAGGGGGTGGGCCGATCGATCCGTAGGGCAGCTAAAAGGGCACATCCGGAGGCCGGGACCCTCGGTTGAGGCCTTCATGTGGCTGGAGGCATGCAGGGGTGCAGCTGCCACGCGCCGTCCGGCGGCCCGCACCCCAGCCTGAGCAGCCGGCGGTGGAGGCGGCGCAGGTGGGCGCTGTCCTGGCCGATGCTGCGGCGGGGCGGCGCGGCAGCAGAGTGCGGGGCGCGGTGAGGCCGGTGAGGGCGTTGCGGCCTGCTGGGCAGGCGGCTGCTCGGGGCGGCACACGGCCTGCAGGCGCAGGCGCAGGCGCTGCCTCCACACCCCGCCCCGCCCCGCCTCCTACCTCACACAAGTAATCCCTTCAGCGTGCAGCTGCCCATACAGCCGCGCCGCCGCCTCCTCGCTGACGGCGGAGGTCAGCTCATCCAGTACCGCCAGCGCGGGGCGCCTGGGAGGCAAGGGCAGGGAGGCGTAGGGGGCTGGGGCCGGGCAGGTGGGCCGGCATGGGCAGCCCTGGGCAGGTGCAGAGCCGGCGTGGGGCTGGTGGCGGTGAGAGCGGGGCCAGCGCTATGAAGCGGCATGTGTGTGGGGGGGCAAGCATGCGCAGCTCAGGGCACCGCCATGACATCGCCCCGAGCCAGCCAGCCAGCCAGCCAGTCAGCCAGCCAGCTCACCTGTGCAGCACCCGCGCCACCGCGAGGCGCTGCAGCTCGCCGGGGGACAGCATGGCGGCCCAGTCAGCGGCCGCCTGGAAGCTGTCTCCCACCCGGTCCAGCAGGTACTGCAGCCCCACCCGCTGCAGCAGGACTAGCAGCTCCTCGTCCGCGGCCGCCTGCCCCTCACAGCCGCCGCCGCCGCCGCCGCCACCGCCGCCGCTGCGGTCACCACCGTCAGCAGGGTAGCAGATCTGCTGCCACAGCGCACCGCCCGGCGCCGCCAGCGGGCGCTGCGGCACAAACATCACGCCCTGGCCCCGCCCGGCGCCTCCCTGCGCCGCGCTGTCGTCGTCGTCGTCGCTGGAGGCGCCAGGCGAGGCGGTGCCGCCGCCGGGCGACACCGGCGGGGCACGGCCCGCCACCAGCACGCTGCCGCCTTCCAGCGGGTGAAGCCCGCACAGGGCCTTGACCAGCGTGCTCTTGCCGCAGCCGTTGGGGCCTGCACCACGCAGAAACAAACAAGTTTCGTCAGCGGCGGCCGCGGGAAGGGCGTGTGAGCTGCGTGCTGCGCTGAGTCGCTCCCAGGTAGGCGGAGCTCGGCTGGTGGGGCGAGGTGACGTGGCTGAGGGGCAGGTGGCGCAATGCACGCCGTGGCGGCGCCAGGCTGCGGCAGGCCTGGCGTGCCCACCTGCGATGAGCAGATGCTGGCCCGGCAGCAGCTCCAGGCTCAAGCCCGCCGCCGCCAGCGCGCCGGCTGGCGTCCGCACCGCAACCCCGTGCAGGCTGAGCAGCGGCGCGGCGACCGTGCTGCCGCCGTCTGCCGCGGCCCAGGCCTGGCCGCCGCCGGCATCAGCGGTGGGCCCTCCACCCGCTGCCGCCCAGGCGGCCAGCTGGGCAGGCTGGTCGCTGACGGCCGCCAGAGCACGCTCCAGCTCAGCCGGCGGCGCATCGGTGAACAGGGTGGCTGGGTAGGCGCTGCTGCCTGCGTGCAGCGGCACGTGGCTGGGCGGCGCCTGTTCAGCACAGCGCAGCAGGGGGTGGAGCGCGCTGGGAGCACCCCCACCTCCTCCACAACCCCCACCCCACACAGCCTCCCACCACAGCTGGCCGCCTGGGCAGCAGCAAGCGGCGCGCCCACCGCTCAACGCCGGCAGCAGCAGCAGCAGCAGCAGCAGCAGCAGCAGTACTAGCAGCAGTACTAGCAGCAGCAGCAGCAGCAGTACTAGCAGCAGTACTAGCAGCAGCAGCAGCGCAGCCAGCAAGGCCAAGGCGGGCAGCGCACCGTGGCGGGGGTGCAGCACCACCGGACATATGCCTGCATCGCGCCGCTCGTAACCCAGCAGCGCGTGTGCGGCTGCATGGCAGGCGGGCACAGAGCCAAGCGGGCGGGCAGGCATGGGAGCGAGGGAGCGCGACGGGTGGAGGCGTCGGCCAGGGCGGCGGTGGCAGCAGCCAGCCTTTTGGATGCCATGGATCACATCGGCCTCAGCAGGGGGGGGCAGAGCCGATTCACAGCAGGCGCAGCAGGCGCAGCGCGCGCAGCGCGCGCGCACCCGCCACCTCGCTCCACCGCGCGCCGCGCCTGCCGTGCAGCGCGGTGCCGCTGCGAGGGTCCACGGCGTCGCACCAGCGGCCCGCGGCAGCCAGCGCGGCGCTGCGGCGGAGGGGGGAGGCATGCGGGCACCCCGTGATCGCCTGCCTGCCACCTCCCTCCTCCTGTGCAGCCTGCCGCCTCCTCCCACACACAACGAAAAATAGAATGCCCGACCCGGCCCCGTGCACATGACCACAAGCCACCCCGCGCCGCCACACCAGCACACAGCGCCACACCAGCGAACAGGCACACCTGACCCCCGCCTCCCAGCGCAGGAAGGCGTCCAGCAGCCGGTCCATCTCCGCCGCCGCGCGCTCCAGCGTCGCGCTGCTGCTGTCGGGCGCCAGGCTGGCGCCGCCCGCCGCGTGCTGGAAGGTGATACAAGCCAGCAGCTGCAGGGGCAGGCAGGCAGGCAGGCAGGCAGGCAGGCAGGCGGGGTGGGGTGGCGGCGAGCTGCCGGGTGGGTGCGTCTCTGCCAGCTGTCGAGAGCTGCGCTGAGGGTGCAGCCCTCAGGCCCAACCACCGCACGCCACGGCACACAGCGGGCCGCCTGCCCTGCCCCCAGCGCAGCAATGTGCACAGTACACAGCGCGCCGCCCACAGCTGGCGTCCCGGCAGCGCACCTGGCCGGTGGCGGGAGCGTCGGGAAAGATGGCTCGGGCCTCTCGCTGCAGGTCGGGGCCCAGGCGGTGTGTGGATGCCTCCAGCACCACCGAGCCGCCCAGGCAGCTGCAGATGGGGCAGCAGGCCGGGAGACGGGTTGGGTGGCAGCGCGCCACACACCGCAGCGAGCAGGGCAGCGGGCGGCACGTCACCGGAGGCCAGGCAGGCACGTGTGCTGCCGGGACAGGCAGGCACGTGCCTGTAGAGTCGCGGCGGCTGCAGCAGGGTGGCAAAGCGGGAGGGCCGCAGCTCGTGGGCGCCGCCATCCATGGACAGGCGCACAGCGTGCACGTCGTGCACATCGTGCACGCCGCCGCCATCCAGCTCGCCGCTGCCGCCGCCGACGCCCTTGGCGCCGCCTGGCAGCGCCTCCAGCAGCTGCCCCACACGGGCCGTGAGGCCACCCAGCTTGGACAGCTGTGGGGCAGGCGCGCGTTCCAGACAGCCACTCAGCCAGGCATCGCCTGAAACGCCGGTCGTGCTCGGCGCCGCGGTGGGTCTCGTCCCCTCAGCCACCCACCCGCACTTTCTTGCCCTGCCCCCTCATCCCCGGCC